>NW_021703772.1:85598374-85905874 GCF_005190385.1 Monodon monoceros | reverse complement strand
TAATTATCCGTGATTCAAATTTAATCTAAGTACATAACCATGAATATAAAGACACTGAGTAGTGCCACCCTGGCATCACACTGGTAGCACTGCCACATTAAAATGATCTTTTTCTAAAGCTATAGGGACAACAAATTACTAAGTCGATCATCAGAATATATTTTCTATTACCAGTTCTACAACTTACTAAATTGGTACGTCTTACACTTACCACCTGTGAGGCCAGACAATATGCAATGGTCTTTGTTGATCATCAGCTCCAGCCAAAATGTTACACGGATTTTGTTTATGTTCCCCATGATGAGTGCTTGAATTATCTGATGAGCTGAATGTTTTCAAGTATGACTCCTGCCTTACTGAGCCACCCAGGTTTTCTTGTTGTGCAGCATCACAGGATCCAGACTCTGAATCAAAATTCTTCAATAAATTCTCAGAACCTCTCTGCTCCTGTTGGAAAGGAAGGGCCATGGATGGAGCAACACCGCCATTTCCTTTAAGGCTGAGTATCTTCTGTAAATGCGCTGCTTTGTGCTTGGGCATGAATCTGTTACAAAAAGAAAATGCAGTATACGTTTAGTGAAAATACTATTTAAAATGTGCTCTTTACCTTTCTGTAAGCACATGATGATGATGTATAAAAACTGAGAAAAAAAAATAAAGATATAACAAAAATTCTAGGAAGAGCACAAAAAGCAGTAGTCACCAAGAGAAAGTTCAAAAGTTTGAAATTAGACCAGATTGTCTTTGGTTTCCAAAGAGTTTCTGTGGCTATAAAAATCTGAACTGCACATACCGTAAAAAATCAGGGTAGAGCGATGGTTTAGCGTTTTCTTTACTTGTCTTTCTGGAGTTCTATGTTTTCCAGTCATGACATGGCCCAGTGTTTATTTTCAAAACATACTTTTGCTCATTAACCTACAAAAATGCTTGAAACTTCCTGAATTAACACTGGTTATTTCTGCTCACATGACTGTTCTGTATTCCTGGGCACTTGTACGCATTTTTATTAAGTTGACTTTGCTAATATTTCCTTTTTTAAAGAAAATAAATTTATTTATTTTTATTTTTGGCTGTGTTGGGTCTTCGTTGCTGTGCATGGGCTTTCTCTAGTTGCAGCGAGCGGGGGCTACTCTTCGTTGTGGTGTGCAGGCTTCTCATTGTCGTGGCTTCTCTTGTTGCAGAGCACAGGCTCTAGGCACACGGGCTTCAGTAGTTGTGGCACATGGGCTCAGAAGTTGTGGCTTGTGGGCTCTAGAGTGCAGGCTCAGTAGTTGTGGCACACGGGCTTAGTTGCTCCACGGCATGTGGGATCTTCCCGGGCCAGGGCTTGAACCCGTGTCCCTTGCATTGGTAGGCAGATTCTTAACCACCGTGCCACCAGGGAAGCCCAACTATTAGGTCAGCAGCTAAGCCAAAACCACATCTGTTGGACTTCATCTTCTTATTGGCTCCCAAATGGTCTAAGGTTTTATAAGGATCACATAGCTTGGTCCCTTGCTAATATTTCTTGAAGTATCTTTTTATATTTTTTTCATTACCATCTCACCCCTTTCTTCCCATAATGCTTTGTCATAGAGTTCGATATCTGCTACTTATCGATAGAAGCAAACACATAAAATGCAACCAAGGAATTCACCAAGTACTAGGGAGCAAACCAGTAGACAGAGTGGGAGACAGACTTGAGAACAACAAAGGAACCTGTGGCGGAACACAGTATATCAAGAATGGACATTCTAACTTTTAAAACTGAGAACTAGAGATTAATTCTGACTTGGGGATAAGTAAAGGCTAAAAGAGGGTTTTAGTTGACTGATTCTGAAAGGCAGAGAGGGGGAAGTTTTGAATGGAGGGAACAGTGAGATCAAAGGAAAAGGGTGTGAAAGAGCATGAACTCTTCAGGGAATAAGATGCACAGCAAAGAGTCTGAGTCCCAGGATCTGAGGTATAGAGAGGCAGTCTGGGGCCGGACAACAAGGGTGTTCTCAGAGGCCCTGAGCCCCATGCAGAGACTCGGCCCCTTACCTGGATTGTGGAGTATGTGAAGAAATGGAGAGTACATGCATTTAAGAGGTAGGTGAGGAAGAAGAACCACAGAACCAAGGAAAGCAATGAGGAACATTTGGAAGAGCTGAGAGGGAATCTGAGAGTAATATCACACTATTGAGGTAAATTAAGAGCTCCTAAAGCACGGGTAGGAAAAAGAACCAAGAGCTCTTAAAACTGTTAAAAAAAAAAAAAAAAAAAGGGTGTGAAACACTGCAGAGGTGTTACAGCAGCAGAAACGACAGGGCGATTTTGGCCTCATTATACCGTAGATCACTGGCTAGTGCCAGGGCGGTTCGTGTGGGGTGAGGGCAGAGAGAAACCAGACACTGGTTAGGGAGAGAGGGGGACAAAGAGAAGAAAGGAGAAGGCAAGGTCAAGTTTTCTTTAATGGGGTGCATGTCCACAGGGGTGCTCGCTTGGGGATACTTGCTAGGGAAGGGAGCAGGATCCTGAGGAAACAGAAAAGTCTTAGAAAATGGAAGTAGAGGGGCTTCCCTGGTGGCGCAGTGGTTGAGAGTCCGCCTGCCGATGCAGGGGACACGGGTTCGTGCCCCAGTCCGGGAGGATCCCACATGCCGTGGAGCGGCTGGGCCCGTGAGCCATGGCCGCTGAGCCTGCGCGTCTGGAGCCTGTGCTCCGCAACGGGAGAGGCCACAACAGTGAGAGGCCCGCGTACCGCAAAAAAAAACCCCAACAAAATGGAAGTAGAAAAACATCATAAGGTGTGATAATGGCAGGATGTTTGCTGCAGGGCAAGTAGGGCCTTATTCAAGAGAACACACACCGTGCTTCCTTACAAAGCTGAGAGGGAAGAAGAAGGGAGAGACGGAATTGAAAAGAACCGTTTCAGGTGGCAGGTGCGGAATCCAGTGCGTCCCCAAAGCCTTGGACGAGGCCATCTATTTCAAGCGAGGTGAGAAGAGATGGTGCTCAGGAAGTGACCTGAGTCAGAAGGTCGCCGTGGAGAGGGGGATGGGCGATCGCTAGTTCCGAACCAACGGGCAGGTGAACAAGGCTAAGCCACAGTGTGGGTTCTGCTGCGAACTGGAAATCCAGTCTGGCTGTAGTAATGCTATGTACATTCTAGAAGCAAAAGGCGTGATGTGGGGGGCTCTGTGCTTGTTTCGTGAGGCCTTTTGAGAAAAATCACCTGAATATATAAGCCACCTCCCCCCACACCCGTGCCCTGTCATAAGTGGATGAAGTAGATATTGCATATGGACAGATAAAACACAAAGAATGGGGCTAACCTCCTTGGTATGCCCTTATAAAGTAATACATTAATTCTTGATTTAAAATGGAAAAAGAAGGGAAAAGGATCTGAAAAAGAATATATATATATATGAAATACTAAAAAAAACTGAGTCACTTTGCTGTACACCTGAAACTAACACAGCATTGTAAATCCGTTATACTTCAATTTAAAAAACGAACATTGAATTTAATATCTCTCTTTAGATTATTAGGTTAAGGAAATTTATTGAATTATAATGAATGCTGTACTAAAAATGTTTCTTCTCATCTACAGACCTTTAAAAACTCAGTGGTCACAACCTCAGTCTTATTAGAACTGCTCTAATAAAAAATTAGAGAGTTTATTTTTTAAAAATGGAAAGAAACTTGGGCATATACAGATTAGAGTTTCAGATCTCACAGGTCCAAAATCATGAAGGGAGGTAACCAACTTTCTTCCTGAAATAAATTCAAAATATTGAGGAGATTCTAAGGAACTAAAAATCAATAGGAAAGTTCCCATCGATCACCACTAAAAGAAAAAACATGACTATGACAATATCCTCAACTTCTCCTAAACAAATGGAACAAATGGTAAGAGAAGGAACATCTGTACATATGTGGAAATCAACAATAGCGCAAGCGAAGTAACCTATTTGTTTATGTCAGATAAAGAACGCCAGGCAAGCTTAAAAAGGATTTTAACAGAATTACAAACTTGGTGCACGAAGGATTCACACACACACACACACACACACACACACACACACACACACATCAATGGGCATTGAAACAACATATCTTCATTTTAGAAAACAGTATCATGACCCATCTTGCTCATAAAATCCCTTTATATTGGCCAGCATGTGAGCAAAATTGCAAATTAAAAGAGATGGGAGATTGGCTAAAGGTTTGTAAGCAACGGGAACTGGTCACTGACAAGGAATCTAGCTGTGGACAAGGTGCTAGGCCTGCTTTTTTGCAATACATTTCCTAAATGTTCTCACGGATGAACAGAATCCCACCTTAACCCAGGTTGCGGATGACTGACTAGATAGGTGGTGGTGAATAAGGACATGGGAAGATGCAGAGTATCAATATGGACAGAAACCCCAAACTCAGCTTATTAATATTATGAAATTGACAAAATAAAATAAACCTGAAAGCAGTAGGACATGTGGGAAAGACTATGTAGATTTCCTGGAGTTTGACAAGATGAGTCTGGGCTGATTGGACCAGCCAACTAACTGATGCTGCTTGGTTATGGAACGTGATGTACAGGACAGGGAGAGACCAAGTCTGTGGGAGCAGAATACTGTGCAAATGCTGATTTCATCTGAGGTACCTGATAACTATATATGTTTGAAAATTAGAGAGTTCTAAGAAGAGCAATAATAATGATTAAGGCAATGGAAGAATTGATTTATGAGGACAGATTAAAGGAGCTAAATATGAATAGCCTGGTTAAGTGACAACTAGAGGGGTACATAATAGGAATCTCCAAGGAAAGAGAATAATTATTTAGCCAGGTACAAGGGGGTATAACTAGGAGTAATGAGATGAAATTAAGAATGGGAAAATTTAAGCTGAATTTCCAGAAAAACTCCCTGACGGTGTAATTTATTAGCTCATGGAATAAATTCCCTATGGAAATGCTATAGCTAGGGAAACTTAATAATAGAACTGGACAAAATACTAATAAATAATATAGATGATAATCCAGTACTTGAAAGAAGGTGGTTACGTGCTATGCTTTCCTTGTTTACAATATCTTCTCATATTTTTCTCTAATAGTCTTTTATATAGAGTGATTGTTACCCAAAGAAGTATTTAGGCAATTAGCTAAATCTAAAAGGAAATACGTCCTTTAGGTGAGGGAAGCTAAAATGACTTCAGTTTTCATATATTCTGCAGTAATAATTTTTTACTACTTTGTTTCAGCAGAGCTGATCTTGAAGCAAGCTGGACAAATGTATTACTATTTCTAAAAAACAAAACAAAACAAAACGATCCTCAACTACCATCCCACACAGTCTACTCTGATTCTCTGTGTGTGACATGAAACCCATATTTTCATAGACATGTTTTATATAAACAATTTATTGCCATAATAGAAATCAAAAAACTTTATTCCAGCTTTTCTAAATGTAGCTCTATGGTCAATTACTTCACATCAATACCAAGATCAAATAGACATATACTAACAAGCAGTTTGCTTAATAATAGTCACCACACTAACTAACCCATCCAGAACATTCTTAATCAGATGCTATTTGAAATGTACAGTGAAGAGAAGGCTGGCAATAAACGGTTCTATGCTAAAAAAGCAAATAATACCTTACCGATGGGGTGATACTGGCTTTTTTATAGAACCGGACAGAATGTTCACACTATCCTGGTGTGAACTCAGTGAAGTAACTATGCAAATAGGCACATGACCGAACACTTCCTTCCTCCTCCCCAGCTTCAACTCTGGGAGAGGTGCTAATGAGAAGAGGAAAGGTACAGAGATAAGGAGTGAAGGAGAGAAAAGAAAGAATACCAGTGAGCTGCCTTCTAGAGCACATGGCAGGCTTGCCGTTTAACCATCCCCTCAATTTTTCTTAAAGAAATGCTACTGCCCACCTTACTCACAGAATGTCCTTCCTGTTTCTGAATCTCTCAGAAGCCCTATTCAAACATGTTTTCACTCTTAGAAAGATTCTGGTTACCATAGTCGTTTCCAATCTGTTATCAGCCTCGGGACCCCACTCCCAACTTTTTTCCAAGCAATAGCCAATCTTTGAAACAAAAGTAGAACCTTCGCTCTGCTGCCTCTCCTTCTTTCCCACCTCTGTCCCCCAGGGTGGGTCCAGAGGCATTGCCACAAAACCCCAGTACTATGTTGAGGGATGTTTAAAGACACAGCTGGAATAAGTACTTTCCAGACCTAAATCTGATTGCTTCCCTGCACTACCCACATCCAAACACACAAACGTAGAGCTGGACCTGTAGGAATGGCCAAATGCCTTATTTGGATTAGTCCGAAAATACCAGATTTGGGCGGAGCTTAAACCGATGCTAAGATTGAGGGTAAGCAAAGGAAATGCTCTAGGCTCCTTAGCTGATTTCTGCTGAAGTTGAGAAGCCAGCATATGTTTAGCTGACCAACAGAGGTAGTCAGGAGGAAGGCGATAAGATAAAGCAAGTCACGTCGACTTAGGACATTGAGACTGATTCATGTGTTGTTGAAGAGAATGCTGTGGCTAAAATGTATGTCATGTGGAATACGTTGCCTACAAACATCTTTTTGAGAGATTTCAATGAAAAGTACTTAATATGGTAACTTCAACCTATAGAATCTCATAAATAAGCACCCACAGATAAGAGTCCTCAGGACATGATTAAGTCATGCTTCTCAAAGCAGATCTGGAAGATAACATGTGAAAAAAAATGATGCAAATGAGTGGATGATTAAAGAGACAGAGAGAGGGCATAATTCATCAACGAGTATTTCAAATATGAGCCAATGAGAAAAGAGGAGAGCCTTAGCAACTGGAATATGGAAACTGGCCTCCCTGTGGGGCAGGCACAGAAAGAGGGGGCTGAGGAAGCTCAGTGTGTGTACATGTAGCTCAGGTGTCGGGGAGGGAGAACAGTACGGCCATCCCTTCAGGCTGAAGTCTCACAAGGTGTGTTCTGTTTATCACGAAACAGAAGGTGTACGTATTGCCCTAGAGAAGGTTTTGTGAGAGATCAAGTTGTGGAAATGCTGGGTTAAACAAAGTTAAACGTTTCTTCACGGCAGAACTTCCCAAAGCACATGCTAGCATGTTCAGTAAATATGTTCATTCATTCATTCTTTTGTTCGTTCAATAAATATTTATTTAATACCTATTGTGTGATAGAGACATTGTGTTTATTGTTTCCCAAACTTAGCACTCAATGAAACAAGGACCAATCCCCCAAAGCCCTCACCACCACCCCCACACACACGCATACACACAAAGAGGCACCTTAAGAATTAATATTCGACAAAGGATACCCTGGGAAATACTACTTTAGACCCTAGGAGGTGCACAGCCTGAGTCAAAAAGCATGGGGAACCATATAGGTGATGGCATATTTTATATAGTAGGGATGGCAGAGGAGTGGGAAAATGCATTCCCTCTCCAAATGATGAAACTCAGCCCAAAAGGCCATTCACCAAGGCCACACATCAGTAGAGAAAAGGAAGTCTGAAGATATCAGGGAAACCTGTGAAAAAAGTAACAGAAAAAAATACAGTTCAAGGCTAATATGGATGACAGCAGAAAAAAATATCATTCGATTTTATCACAGCAATTTCTGTGGATTCCGGGACAGAAACCATGTTGAGAATTGAAGAGAAGGGAAATAGGAATCAAAGATAAATAATTTTTCCAAAACCAACTGGGAAGACACATCCAGGCAGTTCAGTGATCTAAGTTCTTGGGTGATTTATAACAAAAACTATTCACTGTTTCCAAACAATGTGTTGGAAATTAATTACAAAATTAACATTTTTAGAATTTTAGCCACATAAGCAAATATCAAAGATAATCAAAAAATCATGTTGCCCACATGTATCCAATATATCACTTATATGGTAAGCAGATTTATATAAACCTATAAAGTATAAAAGTAAAGATCTTAATCTAGCATTCTCATGTGCACGCATACACCCCCTATACTTCTTGCCACATTGTCTTCACTAAATAAAGGAATCACAAACAAGGAAGTCTATCATAATTAAAACTGGATGTCTGAAGACCACAACGTTGAACAGAAAGACAGACTTATGCTTGGTGGTTGGCTGTAGGGATGGCTGCTCCTCTTTACTGGAGATGGCTATGGGCTAATATCCAAAAAATAGATGGCACATGTCTATGAAGGCTGTTTCAACAAGAAACTCTGGCAGAACATTATTTGAACAAATTTGAATCACAGATGAGTCAATCACCATCCACATGCACATAGCACAAATGCTTTGGGGGAACAGCCATCCAACAACACCGCGGCTGTTTAGGCCATGTCATTGAAATGCTCGAGTTTCGTGCCTGAGCCAAATTTCAACTCCCATGGTGCAAATTTTCAAAGCCAACATGCAACATTGACAGCAGTCCGAGAGAGGATACTGAGCAAGGGTGTCTTGCTTTGACTACGAAGAATCTGTTTTGTGACAAGATAGGAAAACAGGATCCATAGAAACTAGCCTCAGTTAAAATTAACAAGCAAACCCTACTTGTTAGCCTGAGAAAGGCATGCTGAAACTGAAAGCATATTTATGGCTATCAGGCTGGCCTCATTATCCATGTATGGTCCCAGGGATGAAATACTTAGTCAAGACAGCATCTTCTCTTGAAGGCTGCCAAAGAGAGAAGCTTCAGCTTCCTCTCTTCTGTTTAAGGTCCATCATTTTCTGATGTCTGTCCTTTAAATAGCTGGGATATATGACTGTCATAAGGAAAAGATGGTTCTGTTCCCATGAGTCTGTTTTTTTATATTTTTTTCCACCAGCATTTCTAAGAATCATTTCTGAAAATCTAACACTCTCCATGTACCTTATTTATACCATTTATTTACAATACATGGCTTCTTCTGGCAACACAATTTATGTAATTAGTATTATTTAACTTAAATAATTATGCCTCAATTCCTCATTCTCTTTTTAAAAAAAATTTTATTGGCGTATAGGTGATTTACAATGTTGTGTTAGTTTCAGGTGTACAGTACAGTGAATCAGTTACACATAAACATATACCCACTCTTTTTTTAGATCCTTTTCCCATACAGGTCATTACAGAGTATTGAGTAGAGTTCCCTTGCTATACAGTAGGTCCTTATTTGTTATCTCTTTTGTATATAGTAGTGTGTATATGTCAATCTCTCTTAATTCCGAAGTGTTTTAGATTGTACACACTGCTAATTTAACTGCCTACTAGTATGAGCAGTTTGTCTTATGCAATTTTATAAAATCCCTTGATGATATACTGCTCCCATACAGAAAACTTAAGGTCCTTAACAATGTATGAGACTAGGAAAACCTACCTTGCATGTTGCCACAGCCCATGTTTATCAAACCCAGAGCCAACCTTGTGAACAGATGCATGCACACTTCTCATGATTCACATTCCTCCCCCGAAAAGAGCTAAGCACCACAAAACCCTCTATTTTACACAAGGTTTACTGTAGTAATTGAACACAGTCAGCAAAGTTGCAAGCTAAACTGCAAACAGTGAATCTTTATCTTCCTACCTCTCCTGTAAGCACTCTCCACCAACTAGTTGTTAATTCCCTAACAGCTTTATGCTCCTTCCCAGTGGCCCAGGGCCCCCATCCCTGCCACGCTCATCACCATGCATCCCCTTGCATCTACCTTGAATCATGCACTGTTCTTCCCTGTTGGCCTTGTTGGAAACTAATCTTAAATTCCCACAACGTACTAGTCATCTTCCATGCTCAATATGTGCCACTTTTCAAAAGCACAATACCTTAATTCAAGGAAACTAATCACAAATGGGATAATTGCACAGTAAGCCTATGAGATTCTTTTGGGAGGACAGGTGGAGAGAAATCTCTGTGAAGCACCTTAAAGTAAGTCCACTCAGGCAATGGGCATGTTGAAGAGGGGAGAACCCAGGCTGTAGTATTGGTACCCAGTATTGCATCGGTACTTCCTGTATTTGTGAATTTATTCAAATCATTTAATTTCTCTGAACCTCAGTTTTCTGATCTATGAAATGGGATAATATCTGTTTTTCCAAATTTCTTGAGAGGATTAAAAGAGAGTTGGTAATGATGTGTAGATGAGCTGAGGAAATCAAAGTAAACATCCCATTTCCTTGCTTCTTTATGTAACATCCACACTTACGGAGTTATTTCTAAGGCCATCTTGGGTAACACTGGATTTCTTAGTTTGTAAATGCGTCACTGTCTTGACTCAGTCAACAAATATTCATTCAGCAAATATCTAAGCTCCTTCTATGAGCAAGAGGTTGTGTCTATTTTTTTTTTTTTTTTTTTGCGGTACACGGGCCTCTCACTGTTTTGGCCTCTCCGTTGCGGAGCACAGGCTCCGGACGCGCAGGCCCAGAGGCCATGGCTCACGGGCCCAGCCGCTCCGCGGCATGTGGGATCTTCCCAGACCGGGGCACGAACCCGTGTCCGCTGCATCGGCAGGCGGACTCTCAACCACTGCGCCACCAGGGAAGCCCAAGGTTGTGTCTATTTTTACAAAAATGTTAGAGCATATGTAGTGACATTTCATACGTACTTATTTTGGTCTCTTACCCCCAGAAATTGTAAGCTATCCATATTACCTTTAAACTAAACTGTATTTACTGATTCCATTACTACAATGATCTAACTTTTCCATTTAAACTTAATAATTTGCTCATCATTTGTTTCATTAATAACTCAGAAGTGAAGTTTTAAAAGCTTCTATTCATTCACCCCGCTTAATTTAACGATAGTATACAAAAATGAAAAAAGTTCCCAAATGTGAATCTGAAGTAATTTTTTTCAAGCAAGAGGAAGTGGCTGTTTCACGTGTACATAAACTCAGCAAGCTGCTCGGTATGGATTTACCTCGTTAGCAAGTAAATGTTCACATTACTCTGGGAATCCCATATCTTCTACAGCATCAGTAAAGCACTGAAGGAAACTATAAAAATGATCTCTAATCACATGTCCTATTCCACAATTTTTTTTGGAAGCCATTATTTGGAGGTTGAAAGCAAGATAGTAAAATGTGCTGGTATTGAAGAAAGGATCACTTTCTTCTTTCCAAACAAAAACAGGAATTCCCTTAGGGCAGTGTTTCCAATTGGAGAGTATCCTTTAAAGCATGGTATCATTTTATGGGTGCTATGGGCTGAAGTGTGTTCCCTCAAAATTCATATGTTGAAGTCCTAACCCCGAATGTGACTATGTCTGGAGACAGGGTCTTTAGGAGGTAAGTAGGGTTAAATGAGGTTGAGGTCATAAGGATTGGTCCATAATCCGATAGGACTGTGGTCTTACAGGAAGAGGAAGAGATCTCTCTTCCTCTCTCTCTCTTTCTTCCCCCTTTCCTCCCACGGCCACATGTGAGGACACAGCCAGAAGGCAGCCAGCTGCAAGTCAGGAAGAGAGCTCTCCTCAGAATTGACTAGACTAGCACCCTGATCTCAGACTTTCAGCCTCCAGAATGGTAAATTCCTGTTGTTTAAACCACCCAGTCTATGGTATTTTGTTATGGCAGCCTGAGATGACGAATACAACTGGATACTGTTGTGGAAAAGAGGGGAAAGAATCAATACCATGATGGGTGAAATTTCCTGAACAGGGTATCAGGAAAATGATAGAGTGGAAGGTACCATATCTATGTCAACAGACAGTGACAACAAGATGATATTGTACAAGACGAGAGAGCTAACCATCAAAACTAATAAGAGAATTTGGGGGATGAAAAGGAGAAAATATGAATTGTGAAACAAAAATGTTCCTTTTTTAACTAAAAATAAAAAGAATAGAGAACTGAGTTTAGGAAGGAATTTTTCTTAAAAATTTGTTCGGTTGTGAATAAAGTCACTTAATCTTTTGAAACCTGGGTTTCTTCATATGTTCAATGAGAATGAGACCAGTCCCCTAGACTTCCAATGGAAGTAGGAAGATCAAACTTCTAATCAAATCTACTGATTATCTTATAATTATTAAGAGGCAAAAAGGCACACTGGGTCAAGCAGGGCTCTAGGTATATTGTATTGTTTTAAATTCTGGGCTCTGTCACTTATTAGCTAACCTGGGGAAAGAGTTTTTTCTCTAATTATCAGTTACCCCATCTGTAAAATGGAGCTAATAATAATGCTGCCTTGCAGAGTTATGTTTTCCATGTTGCTTGGCACATAGTAAGAGCTCAGGAAATACTATTATTTTTTATTTTTGATAATAATGGAGAAGGTCAACATTATGCTCTCATGGTTACTAAAGAGATAATCAACATTCTAAAAACTCCAGTCTCTGACTCCACTGGCCCTCTCATAGTTAAGCTACTTTATAAATCAGAGACCCATGCCTTTTTTTAAGATGTGTTTTTCTTGTTAACTCTCACAAGTTACACTTTAGCCATCCATTTAAGGCAGGCATTTTAATGTTGCCTTACTTTCATTTGTATACTAATCAAAGATTTGTTCTCTGTCTAGAGGCACATTAATTACAAAAAGGCTCAATGTTATAAATCAAACAAATATATTCCTCCCTTTCTATTATTTGTTTCCTGTGGTGCTTTTTTCTACCTTACACTTTTCCTTGTCTTTCCTTTTATTCCTTCATTTTTCTAATTGAGAGGTTCCATCTTCTCCCTTCTTAAAGCTGTATAAACCAGAAAAGTAAAACCAGGAAATTTAAAACATCAGTTTCCAGGTCTCTGAAGCATGAACAGATGGGCATCAAAAATCCAGTCTTTTATTTTTTCCTTTTTCATTTTCCTACCCACAACCTGAATAAATCAAAATTACCAGCAAATCCAACTTCCAGCACAAGCCCCCTTTTTTTTTCAATGCTACAGCATTAAGTATTGATTCACTACAAGTTCTCGTTCTACGCTGTCTAATTTTTAAGCCATAGAAACTGTCTTTATTCCAAACTAATATTTTAAGATACAACTTTGTTAACTTTACATTTGAAATAAAGCCTTTAAATGTACAAAGTGAGTGTACAAGCACTTCCGCTTTCTTCAGGTTTTCTATACTTTCTAGTATTTCTAAGTTTGGAAGAGATGGGTAAAGTGCTGGGCTATTACTAGAATATAACCAAGGCTTGAAGGTTAAGAAAGACTTACATACTCAGTGAAAATACTGAGTGAAAAAGGTCAGAGAGAAAAACATTTATTCACCGTTCAACCCAAATTGGAATGCCTATTATGTGCCAGGCGAATAGCCAAGATGCCCTCACGAAACACCCAATGGGGTAGGTGCTCCAATCAGGGGAGAATTAGGTATTATGATTATGAGAACCCAGGCCTGGGGAGGGGGGCTAATGTCAAGAAAGGCTCTCCAGAGAAGGTGCTCCTTCAGCTGAGACCTCAATGATGATTAGAAGGTAGCCAGGTGTGAATGTGAGAGGTGGACTGTGTTAAGAACAACAGCATGTACAAAGGACCTGGTGAGAAAACATGGTTCAGGAGTAAAAGCAAAATATGGCCAGAGCACTGAGTGAGTGTGGATAGCAATGAAGGTAAGGGAGGGGGAGGTCAAAAACGAGGCTCGAGAAATAACCAGGGGGAGGACTTTCTGCCCTTAATGATATAAGTAAGAGGTTTATAGCCATTTGAGGAATTTCTAATCAGATTGGGTCTGAATAAAAATGCTGCACGCGGTATGAAGAACAGACTGGGGAAAACATGGAAGAGTAAACATCAATTTTAAATCCCTCTGCCTTTTGAAGCTCTACTGAAATAATGGTATGGGAATTTTTATAAGGCATGGACTCTCAGGGACAACAAGAATAATTGAGTAAGATGACAACAGAAAAGAAATGTCAACTGGATTTCAAGAGATGGAAAGCAGATGGATGAGTGGTCTTGGAGCAGAGAGAAGGAGGCAGAATGCCTCTGAAAGTGTAGGTGATTCTGCTTGTGTACGTGGTGTTAGCAAAGAGACAGCAGCTCATTTGCTCCAGAGGAACTCTGGAAGGCTCAGGAACTGGACACACCAAGTGCCTCTGGAGGTGCAATTGCAGAGCAGAGCTGAAAACAGAACTGGTAGCAATTCTATAGAAAGTAAACACAAGCCTCCTCAAGCCCACGCAGCCAAGCAGCTACCGTCCTTCTCCCCTGACCTCCCTCCTCAGCAGCAGAAAGGCTTCCTCACTGGATGATCTGGACCACAGAGACCAGGCAAGGCTAAAGGCAAGGGTGAGGGAAATTAAATGAAAGGATGTCTATTTATTAATGATGCTTCTCCAGCACCCCTCCTCTATCTGGCTCCCAGACAGCTGGAGATTTTCCTTCTAGGACATTATAGGAACCTTTCTCTGGAAACTAACTGGGCTTGACCTAGCAACGCTGACATGTGGAGATGCCACAATGGAACAAATGAATTCCTATGAGAAAGGTCACTGGTCAACAAGCCCTGTCTCTGAAATTCTAATCATCTTTTAAGGTCTCACCTCAAATATGAATGGAGAGACAGTCACCATCAGATATTTGAGGAAAATTTTAACATCAAGTTAATACGATGAATCAAACAAATACAAAAGGGGAACTTAGAGGAAACTGAGACAACATGGAGAGTAGAAGAAAACTTAAAAAATAATCCTATGATATCCATAGTGATAAAATAAGCTTTTGCATTCATGATGGGAGAAACAGGGTGTGATTAGAAAGGAAATTCAAGAACAAGAAAGAATGCTTACATATAAAAATATCATAACTAAAAAAAAATCAATAGAAGAGTTAGAAGATAAAGTTGAGAAAATCTTACAGAAAGCAAAATAAAAACAAAAACAAAGAAGAAAATAGGAAAAGAGATAACAAAATAAGGTCAATCTAAGGTTCAGTAATGACTAATAGGAGTTGAAGAACATAATATTGAGAAAATCATGGGTGAGAAAATCAAAGAAAAAATATAAGAAAATTCTTTGTAGTGAAGGAAATATATACCCAGCATAAGAAAAGAACAAAAATCCAATTATGGAATTTCAGAAGACAGGAGTTTCAGAAGACAGGAGTAAAAAGGAAAATCTAATACCTTTTGGGAGAGTGAACACAACGAGTCACAGGCAAGTTATCAGAAATAGAAATCAGACTTCTCAACAGGAAGTTCAAAAAGTAGAAAACAATGGAGCATTACCTCAAACTTCTGAGAAAAATGAGTTCCAATGAGAGCTCAAAACTCAGTCAAGTATTAAGTAAATGTGAGGAAGGACAAAGCCATTTTCAGACAAGCAAGTCTTAAGAAATTTTAGCTCCCTACATTTCTTGAGGAGATATCGGTGGATGTACCCCACTAAAATGATAAAGTAAAAAAAGAGAAAGATGTGGGATCCAGGAAATAGTTGACTCAAGGGTCCAGAGAGCAACATAAAACGAACAGGAGCAGGAGAATCTAGGCCTCCAGGATGGAGGTGTCCAAGGAAAAAAAGGGAAATGATAGATTTCCTGATGTGTCTGACCATATTAAAAAGATGAGTTAGTGATGGTGGCAGAGCTAGGAATGGGTTTATGATAGTGACACAGAAACCAAGCAAATAAAGCTAAAGCAATATTTACCTCCAGGAAAAAATGAAGAGTTGTTCAGGGAAGGAAATCTTATCATAGAAAACAATGATGGTCAGCAGGGAACAGTTTCACATAGCAATAATGTTATAAACACAGAGTAGTTAATTAACCAAAAATTGAGATACAGCTATATTGGAAGGCTAGGGAGAGGGAAAAATATGTGAGTGCCTGCATGTGCCTGCTCATACAGTAAGAGGGCTAACTAAATCACCATTTCTACTGTAGGAAGTCAACAGATAATATCTCATATTTTAAAAAATCAAGAAATAGCAAGATAAACAAAAGCTTTGTTAAGTGGTAGCTGGGACAGGGGGGCAGTTTGGGGTGGGATGAACTGGGTAAAGGAATTTTGCTTTGTCTTACAGATCCTTTTTGCACCCTCTGATCTTTTAAAACCAAATATATGCATTACCTTGAGAATCCATGACTTAATTAATAATCTCTAGAAATTTCTTACCAAAATCTCTTTGACTATTGCTTCTAGCATTTTCTCTAATTTTCCTTCTGAAACTTCTATTAGACATATGTTGAATTCTTATCTTTTTATTCCTTAAGATCTAGCTTCTAGGTCACTAATTCTCTCTTTACACATGTCTAATACTTATACTCAGTGGTTAATTTCAATGAATGTATAAAATTACTACTTAGTTCTTCTCAAAATATGCACTAAGATTTTATAGTGCCTTTTATTTCCCATACTTGCAATTTATTCTTTATGCTATTAACTGTTGTAAAAACCTACTTTATCTTCTCTATCCAGAAGTTCTAGTATCTGAACTTATTAAGGGTCTAATCCTACAGTAAGTTGTCCGAGCCAGTTTATCACTTGCTACACTAGGATGGATATTCAACAGGAAACACCAGAAAGCTACAGGCTCCCCAAAATGAAGCAATGGAGAAAGGTTTGTACCCAAGTTTTACTCTTCCTTTAAAAAAAACTCACCATTTTTCTAAATTCTAATATGTTTCCTTCGGCAGTCAGCAGGTATTTATAGAGCACCCACTCAAACTCAAAATTCTGCTGTTATAGGAAAAAGAATTAGAAGAAAAATCAGACATTTTAACATATGGTTGGATTTCCCTCTTCTAAGCTTTTTAAAGAAATAGTATGTTGGTTGTTTAAAGATCACAACAATCCATGGTCATCTTTCAGGACATGCTGAACATTATTTTGAGCTTTAACATTATTGGCAGAAGAGTTTTCTACTTTCCACCTTGAAATATCCTTTTTTGAACAGTGGGCATATATTTGCAGTAGAGACTCATCCATTCACAGTTTGTGCTAACATTATTGTGAATCATAACCACAGAGATGTACAAACATCTCCTTAAATACTAAAGTGGATATAAATGGAAGTGGTATACCTTTAAGGACATAATAAATGCCTAGAAAAAGTAACTACGCAGTGAAATTCTCATATAAAACAAAAAAAATTCTTATAATCTTAAAAATGTAATTATTCTATAATTTAGCTGTACTGAGAGTCTGCATCTTATTGGCCTGGGCTATTTTAGAGTACTGCATATCTTACCTGAATTGTCAATACATGCCCTACTTTATACCCATTTAACACTTCAATAATATATGCCAGGGCATAACTGAGTTCTAAGTTATTCTAGAACTGCATGTTATTTTGGGAGTACAGATAGCAAATGGCCAGATGGCCCTACAGTAAACTGCCGAAGGCCATTTAAAACTAATCCATGTGAAGATGTATTCCAACAGAGAATTATGGACAGCAACCAGTGAGATACCGAAGTTCTACTACAATATTATCTTTGTTAAGCCAGAAATAACATTCCGATTTTATAGAACTGGAGTTAAAACAAACATTATTCTTTACTTTCCTGTAGTAAATAAACGAGCAAAATCAACTCTATTGCCTCGCAGGCTTACGGTAGATGTTCAATATAGACTTGCTGAATGAATGAATGCCTTGGTACAAGGAAGTGGAATAGGTTATGTATATGCTATTCTATGCTTTTCTGGGTCCTGATTGTTTCTGTATACTGATATGTGGTTTGGGAGTTTGCATATGTTTTATTTAGGTAGTTTGCATATACAAAGTAGAAAGAGGTAAGGCTGTTTGAAGGGTAATTATTTCTTGATGGAAGAATATAAAAAGTATAAACAGCTCAGCTATTGCTTAAGCAAACTCAGCTCTTCATTCCTGATCTACAATGCAAATAGTATACAAAATAAGGTTTCATTAAAGAGTGACTGTCACATCAACAGGAAGGAGAATGAAGACCTGCTATGCAGGATTATTAGATATATTGAATTTGTTGTCACCAAGATCAACAAAATCCTGCTTCTAAAGACTACACACTGTGACATAGAAATAACTTTGCAATACAGAACACTCCTTTGATTTTTTTCCATTTTATTGTAATGGGGTTATACCTCTAGAAGAAATGAATGTCAATTTATTGATGGCTTGGGCCACTATTTAAAAAGTAATATACAGGACGTCCCTGGTGGTGCAGTGGGGATTTCCCTGGTGGCGCAGTGGTTAAGAATCCACCTGCTCATGCAGGGGACACGGGCTCGAGCCCTGGTCTGGGAAGATCCCACATGCTGCAGAGCAACTAAGCCCGTGCGCCACAACTACTGAGCCTGCGCTCTAGACCCCACAAGCCACAACTACTGAAGCCCGGGCGCCCTAGAGCCCATGCTCTGCAACAAGAGAAGCCACCACAATGAGAAGCCCGCGCACCGCAACGAGGAGTAGCTCCCTCTCACCGCAACTAGAGAAAGCCCGTGCGCAGCAACGAAGACCCAATGCAGCCAAAAATAAATATATTAATTAATTAAAAAAATAAAAAGTAATGTACTAATCAGAAAACATCTGTGATAACTTACAATCCATTCTGAAAAAAAAAATTAGAAACTTTCTATCACATGATATCTCCACAGCACAACTCTACAGCGTACGGTGTGGAGTGTGACTTTTCCTAACACCTTGGCATTTCAGCTGAGGTCCTAACGCCGAGGACTAATACCTATAAATGCTAAACAGAGGTGCTGCCACATTTCTGCAGGATTTGCTAAAGGTAGAAATATTGGCCCTGTACTCTTCTCGATCACTGTCTAACAGCCTAAGTAAGAGGAGATTCACAGGAGTAGGTGTGCTCCATGAAAACCTCTCATAGAGACGGGTTGGTTGGCAGAAGGGGAGGCCGGCACCTCTTTCCCCAAAGTGAATGACTGCCAAGCTGCCAGAACCCAAAAGCCTACCTCCTCTTGCCCCTAAAACAGAGTTCTTGGGAGAACCTAACGCATATGCTCCCCCCCACCCCCCGCCCCCGCCAAATATGGGACATAGATCCTGATGAGAGTCAGGACTTCGAGATTTTGAAGGTAGGAGGCTGTCAGAAGTTGTCCACATGGCAGGGCAAGAAGAAAGGGCAGCAATGGAAGCAGCCTCCATTTTTTACCATTTGGAAGGGAAAGGGTACCTAATTTTGTTTTTCCCTGTGGTCCCAGTGGAGGGGAGTCATGTGCCATATTGAAAGGACTACGCTCAGGAAGGCTGCCTTCAGGGCAAGGAACATACTCCTGGGGTCAGAGCGGAGAGAAGGAAGTGATTAGAGAGAATCCAGAGAGGGTTTCCTGTACAACAGGGAACACCTGTGGGTGAGATCTCCCCAGGAGTGTCTCAAAAGAACACATCTACGCGCCACACAAAAGTGCTGGCATCTGGCTACTGCCTGACAGAAGGCATTTGACACTCCAAAGAGACCCTCAAACAGCAGCAGCTATGTAAGAAGCCTTCCCCTCTTTTTTTTTTTTTTTTTTTTTTTTGCGGTACACGGGCCTCTCACTGCTGTGGCCTCTCCCGTTGCGGAGCACAGGCTCCGGACGCGCAGGCTCAGCGGCCATGGCTCACGGGCCCAGCCGCTCCGCGGCATGTGGGATCTTCCCGGACCGGGGCACGAACCCGTGTCCCCTGCATCGGCAGGTGGACCCTCAACCACTGTGCCACCAGGGAAGCCCAGCCTTCCTCTCTTTTCCTCCAGTCCCTCCTCCCAGTCCAGACCCTGATGCAGGAACTTAAAGGGGAGGGTAGGAGGCATGAAAGGAAGTGTATTTAATTGGCTTATTGGACTTGATACTCATAATGAGGGAACAGCCTTATGTCCTCTTCTGCCACTGCCTTCAAACACATCCTCACATCTCCTACTTCTTCCTGTTGGTAACAACTTCGGCAGATACCTTGGCTTTCTGGCTTGTGATTATGATCTTCTGGTACTGTTTGCATTTCTTTTTTTTCTCCCTCCCATGTTATAATCTAGGAATAGGAAAGGCCTTTTTAAACATGGCACTAAAGGTAGAAATCACAAAAGTATAGATTCGTTTGTGCAAAACTAAATACTTTAATATAACAAAAGCTTCATAAATTCAATTGAAAAGCAAGTGAAAGGAATATCTGACACATATGCAACTCACAGAAATCAATGCAGCTAGCTCTCCAGCAATCCCACATTAAATTAGCTCTGCTATTGTGTGACCTGTTAGCTGTGTGACTTTGGGCGATTCACTTAGTATCTCTGAGCTTCAGTTTCCTCATCTATGAAAGGAGATTAATACCATTACCTTTATCAGTGGGTTCTAGGGAGGATTAAATAATCTGATTGATGTAAAGCACTTAGCACAGTGTCAGACAAATAGCATGTATTCAAAGAAACGTCAGCTTTGTAGCCTCATGACCATCATCAAATCTCCAAGTGGCAAGTTACAGGCAGTAAAAATTAATTTATAAGCATTCTTCCTCTCTTTTTTTTGCCTGTATCGCCATAGTTCTCCACATTGAGCATCTGTTACTTTGGTAGGAAAAATACACAAACTATTTCAGTTAAAAAATGAGAATAAAGGCATTTGTGAGTCTCTGCCAACTTTACAAAGTAGAGAAAGCTACGTGTTTCTCACTCGGGCTACAGTGGATCATCCTGGCTAGTTTGTTATATGTAATGTCACTCAGAGTTATCGAATAGGCAAAATGGTTCTCTTCCAACATAGGCAAGAACCATCTGGTCATTCATTGACAGAAATAAATATCTGAACACGAATTATACTTCCACTGGTCAGTATATACACACACAAGACATGTGAAAGGCAAAAAAGCTTTCAAAAACATTCACAAGAATAGAATGAAACATTTTGTATCACGGCTTTATGCCATATTGTCACGTCAGGTTGTACTTGTTTATCACATCACTTCATTTACTCTAGTAAAAAATTACTCCCAGGACTCAGTTTCCTTTACTGGCATTGCCATTCATTCTGGGCACAATTTTATAAAAATGAGGCGAATGGAAAGATACTGATGTCATTGTAAGATGAAGCAAAACCACATGAGAGGCCCTGGCTCTGGTGCTCATTTAGGTCCCATCGAAGTAAGAGGGAAGAAGTTCTGGGATGTATGTGTCACAGTATTGGAAATGGCTGCCCTCCACAAACAAGCCCAATTTACAAGAGAAGAACATATAAGGTAGAAGGGGGTTTCAATTTTTAAACTACATTACAAAGCACACATTTGCTTCTAAACATTAAAGCAGTGCTGCATCGCATTTGGATAGAGTTATAGCATTGCTTTAAACACACACGCACACCCAGACACACATACACCATGGAGGTAATCCAGTTCCTCCTGCAGCACAGATGTGCACAAGAATGCTCTAAGTGATTAAGATAGGGCTTTAAAGTTAGTTAATTAGAAACATATCTCTTTCTGTGATCAACATTGATACTAGCTCTGAGTTCTGATTGGTGGAAATGTAAGTTTAAATTTAGATTTAAAATTTAAAATGCATGGATAACCCTTGGACCTGCTTTTGTGGTGAACTGTCTTAGAATGAGGGCCTTTAATATCTAAATGCCTTCCATCAAGGCTAACTGTTTAAAAAAGAGAATTCTGCTCATCTGATATTATTAAACTGAGCTTCTCATAAATAGCATGTTTTTTTTTTTCTTGGAAGGAAGGATAGCAAAAGTCAGGAGTGTAATATTTTAAATCCTATCTCGACAGAAAGAAATTGCTATCATTGTAACAAAACCCACATCACTCTACTCTGATTATTGGGATGACCCTTCTTAAAAAAAGCCATAGGGTCACTGAGAGAATAAAATACAATAATCAATGGTAAAAGGTTCAGCTTAGTGCTCGGCACAAGTAGTTGCTTAATAAAGTTTCCGTTTTGCAGAAATGAAGATAATTGCTAGAGAAAGTGAACCTAGAGAGTTACAATAAATATGTGCTTATTTTTAAGTTCAAGTTTTATTTTCTACCAGGCTTAAATATCAACCTCTGAATGTCCGGGTTATACTGGAAAAAACATTTCTGCAATTGGAAATTTTAATGTTACAGTTGCATGAAAAGTCCCAAAGGTCAAATGAAGCTCCTTCCCATTTGCCTCACATCCCCTGACCCAAGCCACATGCACAGAGGACACAGGTCACTCCCAGTCTCCTGGGGCCATATTGACAAGAACGTGTCCCCATGGATTAGCAGAGCAATCCAACTTCCCCAGTTTACTAAAGAATGGATCAGCTTAGGTCATCTTCTAACAAACATGTGTTACTCTTCTATTGGAAAACAATATGGATGTTCTCATTGAAAGAGATACACTTGATCATTTCTGCCTGCTAGTATTAAAGAAGCTGCTGGTGTTGATGGCACAGGCACTTAGATGAAAAACTATAGACCTTCCAAATTCTTTTATTTATATATTGTTCACAATTCCAGAGAGGGTGATAACAATGCCAATTAAATTCTCCTCTCACTGAAGTATCATATATGTCCTAGAACAGGGCTGAGAGTGGGGTAGGGTGTGTGTGTTAAACTTCTTCAGTAGGAGGGGGAGTTTAGCAAGGTGCCTTTAGAAGCAAATTGTCTCCGCCTCAAATTTCAGGGTCATCACCTAATAGGTAAGTAACCCATGGTCAATAAAATAACCTAATTGAGCCATTGGCTTTTCACTTATTAAATGGGAACAAGCTCCTACAGTTGTCTTAAGGATCAGATGAAATGGTATATGTGCAACTGATGTATAGTAGAGACTATTTATACCAATAAATCCATTTTGCTCTCAGATGACAGGCTCTAGAAAGAAACCACACCTGCTTAGCCTGACAAGCTAGCTGCTGATGTTCTGGGTGTCATTATTAGAGCAAATCTCCCAGAAAAGTTCTAGAACTGGTTGATGAATTCAGATATTTCCTTACATTTATTTTTATATCTGTTTTAAATAGCTCCCATTGAGTTCCACACTTTGCACACGTGGCTATCAATGGCATTAGTGGTCTAAAAACATCCCAGGCACCTGAATAGTGAGAAGGGCAAACTATTATGACAAAAACAACCTGCCATCCCTTGTCACCTCATCTGATTTTTCCATTATTTCTGATTGATGCAGCTGCACAAAGCACTCAAAGAAAACCACGAGATACAGGAAAAAGATGTTGAGGAATACATTTCAAGCTGGGTGTTAAGTGCAGATATGAGAAACTGGTTATTAAAAACACAGAAGCAAAGCTCAGGGAGGTGGGAGGAATGAACAGGAAAGAATCCCATATCTAGACACTAATAGCCAAGGTTTCACTCTTAAGAATGTTTTCCCTTCTTCCACTTCCTCTTAGTCAAAATATTAAGTAGTCATAAGTTATACTCAAATACTGAATAGTTTTCCAATAGGTAAGCAGATATTAACTTCCTATTGTGTTAATGTCCATGATTTACTAAGGGCTATTTTTGCCATACCTCACAGAAAGTAAAAGAAAAATGTTGGAAACATTGTTCCTTTGGACATAATTTGTGGTGATTCTTTTTATTTTTCTTTAACGGTAGGTTACATAGGTAAACTACAAAAGCAACTACATATTATTGTGGGATAATATTCTGAATATTCTCTGTAAAAGTATAATACATGCATTAGTTTTTCAAAACCACAGTTAGGATTATCAAGGATTATGAGAATGAACTGGGTTGAAAAGCTGTCTAGTAGACTTTGGAGTGGGTTCACAGAAATAGGTATCCTATACAACAATAAAATCCACCATGATGCCTTTTCTAGAGAACTTATCTACAACTAGCAAAACTTGATGGGACAATTTCTTTTAAGTTTAAATCATGGGAAAGAGTCTGAATGATTTGCAAGACAAAAATAATGTGTCACACATCTCCAAATCACCAATTATTAACCTGGTGACCCTGAATGGGCTTCAGGGAGTCCTTGAACGCCCTGTAATTATATGGAAGATTGTGTGTGTGTATGTGTAGTTATTTACATTTTTCTAAGGAAAGAGCCCATAAATTTCATCTGACTTCTAAAAGGATTTACGACACCCCCATAAGGTTGAGAAGAATTTATTCATTCCATAAATATATTTTATATGACTACTCTTCGTTAGGCACTATGCTAAGCTTGGGAGCACACAGAAGACACAGTGCTTGACCTCTGCATTTTAGAGTCTAGCAGTTGATTTGAATATGGGAGGTGGGATGGAATCATTAATCTTAAAACCCCACTAATTACCCTTCTCTCCTAATCCAACCCCAACCCATCTAATCTTCTCCAGATCTCACAACCTCCTTGAGACAAAGTCTCCTTTATATAATGCATAGTTTTTTAAATTAAAGAGTAGTTGCTTTACAATATTATATTAGTTTCAGGTGTATAGCATAGTGCTTGAATATTTTTTACAGATTACACTCCATTAAAAATTATTATAGGGTTTCCCTGGTGGCGCAGTGGTTGAGAGTCCGCCTGCTGATGCGGGGGACACGGGTTCGTGCCCCGGTCCGGGAAGATCCCACGTGCCGCAGAGCGGCGGGGCCCGTGAGCCATGGCCGCTGAGCCTGCGCGTCCGGAGCCTGTGCTCCGCAACGGGAGAGGCCACAACAGTGAGAGGCCCGCGTACCGCAAAAAAAAAAAAAAAAAAATTATAATAGCTATAATTCCCTGTGCTGTACAATATATCCTTGTTGTTTACCTATTTTATACATAGTAGTTTGTGTTTCTTAATCCCTTACCCCTATCTTGCCCCTCCCTGCATTGGTATAACATTTATTTGTAGACTTTTTTTGATGACAGTCATTCTGACAGGTGTGAGGTGATATCTGGTTGTTTTGATCTGCATTTCTCTAATAATCAGCAATGTTGAGCATCTTTTCATGTGTCCGTTGGCCATCTGTATTCAGTCTTGGTGTGTTGTATGTTTCTAGAGATTTGTCCATTTCTTCTTGGTTGTCCAATTTGTTGGCATGTAACTGTTCAGAGTATTCTTTTTCATTTCTTATTTTGTTTATTTGGGTTCTCTCTCTTTTCTTCTTGGTGAGCCTGGCTAAAGGTTTATCAAATTTGTTTATCTTTTCAAAAAACCAGCTCTTGGTTTCATTGACCTTTTCTATTGCGTTTTTGGTCTCTATTTTAGTTATTTGCTCTCTGATCTTTATTATTTCCTTTCTTCTGTTGACTTTGGGCTTTGCTCTTTTCTTTAGTAGTAGGCTAGTGTTCCTTTCTTTTTTAGTTTTTGTGTATCTATTGTAGGTTTTTGATTTGTGGTTATCATAGGGTTCATATATGTTGACCTATAATTATATCTACTTGTTTTAAACTGGTAGTCATTTAAGTTCATATACATTCTAAAAGATCTACATTTTTTACTCCCTTTTTCCACACTGTGCTCTTGATGTCACATTTTACATTTTCATGTTTATCCCTTAACTGTTTATTGTAGTTATAGTTGCTTTTATAATTTTTTGTCTTTTCATCTTCGTACTGGCTTATTTAAGTGGTTGATCCTCAGTTCTCACTATATATTTGCCTTTTCTGATGGGATTTCCCTTTCCTATAATACTTCTTTTCCACTTAGAGAAGACCCTTTAACATTTCTTTTAGGGTAGGTTTAGTGAGGAACTCTTAATTTTTGCTTGTCTGAGAAGTTCTTTATCTCTCCTTCAGTTTTAAATAATAATCTTTCTGGGTAGAGTATAGTAGGTTGCAGGTTTTCCCCTTTCAGCACTTTGAAAATATCATGCCACTCCCTTCTGGTCTGCAAAGTTTCTGCAGAGAAATCAGCTGATAGCCTTATGGGGATTCCCTTGTATGTTACTTTGCTCTTCTCTTGCTGCTTTTAGAAGTCTCTCTTTAACTTTTACCATTTTTATTATAAGTCTTGGTGATTCATCTTGTTTGGAAGGCTCTGTGATTCCTGTACCTGGATATCTGTTTCCTTCTTAGGTTTGGGAATTTTTCAGCCATAATTTCTCCAAATACATTTTCAATTCTCTTCTCTCTCTCTTCTCTTTCTGGAATCGCTATAAGGTGAATGTTGATACAGTTAATGTTTTCCCACAGATCTCTTAAGCTGTTTTCACTTTTTAAAATTTGTTTTGCTGTTCTGATTGGGTGATTTCCATTATTCTATCTTCCAGATCACTCATGTGTTCTTCTGTCTAACTTAGTCTGCTATTCAGTCCCTCTAGTGTATTTTTTTATTTCAGTTATTGAATTCTACATTTCTGATTGGGTCTTTTTCATATTTTCTAGTTCCCTGTTAAAATCTTCACTGTGTTTATCGATTCCTTCCCCTAATTCAGTTAACATTTTTATTAACAATGTTTTGAATTCTTAATCTGGTATATTGTTTATATCTGTTTCATTATTTTTTCAGGTGTTTTTTTCTTGTTCTTTCAATTGAGAGCAGTTTCTCTGCCTTTTCATTTTGCTTAACTTTCTCTGCCTCTGAATTCAGGTAAAACAGTTACCTATTGTAGTCTTGAAGGGGTGTTCTTATGTGAGACCGTCCCTATACAGATTGCCTATGTCCAATGCCTTTGGCGGGAGAGCTGGATTTGATGTGGATGTAAGTCACGTCTTTCCTCAGGGTGTGCTGGCAGCTATCATCTTTGTGGTGGTGAGGGCTGGAGGTGGAGGTGCTAGAGCTGGAGTTGGGTGTGAGGTGGGACTTCCCCTCTGCTCAATGGCCCTCACTGCCCTATTCGGGATGGGATTTGGTCCCATGTTACTGGAGCTGAAGCTCTCAGGGTTGGGCCCAGGCTGGCTCTCTTCTCTCTAAGTGTGAGTTTTCTCCTCTCCCAGCATAAGAAGTCTTACCCCAGAGGAGATGGAGGCCCATACGGACTCTTGGCTTGTGTCACCTGCAGACAAAGGTCCAGGCTGTCTCCGATGCATTGCCTGTGCAGGTGTCTGCAATTGTTTCCCTTGCTCTGCTCAGAGGCAGCCTCAGGTGCAAGTCTCCTCTGTCCCTCACAGCTGATAACTGCTCTTAGCCTCCGCCACCTCTGCCTTGCTGTGGAGCCTCACTGTAGGGCAGACAGGGTTCACTTGGACTCTCAGCATATACAGGGTGTGAACTGTGGTGGAGTGGCTTCTGGTGCGCTGCTTGAGTAAGCACCAACAACGGCCACCACCTCACCTAGGCTCTGCCCTGGGATCAGGACCAGGTTGCTTCTGCATCCCATGGACAGGCTTTCTCCCCAGTCCTGGCAGCTCTAGGTCCCATGCCATGCTGCAACGTGGAGTGAGTGGGGCTGGAGCGTTCTCTTGGCTTGGGAACTTGGCAACCACTACAGCTGTCCTCTAACTGTACTCTCCACCCTGTGTCAGGGGCAAGCCAGTGTGCATTCACTCTTCATGAGCAGAGGCCAGGCTTCCTGCAGCCCCCCTGCTATTCCCAGCTGGCTCCCAGCCAGACAAGGGGGCTCATCTCCCCTGTGCAGGGCCCCAGGAATGGGATGTCCAGTCTGGGGCTCTCGCCGCTCACTACGCAGGGGAGGTCTCCACCTGTGTAATCTCCCTTTTGCTCTGAGTCCCCTCCCAGGGGCATAAGTCTTGACCCAATTGTTTTTCTTCCCTTTTTACCTTTTATGTGTGGATCTTTCTTACAACTTTGATGGTACAGTTTCTGCCAGTTTCTATTTAGTTTTCGGTCATAACTGTTCCACACGTAGATGTATTTTGGATGTGTTCATGGGGGGAAGTGAGATCCACATACTCATACTCGGCCATCTTGATCAATCCCTCCCATATAATCCATATTGAATGTCATCATCACACTTTTGCTGACATTGTTCAATCAAACCAAGGTGCCCTTCTACTCTTATCCTGAAAGTTTCAGTTCAAGACCCACCTTCTTCAAAATGCTTTCTCTGAGACTCCTTAATATTGATGACTACACGTGCTTTGCTGCTTTCACATACCTTTCTTTTTCCTTCTCAACTAAAAACCAAGCTCTAGAAAATTGGAGTCACATCTTATAGATAATATTTTTGTATGCGCTCCTGCTTAGTTGTGTCTACCCTACATGTTAATTTGTTTCGTGCTGGAGAAAATGAATAGACTTTAGGATGTCTCTCTGACCTAGATTAAAACAGAAGCAGAAGGAAAAACAATTTAAAAAAGATGTTAACATAGTAGAGGAAAAGAAATGACAAGAGAAGAGTCAGCAAAAGAATATATGCCAAGAGAGATGGGAAGAAAAGCGTGTGGTTGGAAGTACACCAAAGGTTCTGGGCTCTCCACGGAGGGTGATTCCAGATGCACCACAAAGCTCTAGGAGGATTCTCAGACCTTAGGAGGTAAGCATAATACTTTTACTAGTTGCAGTCAGAAGAGAATCCTCACGGAACTTATTCATTCCTGGGAACAAAGCCATAGCCAGGCTCAGTAAGAGGCACGTTGTCTTTCTACAGCATGAATATTAGTGGGAGATGGAGCCTGCTGAGACTCATAAAATGTACCCACTTCTGTTCATTCCAGTGGGAATGAATGCTACTGCCAGATGAAGCTCATAATGCTGTGGATCTTACTGTGGTTGCATATCGGAAGTTTTAAAATACTGGAGAGTTTTAAAATACTAATAATGTCTAAGACCCATCCCCAGAGACTTTGATTCAACTGATCTGGGTTGGGGCCTGGGCACTGGTATTTGTTCACATCAGGTGATTCTAATGGGCCACCAGAATTTAGAACTGCTATAACTGGCCCCTGGGAAGAAAATTAAGTGTGTGTGCGGGGGTGCGGGGGGGCAGGGCATGGGGCATGGGTATGGTGAGAAGGTATGGATGCCTGGTGTGTATCTTTTTTTTAAAGGGAAGGTCATAAACCTGGAAGAGAAAATAGGATATAAGGCGTAAACTGGTGACTCCATAGATAGTGCTACGAGTTGGTTTTATAAACTCCAGCAAAGGAAAGAATACATCAGAAAAAGTGTTTTTCATGAAGCCAGGAAAGAATATCTCTAATTTGCCAATATCATCCAAAAAACCTCTAAGCTAAATTTTGGAAGGAAGAGAGGGAGAAAAACACTCAGACACAATTGTAAAACCTGAAACCATGGGGGATAAAACAAAGCAGCAAGTGGTAAAAATGCCCAGAAAGTTTCAGGGAAAAATTAAAGGGAAACCAACTAGAATAAAAACTTTGAGCCTAAGGGGTCTGTACACTCATACACAAAGTTTTGAACGAGAGAGTGATTTAACTTGGAATTTTTATGCAAGATGGTGTGCCCTTAAGGGGTATGATTCACTTCTAAAATGATGCAAGGGAATGGGGGAGAGGAAGCAGTGTAATGACTAAAAACGCCAGCTCTGGAATATGAGGATTCTGAGTTCACATCCTGGCCTGATCCTTTGTTAGTGAAGTAGCCTCCGGCAAGTTACTTCACTTTCCCGAGCCCCAGTTTCCTTATAGGTAAAATGGAGAGAATGACCTCTACATCATAGGAATTACTGTTAGCTTAGTATATGTCATATCAAATGAACTCATAGATGTTAATAACCCAGCACTGAATGCGGCACATAGTAATCACTTAATAAATACTAGCTTTTTGATATAAGTGCTATTGTTAAGAATAAACCCAGGCCAAAAGGAAAACTTTGTCCAAAGCAAAAATGATTTGCTCGAAAGAGAGAGCTGTGTAGACCACCAAGATCATAATAGCTGTCTTGAAGGTTACAAACCTAGGGTGGAAGTGTTTTGGAGAAATGAGAGAAAATAATGGGGATTTTTTTTTTTTTTTTTTTAAAGAAGTGCACTCCAGACTGCCAGGCCAGGTAGAGGATATGGTTTGGTAACAGAGATTACAAAACTGGCACAGAAGTAACATAAAGTAGTAGTGGGAGACTTCAACCATGAGGACACCATCTGGAAGTCTTGCTTGGCAAAAATACAACATTGGATACATTCTTGACTTACTTTGCTAAGAGTTTAAGCTCTAAGAAGGCAGATGAAGCAAGTAGGGAAACTACTTTTCTGGACTTAAATCAGACAAACAGAGATGGAGGGATGAGTAGGGGATGTGGAAATAATCAGGAACTTGAAAGAAAGCGGCCACTTAGCATTGTGAAACACTTAGCAACAGAGGAAAAATATGGAGACAACAGGATTTGGTATAAGCTGAGGTTCGAGAAACATTTCAAAACCTGAGAGAATAGATAGGCATTACCCTATGGAAAAGACAATGTAGAAAGTACAAAACATATTCTGGATTATAAAATAATGGCTAATTCCGGAGAGACATAAATGAGGGAAGAAAGCAGGGTAGCAGGGTATGAGTGCAGCCATGTGGATACAGAACAAAGCAGAGATGAGCAAATCTTCATATAGCCAGGATTCTTACACAGTCACAGAGTCCACTTATTTTCTGCTGCCTGTTCTCTGTTCAAGAGGACAGAATCAGGGTGAACAGGTATAGCAAGGAAATAAAATTTTGTCTCTCCCTCAGGTAAAATGTATGACCTGTCAGAGCTATGCCCCTGAATGCACTAACTACTAAGATACTTGCCAATGAAAGATTCTAGGATTATTTTTAAAGTCTCTCACTAAGTTAGAACCAAGTCCTGGACAGAGTAATGCAAGCCTGGCTTCCAGGCTTTAGATTAAACAACCCTAGCAAGGTTGGGTGTTTCATACATGTGCACACACACCACGGCACAGCCCTCTCCCACCTTGTTATTATTTGTCTCCTGTTATAAGCTCCAGGGAGCTTACTTTTGTGCTCTGGTACAGAAACAGTTAACCCTTTGCTTTCCACTGGACTTCAGACACTTGTTAGTGGCCTGTGTCTTAGGCTTCATTCTTTTGGTCAAGGTTGCAAGAGAATGAGAGGTGGTAGTCTCTAGATGCCCTGCTTGGCTTAGATCCCAACTCTAGTCCATTTTCTCAGAAAATACTATTTGAGAATGGAAAAATATCTCACTTGTTTGATTGAAGTTGCTGACACTTCTCATTTCTCCCCACTCAAAGTGCTATCGTGTGTATGTTTTATTTTGAAGTGGAGTTCAATTAAAATCAATGTGGTTCTGAGAATTCTTCTGTCTCCTTTAAACTACCTGGTGCCTGAACTACTGTTTTGTTTTGTTCTGTTTTATTTTTGTTTTAAGGGGAGGAGGAGTTGGGAATAACCACGTTAGTGACAGCCTGAAACAAATTCCCTTCTCTTGAGGTCTGGTCTCTCAAGTACTTTCCCCAACATTCACTGATATGGAAATCCATCCATTCGGATGTATAGCACAGCCATATTCTCTAGTCGTCCCTGAGAATAGATAGCACTGCAGCCCTCAACAGGAATGGTTGTTCTTAAGCTCAAATGTGACAAAAATATTCTACACTTCTTAAAAGCCTACATGAAAGAGCTTTCATTTCCTTATTCAACAGATTATATATCTTTAAAAAGCATTACACTTTTAATTGGTGGTATAATTTAAATTCATAGAAAGGTCATAGTTATTTTATAATGAGAAACAATCACCTTTTAGTATCTATATGTCAGATGCAACTACATAATGGTTATCAATTCACAAGGGAACTTAATTTAACACTTGACAGATGTTCAGAACTTTTGAGACACATACCTGTCAAGTTTCAAAGAGGCCAAAAATGATGGTGTAAGTAAAAGAAAAGTTTAAACGTTTTCTTCACTTCAACAGTTTTGGCTTATAATCTAGTTAGAAATATTCCTCAAAAAAAAAAATCACATCAATTTAGCTAGGGTATATTTACTCTGAAAATTCGGGTCCTTTTCCATCCATCTGAGAATTTTTAATGTAGTTTTGTTAAATGAAGCTGCAAAGAAATGGACATTTGAAAGCAAAAGGGACGCCCTAAATCACCTAGCCCTTCTTTATTTCCCTGCATCTTTTTATTAAACTAATATCAGGATATTAGAGCATGTAATTTTCTCGTTGGTGGAACTCCCTCTAATCAGAATATTTAGAGTTGATGTCTCCTTTAACTGGACTCCTTTTGTATTGTATACAATGCAGAGGGAAACGCTATCATAACACTTCAATAGTTAAGTGACTACATGAGAAAAATAGTTCCAAATGTTTCCTAAAACCTTCCAAACCGCACCAAAGAACATTATCGTAATATTATGTTTCCCCATTGCCTCCATTATTTAAGCTTGCCTCTCTTGAAATGATACTTGGATGAGAAATTTAGGTTTATGTAATGTATAAATTGTTTCAAAAGGAAAAGCCTTGGATGCATAATTATTATATATGTAGACATGCCGGATAATTTTATGTTTTCAATAGCCTTTCTTTACTAATTGACAAAGAGGTATATTTAATACTTTTGGTTACTAGAGCTTTGGGGAAGAACTTATTTTTGTGTCTCTAACCTGAGCTACCCAAACAGGCATCGTGTAATTCTACTAAATTCAGTATTGAATGCAAACAAAAACATCATAAATTACATATCATATTACATTGAAAAAATATCTATATTTTTGGTACAGTACATGTAACTCATATACATTATATATCATTAATCAAAGTAATACAACAATACATTTCAGTGAGTCCAGCATCAAAAAGAACCTTAATGGAGGGTTCAGCCCTATGATGCTCCCTTTGCAACTGTAAGCTGCCCAATTTCAAGAGCTTTTGCAACAGGCTTTTTAATTATAGGTAGTATGTTCAATAAATAGCCTCAAGGTAGAAACAGCCCAAATGCCCATCAATGGATCAATAAATTGTATATATACATACTATGGAATATTATTCAGTCATAAAAGGGAAGGAAGTACTGATACACGATGACAGATGAATGAACTTTGAAAACACTATGCTAAGGCAAACTAGCCAGACCAAAAAAAATCACCGATTGTACGATTCTATTCATATGAATAGATAAATCCACAGAGACAGAGCATACACTGGAGGTTGCTAGGGGCTGGGGAGAGGGAGGGATGGGGAGAAACTGCTTAAAGGGTAAGGGCTTTTTACTTTAGAGTGATGAAAATGTTTTGAAACTAGACAGAAGTGGTGGTTGCACAACAGAATATACTAAATGCCCTGTACTCTTCATTTTTAAATAGTTAATTTTATGTTACGTGAATTTTATCTCAATACATTTTTGGTACAAAATCGAAATGGCAAATGTTGACTGGCTATCCACAAGGAGCTGTCCTTCAGGGCTGACTGGACCATCAAGAGCATGGACACACTCTGTGTACTGGGGTCCCCTCACCCTCCACTCAAGGCTGGCTTGTCTTCAGGCCTGGGAGGGGGTAAGCATCTCAGGCAGAGGGACCTGGTGGTGATAGCCAATGTGTCCCAGGAGCCAGGAGGAGATGCTGAAGGCCATGAGGGCAGGGACAGAAAACTAACAAATACATAACCTAGGGTGACTCTATTCTGTTTTAAACCTTGAAGAACAACCCTTCTTAAATTTTACGTACAATATTCCACAGACACATGTTTCAGATAACCATCTCAAAGTGTAATATAACACTCATCAATGCCTAAGAAAAACAATTTTCTACTTTATTATCAAACCTTTTTAGACATATGTATTGCGTTCAGACAAAAAGAGAAAAGGATACTGGAATTCTGGCAATTTGGTAAAATGGTATAGAAAGCTCCTTATAACAACTCGATGGTTCAATTCTCATTAAGTCTTTCTGAAACACAACACTTCAACAGTTTGATGATTTTAGAAGAAAAAATATTCTACTGCTTCCATTTCAGAAAGAGTACTGACTTGAAATTAGAAGCACTTGGCTCAGATCTCAACTCTGCCACTTACTGTGTGACCTTGGTCAAAAAAATCAATCTCTCTGAGCCTCAGTTTCTGTATCATAAGAATGTTGATAATGCCTACATTTTTGTGAATTAAATTATAATGGCTATGCCTGAAGTATGGTAAGTGCTCAAGAAATGTTTTTTCTTAACCCCACCTGCTCCTTTCCCCCGTAAAAAATATTTATTCATAATCATTCACTATTGTGAATGTAATATAAGCTCAATAACCAAGAATAATTATCCTGTGATAGGAATTTCTTCACTATACCCTGAGACTTACTTCACAGCATTTGACATATGCATATACAGAGAGGGTAGAGAGGGAGATAGATAATTAGATGGCAAACAATTTGAAAAATTTCATCAAGACATTTTATGAATGAGTCAATGAAGAGTCTAAGAGTTATTCCCCATAGTTACAGTGACACAGAGACACAGTGGCAGATCCCATCACAGCGAGACAGAGAGCATGTTACTTACAGTAGGTATTAGTTTCATATCTCAATCCCAGTTCTAAAAATGTTTCTTCTTCAATAGTTTAAAAACAAGAGTACAACTCTCTGTATACCCGTATACTTTCGAAAACATGAGATAAAAGTGGTAGAGTTTCCTTTTACAAAATTTACTCAGTATTGAGTACTTTCCCCCAAATAAGAAGCAACTACAGTGTATCCAATATTATGTGCAGTGGAACACTGAGCCTTAGAACCAGATGCTCTGATACTGAGTCTTCTGCCTTGTCACCAAGTGGCATAGCCAAGTTCCTCTAAGATGCTGATTTTGTGAAGAGAAGTTCCACTTGCTGAATGAACCAACCATATTATTGAATTTTACTCTAAGACTTGCCGGGGGGGATCTTTGAACTTTGATCCATGATACATGCAATAAGAAGTCAAACTTAGACAAATGGGAGAAAGGCCTGACTTAGTGATGACTCTGAATTGTAACATATTTAAAATATGACATCATCATTAGGGTTCCCCATGTGTAAGATGAAGTGGTTGGAAGGATTCTTCTAGTACTAACCCTCAGTGATCCTGAGACTATAACATAAATGAATGAACACTGTTCCAAAGTGCCTCTCCCTGCAAAAGGGAAGAAATTGATGAATGTCTAAAAGGCTGTTTTGCTCATATTTATGTACCGTTGTGTATAGTGTTATAATGTCACCATTTGTAGAAATATAAAAATTGAGGTCCTGACTAATTATAAGTTACTATTATTCTTTGTCAAGTACCTTATCCTTTCGGCTACCAGTCCCTTTCTTTCAAAGGGAGATCTAAAGGTTACCTCTTCCCTGGCATGTAACTGAAGCTCAATAAATATGCGTTAAATTACAGGTTAAGATTAAGTACAGTAACACATGTGGAATTATTTTGTGGTCCATGAATACCATCTCTTTTTTTTCACTGTCAGCAAACTTCTACTCTTCCTTTTCACACAGCTCAGTCATCATCTCCTCCGGGAAGCCTTCCTTGATTGCCCTCCCTATGACAAATCTCCAATTATATCCTCTGATGGCACCACGTATCTATTACTTGTTGAATGTGATAGCACTGAACTTTTCCTGTTCCGTTTCTGAGATCACTTGATTCTTGTACCTCACCCAGCTAAGCTCTCGGCTCATTAGATAAGGCCCTCATATTATTTTGCTCCCTCCTGCATCCCTTGTGGGCGGCACGGTGCCTGCCACTTTGTGGGCACACAACACTCTGTTTATTGAAGGAAGCAGGGAAAAGAAAAAAGAGGAGAATGAAAATATAAATTTTCAAAAAAAAATAATTAAGAGAATACTGTTCTTGATCTCTGAGAAACATACACTGTGTGTGAGAGGGGCAAAAGCGACTACAGCAACCATCATAAAGACTTGAAGAAAGATTCTTATTTTTCCTTGTAGACTTACCATACACACAGTTTTAAACTGACACTGTAGAGGAAATTTAACATGGATTTTTATCCCTCGAAAGAAATTAAATTTAAATTAAATTCAAAATTAAAGTTAAGGGACAGTTTGTGGATTTTAAATTATTTTCTAAAGGAGGCGGAAGGAGCACAAGATGGAGACATAGATAGCTTATGTGATAGTAAACACACGTGTAAAAAAAAAAAAAAAACCTTTGTTTTCGCCTACTTTCTGTCGGAAAAATCATCCTTCTCCCTTGGCATTGACTCTGGTGACCACACAATTGAAATTTTTATACAACCACGGAATTTGACACCTAATAGGGACAAGAGAAATTATTGTTTTACCCCTTCAATTTTCAGGTTGGGAGCCAAAGGTCTAAAAGTGCCTTTTCCAAAAGTGTGTTCAGGAAAATACTAGTTTCTCAGGATTTTAATAAGTGTTCTATGAAAAAAAAAACAACCTGTGGTTCAATACATTTTGGAAGTACTAGATTAAATAAAGTTATGTAGATTTATTTACTGCAGGGATTCTCAAAGAGTTGAATATGCAAACATGCTTTGTGAAGAGTCACAGGAGATGAAAGCATGCCAGGCTGTCCCTCTCCCCCACTTTTTTTAAAGGAGTATTTCAGGGGACTATATATATAGGACACATTTTAGGGAACACTGCTCTAGAAAATTTAACTCACGGATATGACTAAGTGAGTTCTTATTTTGTAAAGGTTGGGATTAGAACCATGCCTTCAGGCTCCTGGGCTTGGGAGCTTTCTACCATCATCATCCTGATAACCCCTTGAAGGAATAAGAACAAGTTGGAAGTTTCCTCCAAAATAAATGCGGCAAACTATATGCTATGGCAAGTGCTTTATTTTGTTCCATAATGGAAGATAAATATATTTTCTGACAAATATTCACAAATCCAACATGCCATTAGCTTACAGTCCCTGGGAGAAGGGACTCCTTCTCCTATTTTTTTTTTTTTTTTTTGCGGTACACGGGCCTCTCACTGTTGTGGCCCCTCCCGCTGCGGAGCACAGACTCCGGACGCACAGGCTCAGCGGCCATGGCTCACGGGCCCAGCCACTCCGCGGCATGTGGAATCTTCCCGGACTGGGGCACGAACCCGTGTCCCAGGCGGACTCTCAACCACTGCGCCACCAGGGAAGCCCTGAGTCACTCCTATTTTTAAGTGGAGGTTTACAGGGACCAGAAAGGCAAAGGAGCAACTGTGAACACTGTACTACCCATTTCCAATACACTGACTAGAACTGGCCTTGGCTTTCTTAAACTTCTTTCAAATGACATGGTTCCTTTATAAAGGTGACCCAGTAGCCTGAAGGCTTAGAAACTTGTACACTGGAAACCATGTGATGAAATGTCATTGAAGCTACTTGTATACTTATGGAAAGCTATGGCTGCCTTGCTGAGAACATAGCCTGCCTTAAGAAATATGTGCCACTCTGTCAGCATGGTAAAAAGAGGGGATATGTATTCTCGATTACTTATAGCAAAGGGGTATGCAAATAATACGTCCCCTTTACTTCCATGGGCATTTTTTTTCTTTAAATACTCCACAAAAGAAGTGAATGAAAGTTGGCTTTTTGACTACTTTAAAATTATTTTTAAACTTCAAAGCAGAAAATATCCAGTATTCAGTTTTATTTTTATATGCTTGTATATACAAATATGCATGCATATGAGTATGACAGCAAAGATAACTATACCACTCTTACAATACAATGAATCCTCATGGCTGTTGTTTAAAGAAACTGTGCCCCATGATTGTATGACTTCATTATCACTTCCTTCTGCCTGAGTTAACTTGCACTTGATACTGTTCATTTATTTCACTAGACTTACCCATCCTTCTAAAAGAAGAAAACAATGTTTAAAATGATTTTTCTGTCTGCCCTACTTGGAGGCCTAGAACTCTGTTTTTTAAAAACATTCTTCTTTTGTCTACTGTGCACACTAAAAGTATCTATGCTAATGAGCTACATATGTCACTAAGACCCTAAAAGTTCATGACCATAAAGGTAAGAGAATCTTGCAATAAGGTGTCAGAAAATCCAATAACTGGAATGAAAGAAAAGAAACAGAAAGATAGGGCTTCCCTGGTGGCGCAGTGGTTGAGAGTCCGCCTGCCGATGCAGGGGACACGGGTTCGTGCCCCGGTCCGGGAGGATCCCACATGCCGCACAGCGGCTGGGCCCGTGAGCCATGGCTGCTGAGCCTGCGCGTCCGGAGCCTGTGCTCCGCAACGGGACAGGCCACAACAGTGAGAGGCCCGTGTAACGCAAAAAAAAAAAAAAAAAAAGAAACAGAAAGATGGGATGGACCAAAATAAGAATTTATGAGGAAAGAAGCTTAAGTAGGTGAAAGTCTAGAATCCCAAGGATGGGGACTGAAAAGGGAGACTTCAAAGAAAGGACTTCAAGAAAGTTATCAGATGATGGGAAGAACTCAAACCCAAATACCGACACACCTGTCAGGGACTCAAAAGCTCCTTACCCAACTTAGAAAATGCAGGGCACAACCTTTGGACAAGGAAACAGATTATCATTATTTTTCATTTTGCTACCAGAAGTACATTGAAATAACTTCTATCTTCCAAAGTACACTCCAGTTATGTTGATATCATTGAAAATATGTGAGTGTATTTCAGAGGTGGTCACATAATTCTTTCCTTCATTCATTCCTTCACATACATCTTTAAGGAAGATACTGTGCTAGACGTTGTGATTGCCCTTGAGAATTGCACAGTCCTATATACTAAATATGCTCAAAATTGCAAAATTGAGGGGTTGAGGCATTTTCACTCATCACCAGAAGTTAGAGTTCAAAAACAACTAAATGTGATGACCACGCTGAATAACGTCTTAAGTCACCATAAGTAATAAAGCTGATTTTCTTGGGTGCTTCCTAAACTATTTGTGAAAGAGATTTCCTAAAATATCTTAAGAAATGATATCAGCCCTGAAATAAGTGTAGCTTTGTGAGAGCAGTTTGAAGAGCAACACTCACCCGAATGAATAAAGAAGAAGTATTCAGTAAATATCTGCCACATACTAATAGCCTTCAATATACTCTCAGAATTAAACTGTATAAAGTACAACAACCCTTGCTGTTAGGAAACTTACGTCCTAATAGGAAATAGTTATGGTTAACCATAATATAAGACAGACTCCAAGCACCACATCTGTTCTAAGTGTTAGCAAATCTCATTAGTATCTTATATTTGGCATTGTTCTGTGGATACAGTGATAAACAAAGTGTGGTCTTGACATCAAGGAGCTCACGGTCTAGTGAAGTAAAGAAAGAGGTAGAAAGGACAATTTCAGTGTTGTGTGACAAGGGCTAGGATCAGAGTGGATTGGGGCCATGTAGCAGAGGATCAGGAGACAGAGTAGAGGAGGCTGCTTAGAGGAGCTTTGAAAGATAAGTGAGGGTGAGCCCCGGGGCGAAGGAGCACATGGCAAGCAGAGGAGAGAATACGGGAAGCTGAGAGACAGACACACAGACAGACATACCTGTCTGGGGGACTTGGTTCAGTAGGACAGGACTGTACCAGTTCTGTGTGTGCAGGGAGGTGGGTCGAGTGTGCTGAGAAAGAAGAGAGGCTGGAGAGAGAATTATGAAGGCCCCATATGCTCTGCTGTGGAGTTTGGCCTTTGTCGAGATGGCAAGAAAGCTACAGACAATTCTGTAAGGGAGTTCGGAGAAAAGATGCCTTTTGGTTGCTGTGTTTTTCCCGGGAGAATTTCAACAGTATGAATGACACTTCAGTTCAGGAGAGAAAGGCCTGCTGGGTGGAGAAAACAAAGAAACTAAGGGCTAGTTTGCATCCAGGCACCGGGAACAGTGTTCAGCAAAGTATAGAGGAGGGAAGCCAGCCCAGCTTGAAGAGGGGATAGTGACTGACCAGAAAGAAGTGAGATAAGAGGAGGGATTGTGGAAGACCTTGAGGGCAGATGTGCTAAGGAGTTTAAATGTTACACCGTTGGCCAATTAAGAGACAGCTTGGGGCTTCCCTGGTGGCGCAGTGGTTGAGAGTCTGCCTGCCGATGCAGGGGACATGGGTTCGTGCCCCAGTCTGCGAAGATCCCACATGCCGCGGAGCGGCTGGGCCCGTGAGCCATGGCCGCTGAGCCTGCGCATCCGGAGCCTGTGCTCCGCAATGGGAGAGGCCACAACAGTGAGAGGCCCACGTACCGCAAAAAAAAAAAGAGACAGCTTGAACCTGGAAGAACAGAATGTAGCATCGTTTACAGGGAAAACAAAACAAAACAGAAGCAAACAATGATGATGAAAGCAAAGACAGAAAGAAGAGGAGAGGCTGGTCTTCGAAAGAACATGAAGAGCTCAGTTTTGGTCTTGTCTCCTGGATTTCTCATCATATCTCCTAAGATCCTAAATACTGTAAAGGGAACTTTAACGTACCATCTCTTTTTGGTGTGTTTTTTTTGTGGCCTGCCCGTGCGTAGGGAAAGCCACCTGTCCACTAAAAGATCTGTTCAGAACACCAAAGGGTTTCATAAAGAAAGACCTTACAACGGCTAGCTTGGGCTAAGATCTTCCAGGCACAGTCAATGCAAGCTCAGCCTTTTTACATCACCTGAGGAAAGCATCTGTTCCCCTTCTCCCCCACCTTTTTTTCCCACTGATAGAAAATATTTGAACATCACATGCATTCATTTTTGAAATAACCACAGTTCGGAGTGGATAGTTTTTATATTGACTATAGAGTCTTTGAAGTATGTGAATATGTATGTGTGTAAATATATATATATGTTCAACCTAGTGCAAAATGGGGCAGTTTTCATTAGAAAATATACAATAAACAGGTCCTCTTTAAAGAAAAGCCTAGCTCTGATGGCAAGGTAAAACTGAGGCCAGCATCTTTTTACTGTCGCTTTCTAGCTAACTGACCCACAGTCTTAAATCATCTATTGTGTAATCGGTTAAGAGTGAAGCAAGTCATTTGAGAGAGGTTGCCTAAAATTAACTAAACCTGCCTTGATTTTTGTAGATGGTATAAAGCCACATTTATATAGCAATATCTGGAATTACATTGTTTCAGGAAAAAGGACAACGGATATGAAAACCTTTTAGTATACGCTACCTGTCAAATCTGGAAACTGAGCCCCACCATCTTATCAGTTTTGTTAGAGCAGTGGTATTTGCTAAATTATAGCATGAGACAGGTTTTTTTGTTTTTTCCTTTTGGCTACTTAGATCAAAGGAAAGGTGTACAGTTTATTTTTAATCCCATCGCTTCACATGATCCCAGACAGAACATCAAAGACAAGGTATGCAGGTTTAACCATTAGCACCAACATAATCCAAAGCTGAAAATCTCTTCCAGATAGCTACCTCACTTTGAAATAGACCACATTGTGGTGTTCAGAGTCAACATTACTCTCTAGTGTGTTTTAATTTTCAGTGCACTTAAAAAGAAAAAAAGTATCCAAGATATGTGATTTTGCCCTACAGCATCAAGCATCAGTTTGTAGGGCAATCTAATATTATTAGAATAAAATGCAATTCACATACACTTATTTTTTAAGTTGGCTCAGCCGTCCATCTCAATTTCATGAAAGGGAGAAAAGTGAATCAAATGCAGTTGCAAATAGTATTTGAGGAGGGCAATGCTTCTCCACATCTGAAGTCTATTGAAAGCTCATGAGTAAGAACTTGGGGAACAAATCCTTTCTGTTCAAAAGATGTGTCAGTGGAGAAATTCCCAGAAAATAGCACACAATTCATCAGAACTCACTCATTTCTTTTCCAAGTCAGATAATAAAAGAAAGTTGCAGTGTTGAATTCTTTCCAAGGGGAAAGAAATATAAGTATGTAAAATAATTCATAAATATTTTGCATTAGAAAATGTATCATAAGCAGTGGAGAGATAAAAATTTTTAACAACTAGATAGTCTGGGCACCAACCATCAGATTGTACAGTGGCAAAGTAACTGGTACAGATGTATTGGTATATAGCCCCAGCTTCAAAAACGTCCAAAATTGGTAGATGAAATGAAGCTGTTTTTGTGGGAATATGTGGTAGATGACTTGAGATTTCACAGAAACTTCATTATCATCGTTACACCAGCAATAACAATTGTTCATTAAATTTCTAGCACTTACAGTGTACTACCACTACTGGGGTACAAAAAGGTATATACATATGGGATAGCATCTATGCCTGCATGACTCCTCCAGAGGGGAGACAAATTGCTCTGTACACCTCAATACATAAAATAAACACATCACAAAGTAACCCATACTTAGTGCTAAAGAGTGGCTGCAAATGTTAGAGAAATTCTGAAAAGGAAGCTCCAGCTCAGGACTAGGAAAAAGTGGAGTTAATTCATGGAAAAGTAGCAGCTAAATGTGGACTTAAAAAAAGTATGGTCTGCTCTCAGATAAGAATTGAGGAGAGAAGAGGGGATTTTGAGGAAAAAACCCCAAATAATTGAATGCCTACTACCAGAAGTGTGTGTGTGTTGTGTGCATGTGTGTGTGTGTGTGTGTGTGTGTGTGTGTGAAATCAAATTATCCTCATTTAATCCTCTCAGCACTTATCTTTTATTCTTCTTTTACTAAAGAGGAAATTGAGGTTCCGGGAGATTAAATAACTTAAGACTATGCATCTATTAACTGGTAGATCCAAGATTTGAATCCAATTCTAGTCCATCTAAAGTTCATGTTCTTTCCACATATCACATTGCATCAACTAGAAGGCAGAACACCAGAAGCAAAGTGTAAAGGTAGAAAGAAATGTGGATGATATACTTGGAGAAAGAAGCATGAATGTATCCACTGGAGTTCACAGATGGGAACAGTGAGTGATGGGGCCAGCAGGGAGAGAATGGATGGCCTCAGGTGGCCGGCTGAGGGATGCGGCTTTCATTTGCAGGTAGTGGTAACAAGAGTTTCAGTATAATGAGGTTATACTGGGTGATGTTTTAAGGTTACTTTAGCCATAGGGTATAGGAAAGATGAGTTGTGGAGCAAAAGAAAAGAGGTTAAGGCTGGAAGCACAGCAAAGTGTAACAGCAGACTGTTAACACTACTCAGGCTTTATTATGTTAATTCCAGCAAAAATTGAAGAGAACCAAATGTGAGACATACTTTCTAACCAGTTACGATACATGTTCACTGTTGATTTTACAATTCTGAAATCACTGAATGCGATGCTGGTCTGAGCTATTAGAGCTACAAGTTCATATGGAATGGCTAAAGGAGTCTATCTCCTGAACACAGAAATGAAGGGCTGTCTTCTAGTATTATATATGGAGAATCATAACCAAACTCTATGACCAGGCTCTCCACGTGGACATAAATAAACAACTTACTAACACTATCAAACCAAACTTTTAAGACACAGGACCAGTGGATTTAATACTGAAAAATGAGAAGTGTTGCTAACATTATCAGACCAAAAGGCCCTGTTAGTTTTATCAATACATGAGAATTTTATATTTGGACAGAATGAAATATTAGCTAAATAAGAAATGGTAAAAGTTAATAAATTAAGGAGTTTTTGTTTTGTTTTTCATCATTGTTTTAAATTGACAGGTAGATATGATCCACTACTGTATCAAAGATCTATCTCTGCTCGTGCAACAGAATTGAATTAGATAAAACTTAAAACTATTTTTCTAAACATGTGTGTTAAAACTATATAATAGGATACAGCATACTTTAAGAAGAAAAGTCACCCCAAAGAACATGAATGACTCTTCAACTTTGAGGTAAGTGAGCTTTATTCTTTTTAAAACCTGTTAAGATCACATAATACCGAAAAGTAAGCAGAAAAGACTAAAGAAAAAAAGGTTTTTCTTAGAAGGCCGCCCAGTTAACTCTTATTAAATATTATTGGAAAATAGTTAATACTTAGGTTCCTCTGCCATAACTAGACAAGAGATCCATCCTGAAAGCTGCATCCGAAGGCAGTCAGGAGACTGCACAGAGTCGGGAAGGCAAAAGCAGTACTTATGCAATACATAGAGTCTTGTGTTTTTATGCTGTTATATATAAGCCACCCACAGTATTCACATCAGTTCGCCTTTCTGAAATTCATGATGAAATCATCATGCAAGGATGTTAGGATCCTACAAATGTAAACAGAATTTACATGATTTGAAGATTTCTAAAATGCTAATTGGGTTCTATCTCACATGGAATAGAGTAGTTTTCTGACAACTGGTATCTTTGTCAACTCTTTATATTCCTAACAATACTCTATGACATCTGTAAACTTCTAGCCTGATTTCTTTTGGGGTCAAATATTTGACAAGTTTTTCATTATAAACATTAAAATAATTATGCAAAAGTTATAATGTTTAGGAAACTGTATGGAGTACTAGATCATCTGGCTTATGTATCTTATAGTAGCCACTGAATGCTAGTGGCTTTCTGTCACTCCAGATAGTAAGAATAAGATTTTTATTCTCAAAAAAAAAAAAAAAAAAGATTTTTATTCTCCATTTGTGAAGCAATTCACCTATTTGTCTCAAACTGCCTTTCCTGGTAGAGAGACAATGAGGTACTTAATCCTTTTACTCAAAGCACAGTGTGAAACTAATAAGATAAAAAGAAAAAAATTAACTACTTGACTGAAAATTGCAGTCCTTGGGAAAGTTAGACGATTTTAATGACAAAGCATGTCAGGATTCCTTTCGTATATATACTGTACTATCTTTATATATGCCTGGATGAATATACATATTCAGAGGAGAAAACAAGCAGTTAGACCAGTTTAACATGCTATGTAAATTAACAATGACAGCAACACATGCAAGTGAGTATTTGTTGCTATTTAGTAATATTTTATGATAGCACCCTTCCAGAGTTAACTACGATTATATTATTATTATATTATTAGAAAGAAACCATTACAAGGAAATTGACATTTGCTTTTCATTTTGAAAATATATTTCTCATTCTTGAACTTAACCTGATATGCCATCAAGAGATGGAAAACCAATCCATTATCAATCACTCAACAGCACAAAGCAATTGTAACTTGTGGAAAGTTCTCTCTTCACTATTAAGGGAAATACCAAATCATTCAATGCCATTGGATTAATTCTTGGGAAGTTCATCAAGTCTTTGAAGAATGAAGTAAGCGGATGTTTCAGACCAGATGATAGAATGCTATTTCTCACATTGGTTTGAAATCTATTTTAACACAGTGAAGACACGAAGTATGTACTAAATGCCCAGTGTATGCCTCACCAGATTAGTTGCTAAAGAGAAATAATACAAAGGCCCTGGGGAGTCAATAAACTAATGTGGAGCTAGATGTACATACCTCAAACAGCTAGGGAGTAACATAATACATTATATAGTCAAGTGATGAACTGAGTGATTAATATACACGGACTAGAGGAATTCAGAGAAGGGAAGGAACAATGTCGGATGGAGTAGCTCATGAGGATTACCTGCCAAATGGAGAAAATGGGCTTCCTCTGTCCTTCCTTTCTTTCAAATATTCAGTCACTTAACAAGTGCCTCTTGAGCTCTTACTCTATGTTAGGAGCAGTGGTAAACAAGATAGAAAGAGTCCTGTGATGTCTACAGGCTATTCAAGGGCGGTGGAGCTGTGCGGAGGGTCAGTGAACCAATAATTACACAAATAAATTATTACAATGAAGACTACTAAAAAGTATTAAAATCCTACAAAGAAAATAAATGCAGCTTTAAAGTATATCATAGTAATGCCATGCTTCTTTAAAATACACCAAAGAGCCCAAAGTCCCATGATTTAGCTTTATCGCATTAGTTGTTGGCCTGTAATTCCAGATCAATGGTATAAAGAAGTGTCATGGTCCTGGTTCCCCTTATCTGCTCCCTCCATCCGCACATCCCTCTCCACCACCACCCTGCACACACACTTTCTCTCTCATACACACACACTCACACACATACACACGCACAGTCTTATTTGCAATATACATTTTCACACAGGAACATCGACTTTATAACTCATAGTTAAAGTGATGGGGTAGTTACATCTTCAGAAGAAAGTGAAGAGACAGTCTGCCTACTGGTGTTAGCATTTGCTGTAGCTATTCCTGGCACTGGGCAACACATGTTTTTAATAAACTTGTAAAAACAGTGTAGATCTAGTTGTAAATATGTTTTGCTTGGTAATGCAGGCTGAATATAATGATTAGATTGATAGTTGTTGGGTTTCCCCCCTTAAAAAAATCACAGTAAAATACAAAGAGAAATAGTTTGAATGATGAGGGCCAAGGCAGTATCATGATACCAACACTGTGTTGATAATTATCGTTTATGACAACAGTCAATTTACAGTAAAAACATGCTGTTGTTTCCTTTGTTCACAGCATTACACGTTTTGTTTAGTCTCTTAGAAATATCTAGCTCCGTGTGAAACAGCCTGTATCTAAAATTAGAACTAGGCCACACAATCAGATCCTGTCAATATTGTGGTAAGCAGCTAAAAAACAATAAAAATTGAAGATATTATTATCAATAAAATACAATGGCCACAAAAGATATGTAAGTAATTGGTAAGAACATATACATAATAAATAAAATAATGAGTACTACCTACTAATAGGACATTAATCATCAGTGAGTTAAATCCAAACTTAGTATAAAAGCATTTAAAAACTTTAAAAAGATACTCAATGGAAAATGTCTGAGCTTTTAAGCTTCACTTCCTAGGACTAAGAGACATAGTCTATATAAGCCCATTTATTAACTCTTACTTGTCCAAAAGGCTCTTCTTTAATAGCTAAAGTAATATTGTGGAGTTCCCAATCAGAATAGAGTCACGTAGAATGTCAGCAGCCTAATAATATTTCATGGTAAAATATCAGAGACCAATATTCCTTAGATTTGAAAATACCTGAGCCAAATATTGTATTTAGTATATCAAGAGAAATCTATTGTATACATAGGTGGATACAATTAATTAAGCCATCTATTTAATAAAGACAGTAGGCACATAATAAATTTAACTATATCATGGGTAATGTGGGAGTGGGAGAGAAGGAAGAAATAAAGATTTATAAAACAAAAATTCTTTCCTCTAGAAGCCCACAATCTAGAACATTTACAGAGACCCACAAATCTACCTATCTTATTATTCAATAATAATAATAATATCTAGATTTGGAATTAAGTCCTAATCAACGTTAATGCTGATTAATTTCACTGTCATTTTTTTTCTCTGCTGACAAGAGAGAGATGTTTTAAAAATTACTAAGCTACTAAGAGATGTTTTAAAAATTAACTGTATGTAGGGAACAAGGTAAATTATTAAAATAAGAACAACTGCCTTCAAATTTTAGATAGACTGTTGAGAGAAAAATGTTCTATATGTCCCCAAAGGGAAGCGATAAGAACAATGAAGGAAGCTATAAGGAGAGAGATTTTTGTTTCAGGGAAAAAAGAATTCTAATAATCAGAGTTGTCGAAAAATATATCAGCCACTTTCACAGGTAATGAGCTCTCTACTATTGCATAAAGCAAATATTGGCTGGGCATCTACCTAGTGGGAATGCTGTGGAGAGTATTAAAACAGTTGAGAGGAGATGCCTTTATGATTCAATGAATTAAAAGTTAGTAATGATGATAGAATTACAAAGCATATAACTTTAAATTTGAGACAAAAAGGGCAATTATTTTTTTAAAAATTCAATTTTTCTTCATTCTTGTTTTAAATCACAGTAACTGAGGCCAACCAGTTTACTTAACTTTTATAGAAATCTATACGTCTTTCCAAAATAGACTTAAATCTCATTTTTTGGTCAGTAGTCAGTCGTATTGGTGAAGTTGTTCATTTTCCCTTTATCAGTGCATGCACGCGCACACACACATGCACACACTTTATTTTGTCTTCATTGTTTCAAAATTGTTCTCCAGCTTTTTTAAAAAAATGTAATAATATATCAAGGGCATCTTTCTGATGAATAAATATGGACCTACTCCATTCTTTTTAACAAGTGCATAGTATTCCACTGGATATATGTAACATAATCTATAGTTTGTTTCTTAAATACTACAAAAAAATTACAATCATTCTTGTACATTCACCTTGATGTTAGGATAGTATTTCTTTAGAAAAGATAACTGTAAATGGGATTATTAGGTCATAGAGCATGCACATTATACATTTTGATAGAAACTGCCCCGTTGCCTTATAGTTGTAACAATACCCTAACAACCAAGTATGGAAACACTCATTTCCTCACACCCTTACCAATAACTTTGCATTTTCTTGATCATTACCATGTAAGAGATATAATAGGACCATAAGAGTTGCAAAAAAGAACATGCTGTTTCTCCTCATAATCTAGTTAATGAGATTAAAAAAATACACATATAAAAAGAGCTAATAATACAAAGCAGGATAAAGAAGTAGTTGAGACAGAAAATGCCGCATGAAGAGGTCGAGGAGACTGTCAGGTTTTTCCAGAGCAGGAAGGATTGAACAGAGCTGTGAAGAATGGACACACCCTGAAGGGCAAAACAAAGGCAAGGGGCAGTCTGGGTGGAGAGAGTGCCCACACATGCTGGCGCGACATCACGAGCTAAAGCAGAAGATTGAAGTAGGTGAAATAGGTTCACATTTCGTCTTCTCTTACACTGTTTTCTCTTCCTTCATATCACTTATAACTACCCGAAATTAATATACACAGTTTCACATCCTATAGTTATACGTTTACTTGTTTATTGCCTATGTCCTCACCTCTCGAAAGGGAAGGGTGACATGTGTTCACTGCTGAGTCTTCAGAAGCTGAGCCCTGCCAGCACCAGGACGTGGGTTTGCTGAAGGAATGAATGTCATGCTGACGTCACTGAGAGGGGTAGGAAATGTCAGGTTCAAGAGTCTGGATTTACAGTACTTATATGGAAACTGGAAAATGATAACAGGATAAAACCAGGAATGTGAGGTGATGAAACACAGTGGTGTTTATGGGAACTTAGTCTGGTTTTGTTATGCAAGATGAACTGGTCTGGCGGCAGAACTATCAGGCCAGCAAAGAGATCACTGCACTATTACAGGGGTCAAGTACACAAACCTGAGAATGGCGGGAAAGAACATTCTGAAGGGAAGAGGGAAAGCTGGATGGCAAAGTAACTAATAAAAGCCACCATTTAAGTGAGTCCTTAATTTGTGCTTACTTCGTGTTAAGCACTGCACATACATTTATTTAATCTTCCGAGATAGATATTATCCCAGTTTTTAAAAAAGAGGAAACTGAGATACAGAAAGGTTAAGTAACTCACTCAAAGTCACACAGCTCCTAAGTCCCTCAGCCGGAAGCATTCCTAAAGCTTGTACTCTTTCCCTTATCTTAGAGGAGTAAACATGGGCTCTGGGCACAAGGGAGGTGATCCTGGTCATGCAGAGGTGCTGCACAGACACATTCACGTCCAAACTCTGGTATTCCCAAGGAAAAATAAATGATCAAGTATGTGCTAGGTCAGGGTTTTCACGACCAATGAATGGGTCATGAAATCAATTTAGTGGGCCATGATCAGTATTTTAACAAGAAATGAAATAAATGATAAAAAGAGAAAAGAAAACATTAAAGTGAATTGCCCATGGTATGTTTCATGAAATTTTTGTTTTAAATTTATACGCATATGTGTCCTGTTTTGCTGAAACCCTAACAACAGTACCTTGGATGTGAATGCACCCTCACTGCAACCTGGTGGTGTTTCTATCTTCATTTTCACAATGAAGACTCTGCGGTTCAGAGTGGCAGAGCCAGGATCTGAAACCAGGGCTTTGCTTCCAACCCTGGCTCCTCTTTCCAGCACAGCAGCTCTGCATCATGAAAATGGAAAAGCAAGTTCACCAGAAGTGTTTCTTTTGGACCTCATGTAGCCAAGGCCAGGTGCAGGGTCCATTAGCTTTTTGCCCTTCAGCATGTGAGGCAACATTAAGGCCATTTCATTTTGCATCAAGGAATTGGAAGGAAACAAACCATTTCAGGTAGAGCTGGACTCTAGCCACTCCAGAGAAAAAATGACACTAAAACAAGATCTCCTCGCCCAGGCTCAGGTCCTTAAAAGAAATGGAGAAAGAAGCCCCATAATCTGAAGACTCACCATAAAGGAGGTTCTTCGCTTATGTTCTAATAAATAGATTTATAAAAAGAAAGCTATAAAGGGAATTTTATTTTCCCACTGCCTTCTACAGCCTCCCAGAATGTTAGGACTAGCAGGTGCCTCAGAGATCACTGAGTCCACCCTCACATTACAGAAGAGGTAACAGAAGCCCAGAGAGGTTAAGTAGGTGAAACCGAAGTCACACAGCTAATAAGCAGCAGAGCCCCTAAGGGGGATAAAATCTTGCTAACATTTACGTTCTTACATAAATCACAGCTTATTCAAGAAATGCTAAAGAGGTGTGGATTCAGGGTCAAAATGTTGTGTTGTGAGGATTTTGCCTTGTGTTACCTGAAGGCTGATGATCTCTGGAGATCTGAGCTGGCCTGGACTAGGGGCTGCCACAGCCTTTGGACCTCTAGTCCTGACTCCTGCCCACAGGCAATGCACTGAGCTTAGCTTTTCTGGGACCACTACCCCAATCCCTGCCTGAGATGCACCCCCCCCCCCAAGGGACAGGATGTCAGCCCTCATCCCAATGTTAATAATGACATTCACTTCCCCTTCCTTGCTTGGCTTCCTCTGAAGCCAAATTCTTTCAATAGCTCACAATGTTGACAAGTGTGGTATCCACGGATCAAACAGATTGAAAATAATATGAATTTTAAAGATATTGTTTTATAATAAATATCTGTCTCTGGAGGCTGTTGTTTAATAAGAGATTTTAAAATCCAAAATTGGCCCCTAAAAGCTTGAAACTACATCTAACTTATGTTTGATGTTCTGTAACTAAGAAACAACTTGCGAAAAGGAAGAAGATAAAAAATGAACTTAGGCTAGCAGAGTAGATGCCAAGTTTCAGTGCCTTGAGCTGAGAAAACCTTCCAATCAGTCTGTAAATGAGGTGAAGAAGGATTCGTGCACTGCTAAATATTTATTGTTGCTAAGTTTCATCACTGTTAATATACAGGTAATGAATGACTTCTTGTCCTTTGAAGTCAAACACCACCACTTAAGCGGTGACAAGCACTCACCTCCCTGAAACGGACACACGAACACACACGCACACATACATGCACACAGACACACCGCTTGTAGTGTTTTATCTTCTAAAATTGATGACTCAAATGGAATTGTTAAAAAAAGGAATTAAAAGAGGAAAAAGGAAAAGATTATTAGCTTTCATTTTTCATCCTGTGTTGGATATTTTACTTAGCAAAATGCAGTTTATGAGGCCCTTTTATTCTTATCTTAGGATTTGTAAGGAAGTCAAGGCAATCGTGTGGAGCAAAGCAGGAAATGCAGTGAGGCAGCAGGACTGGGGCATCCACCAGAAGTGCTCACCAGGGCAGGGCCAGCACTAAAGAAAAGGACAGGTGGGTACAACAGTGTGATGTGTCAACCACCCTATTGCCCCCTTACCCTTTGAGCAGGATCTATTAAGAAGGTCCACCTACAGGTCTACAATTACTCTAGATCTTGAGGCAGAGAGACCTGGAATCTCAGCCTCATCAAATATAAATAAAGTTCACCAGCTGGCAAAATGGAAAGAGGCATACAGGTAACAGTTAGAACTGGACAAAGGACCCAGATCTTCTACGATTAACTACTGGCTCCATCATCTCCATAGCTTTGTGACCCTGGGCAAGTGACCTCATCTCTTTATGCTTCAATTTAGCATTTGCTGCAAAGGGTTGTTTTGAAGATTAAATTAGTTAATACATGTCAAATTCTTAGGACAGCTCCTGACACACAGTAAGTGCTCTAATAAGTATTGCTCCCCTTAGATATACTTTATTATATATACTAACTCTATGACGCTATGTTTAAAGGGAGTAGCCAGAACCCAACTTTAACTGCTGCTGGAATACTGCCATATGTTCTGACTTTTCAGTAAAAGCCAGAAATTTGGACTTTTATGTGAAAGGTCAAGGCTTTTAAATGTTGGGAACTAATTCAGGTTTGGTTTATTTTTGAACGAGTCTGCGGTCTGAACAAAACATGTCTGTAAGCTGGATGAATCCTGAGGCCTGCCAGTTCATAATGGCGGCCCATCAAACCTTCAACCAAAACTTCAGCTTCACTGGCCCCTCTCCTACTTCATTCTTTTCCATAGCACTTCTCAACAATCTCACATATACCTTACTTGTTTATCTTTGGCCTTCCTTCCCTCCAGCCATCACACAGAAATAGAAGCTCCTTGGCGGTAAAGGATTTGGTTTGTTTTGTGTGCTGCTATAGGCCTATATTTAAGAACAGTACATGGTATATAATAAGTGCACAATGGGAGCTGAATGAATAAATGGTCATATCTTAATCCGCACTCTCTCCCTCTAGGGCTGACCCAAGTCTATTGGGTCACAGAACAATGAGGAAAGTGAAGTCTATAAGTTCGAGTCCTAGAGTGAATCGGTTTTTCTGGAGGGAGCCCAGCAAGCCTGGCTTTTACAAGCTACAAAACACAGGATAAGTAAAATGTCAAAGAGGTAGTGGTGCTGAAGAATCTAATGACTTCAAAATACTTAATAAAACCATCACAAGTGTCTTCCAATAAAACATTTTGCGATGGCAAAGCAATCTCTCTCTCTTTCTCTCTCCAGAAATTTTTTGACAAGGTGAATTTCTGTATATTAAGATGGTTTAACTTCCATCTGGAGATCCATCCAAAATTATACCTTTGTGTAATACCTGAACAAAGGCAATTAGAGTCAATTTCTAATAATGGTCCTAAAGCAGCCACACTGCCTACAAACTGTTTTTAAATACAAGGTGAGCATGACATTGACTTTCTCTCTTTAAGCAGAAAAACATAAAACATTAGTGCGTGTGTGTGTGTGTGTTGCCACTTAAAGCAAATTAATTGGCTATATGGTAACTAAATCAACGGAAATAATAAAGTTATGAAACTCACACACAATATATTGGGAAAATTTCTTGGACAACTCTATCCATCTATCATCCTGCTCTAAAAAAACTGTTATCCTGCCTATTTTAAACTAACACTACCTGTTATTCATCGATTGAGAGACCAAAATGTGCAAAAGACAAGGTGCCAAAGGGGAACAAGACATAAGACATACCGTCTCACCTTCATGGAACTTGCAGTCTCCTGTGGGGACCAGAGATTAAATAAATGCTCAAAAGATCACAATGATCTTTACTACTCATCTCCCATGTGGCCTGGTCCCAGGCCCCAGAAATAGCAATCTGACCTCCAGCTGTGTGTGTCAGTGTTACCTGCCCTTACTTTCAACATGACCACAGTAGATTTCTTCTAACCAATAAGATCTGTGTTGATTTCTAAAGCTTTAATAATTGCAGGAGAACTATAATACTTTTCCCCAGATTCCTCAAATGAATTCTTTTCAGGATTCAGTATTTGGAAAAACTTCCCAAGAAATGCTGAGAAGAAATTCCCATGTGGAAACACAATCCATGGAGCACAGTGTAAATAGTGAGGATCTAGTGTTTAGGAAGAATTTTTCTAATAGAGACGAAACAGATTACTCAGTGCAGAGAGAGCAGGCTACCCAAGGTCAATGAGAAGGCTACAAAAAAAAGTCTAGGGAGAAAAACTTGAAGGTAAAAAACAAAACAAAAACTTCAGAAGAGCTTCCTCTCATTCTCCTCCCTGGGATTTTCCTTTTCCAATGTCTAGCCTTCCCTTGAACTTTGATCTCTAATCCCGTTCCCCTTTCACTCAATGTATTCTGCCTGCAGTTTCAACAGGGGCTAAGCAGATAACATATATAGGTGAAATGAGATGCTTCGGTACTCCAGCAAAAAAAGAGCACCCGAGTATCTACTGGTGCAGCCCTTCTTAACCCAGCATATTGTTGCTATGTATTACTACGTGAAATCTGTGGAATTTTAAACACTGGCTCAAATAAAAACAAGCAGCGTGGATTAAATAAAACATATTTTAGAGATCTATATAGTCTAAAGAACACCAATTTCTAGCTTCTAACTCATATTGTAACAAGTTTAAAAATCTGTCTCTTTAACTCTGACATTCTCCAGAGTTGTAATGCCTGCATTCCACCTCCAACTGGGTGTATCCAGGGGTGCTCATGCCTCCCAGTCCTAACTCTGGAGTTCAAAACTGTTTCCAACAATCCTGCTCACTTCTCCTGACTTCTTTATCCTCTTGAATGGTACCATCTGTCACCCTAGGTTCCACCTTCTGCCTCTTTCCCTCTTAGCCATCCCCATCCAATCAAGTACCAAGCCTCATAGAGACTCCTCAATTCCTTGTTCTTGTTTATCTCTTCCAATCCAGGCAATTAGCATCTCACTTCAACTACACAATAACCCTCTAATAGTTTTCTCCAAGTCAGCCTTATCAACTCCACCACATTCAAATATATAACAAGGAAAGTTGATATCATGTCTACCCTGCTCAAATGTCTTGCTGGCTCTCAGTATTTTACGGGATAAAACCTAACTCCTCAGCACTGGAAACAGAGCTCTCAGATTCTGGCCTCTGACTACTCAGCCAGCTTCATCTCTACTCATTCCAACACATATTGTAACATTGCAGAACTATTTGTCTATCACTGAACATATCATAGTTTTTGTGCCCCTTTTATATACTCTCTCCCCTTTGCCTGAAATACCCTTTTCACTAATCTAATCCTCTTGTCTATCTAGTCAGCTTCTACTCATCCTCTAAACCTTATCAAGCCTGTCTTCCCCAGGAAGATTTAAGTACTCCTTTCATTCCAACTATACCCAAGCAAACACAGACTATCCATTAAGGATAGGAAAAGAATCATATCATTCATCTTTATATCAGAGCATCAAGTACACCATCTGGCACACTGTGTTGGCTTCATAAATATTTGTTAAATAAAAAAAAAAGAGTGAGTTATAGTTTTTCAGAAAAAAAGAATGCATTTAGGGAAGGGAAGGGAAGGAAAGGAAATGAAGGATTTGCATTTGGATTATGTCTGTCCTAGACTACTGCCAAAGTCTTCTACCTAGTCTATCAATTAATCAAATCATGACTCACCCCAACTCAGCTTTCCAGTGTTTCCTGCACTGGAAATGCACCTAAACTCATCACTATCACAAAGCCATGCCCACCTCACCAGCCTTGTTTCCTTCACCTTTCCCCTTCTTACCTGGGTCTATCTCCATTCATAGAATGTGTCCATTTGTTATTTCTTCTGCTGGGAATGCTCCTTCCCCTACTGCCTTCTTGTCATTCAGTTATTAGGTGAAGTGCCATCTTCTCAGAAAGGTCTACCCAGATCATCTTCTAATCTAGTTACCATCCACCACCACAACTAGCAGCACTCCTCCTCCTATTTTCTTTTCTTGATAGCTCCTAACAGCATCTGAAATTGTCTTCTTTTCAGTCTCCATCACCAAAACGTAAATTTTATTATCCACTCTGTGCCCAACATCATTTGTTTTTGATTTTTTTGGGAAAAATATCTACATTTTGTGAATTCTTATCTCATCAGTTCCCAAGACATACTAGAAAAGAATTCCATCAAATTTATTGATCTATAGGATTTGGCTCCACTTTAAAAAGAAGAAGTTTGAGTATAATGAATATATGTAATATACAAATATATATGTAGGTATAAGAATAATCTAATCCAAGCATCTTAATCAAACCAAAGTATGAAATTGCTATCAGATCAGATATTCTCATAATAATGGCTTTTCCCACAACCAAAATTTGTAATCTCCTCTTGTAGGCAGGAGCTATTTTGCAAAGCTATAATTTTTACATCATTCTCAAATGAACATCTCTGCATGCAGAAATTGTATGAGTTGTCTTTTAAGAAAAGAAAATTATTGAAAATTAAGCTTTCAAAAATACTGTGGGTTTGACTCCAAAATAACTCTTAATGTCCAAGCATATAAACAGAAACAAATTAACAATTACCATTTCACAGCTCTCAAAATGTTTATAAACATAAAGCCTATTTCTTTCTAAAAATATGTGTATTAAGACTTTTTTCTATTTTAATGGTTTGAAATACCTTTAGGTAAATCACTACTGAAAAATAATTTTAGAGAGTCACGTCATCATATAAAAAAGTAATATTATTTTAGTGAATTGTTCTTTTAAATAGTAACCTTGAAGGTGCAATTCCCAATATAGTGCCCTTGTTAAGTATGGATATTTAAAATTCAAGAGTCTGTATAATCTGGAAAAACGAAGTCAACGTATTTTGAAATCACAAATTTCATTTTAATAGCTGAGAAGTTTAAGAAAACAGTATTTATTTTGTACCAGAAACTCTACTCTTTTATAATTCATATCTTAGGTGATATGATTTTCATCAATACACATGGATGATCACACATCCACTCTGGTTCCTTCCTGAGCAAAGCTACTTTTGGAATCTACGAGTTCTTTCAATTTCAGCATTTTCTTTGAATTGCCCTGCTAATCAAAGGGCCTGAAATAAAGATAAAATCTCCAATTTGTAAAACTGTGTAATTAAAACCTAAATATAAATTATGGTCGGCTCTGTTCACAGGTAATAATACATATGGTGATGATGAAGATAATAAATGACAAAATCTCCTCCTCCTCTACTAACGTTTATTGAGTGCTTATTATGTCCCAGCTGCTGGTATGTTTTACTTCACTGTAAACTGTATGAAGTAGCTACTATTAATACTACTATTGGACAGATCAGGAAACCGTGGCATAAAGAGGTTAAGCAGTTGTCCTAGGTCACATGACCTGAAATTTGTGAAGTGCAAACCCAGGCCATCTGACTCTAGAACATTTGCGAGTTAAGTACTACGCTTATGAGTTAATACATGGGAAGCTTTTAAAACGGAGCCTGCACGGGGTAAGCTCTTAATGTCAGCAGTTATTACATTGTTTTATGCATAACCATCCATTTCACCTACAGAGATATATCCTCCTTATTTATAAATATAGCAAAAAACCCTGCATTTTACTGAGGGCTTTATAACTTGTCTCTAAAAATGACAACAATCTAAAATTCACAACATTTCAATGTAATAATAAGTAACATTTGTTGAGTTGAGATAACGTAGAGACAATTATTATCCTCAATTTCCACATAAGACCTGGAGTTTTAGAAGGAAGCTGAGTGACTTTCTCATGGTTCCACTCTTAACAACAGAATCTCTCTGTCTTATAAGGAATTCATTCCATGTGGTTCAGGAACAGAACCACAACTCTTTGACCAAGACTAGTTCTTACAACCTTCCCCTTCAAGGTCAGGAGTGGGGGTGGGATGGGGTTCAGTAGGAAAGGGACTCAGAAAGGTCATGGGAGGCTAAACAAGTACCCATCCAGCCCTAGGCTGCTGTAATTGGTTCAGGGATGTTATTTTAGCTAATTAGATTCCTTCTTAGGATATTTTTGCCAGGCAGGCCTACTGGACAAAGTATCACCAGGATACTTTGCTGTTAGGACACAAGACTGGAACAACTAGAGGCCTTCTTACTTACCACATGAAAAGAGCCATTCCAAAGGACGAGGAAAAAGACATAATTCTGATGATAGTCCTTAAGCCTCTTTATCCAGCCACCTATGACCCTGGAATAACCCTAGATAACTCAGATATCTGATCAAATAAATTACCACACCCCCTTTTCAAAATATGAGTTAACTAGTTGAAATTGGGTTTCTGTCACTTGCAACTTTCTATCACCAAAGAGCCTTGTTATTTTTCTTCATAATTGTTGTGTTTTTAAAAACATTAAATACCAAATGCCTCTATTACTTAAACATCAACTTGATTTATCCAGAGGAAACATGGATTGATAAAGTTCTCTGGAATTTTATGAACGGAATTCTGATGTGTGAGATAAGTAAATGTATAATCTATGTTAGTTAAAATATGGTTTTTGAATATTAAAATATCTCAGAGCAGCTTCTTTTTATTTTAAAGACCCCTAAAAATCTTAGGAACCTTAGAAATTGATGTTCTAGAGGCTAAGCAACAAAATAAAACATAAAGAAAAATACCTGACAGCTCTTGAGGAGTTGAAACCATTTCTACACTTTTGAAAAATTCCTTGACTTCACCATTCCCTAACATCACAACTTCTTCAGGAAACAGAATCAATGTGACTTAGTAATCTGAGTAAAACATTCAAGTGCCATGAAAATTAACATCTAAGTCCTGAATTCAGGGTGCGCCTAATGAAAATCAGGCAGAGAAGCTAATGGGAAATTTAACACAGGGCAAATGTCAATACTGTTGTGAGAAATATACTATAATTAAAACGTTTCTGAGTCCTGGCCAATGACCTACAGTAATAATGTTTTGTTGACCTTATTATAAAAAAATAATTTTTCATTACTAATTCAGTAAAAGAGTCCCTTTTTCAGTCTTCAAGCATAAATAAAAAACAAAAAATCAGCACCTGATTCTTCACTGAAGCATAGAATATGAAAACACTGACTAGTCAAGGAGGAAACATAATTCCAAAGCCACAGTGAACAAGGAAAGGGAGAAAATAAAAACAGAGACATTTTATAGCGGAAAGAATAAAAGCAGTAGATGTCGCTGATCCTGGCAAAAGATAAAGGAGATACGTCAAAAGCATTGGATTTCATTCATTCTACACTACCCGCATTCTGAAAAGTACAGGGGCTGTGGTCTGTGCATTAGAAGGCAGGCTGATTACATTCAATCTGGATAGAAAGAACATTTCTGTCGAATTATTACCGTGCTTAAACTTATTGAGAAAATTACTCTCTAGAATAACATTTGAGTATTATAAGAAAATACACTGTCTCCCTGGAGGTCTCTGTAATGGGATTTCACCTGTGAGCTCAGCCTGCCGTTTTTCTTCTCCTCTGGCTAGTTATCCACAGGAACTTGCATTTGAGGGGAATTCAAAGTGCATACTGCTCTGGGAGAACGCACATATTCTCTCTATTTAGCAATATAGAAGTAATGGAAACTCACGGTACTGGCCAACTAAAAAGAATTAGGGCAAGCTTTACATGTAGAACACCACGGATTTTGTGCATTTTGAGGGGCAGAAAGTCCCATCCTTCGAAATTTCGGGGCAGGGGGATGTGGCATAAAGTCCTTTTAAAATTCAAATATGTTACCCAAGGAAAATGACACATTAAGCCTTCAATAAGCATTTTTATAACAAAAGATTTATTAGATTCTCTAGAGGAAAACTGGGTCCAATGAAAATGGAGCTCAGAACAGGTAAATTTTAATAAGGGATTGAGAAGGAAGGAGGGGGGCAGAATCCAGAGCAACAGCCAACAACTCAAATGTCTTTAGGGCAAGAAAATAACATAAATGTGCTGATCTAATGCATGAACATATCAGAAAGTGGTGGGCTGACATCGAAGTTGGGGTGCTTATCCTCACCCAAAGATATTCAGGCTTAATTTTTAAAAAGCAAAACTGCTGGGCTTCCCTGGTGGCGCAGTGGTTGAGTGTTCGCCTGCCGATGCAGGGGACAGGGGTTCGTGCCCCGGTCTGGGAGGATCCCACATACCGCAGAGCGGCTGGGCCCGTGAGCCATGGCCGCTGAGCCTGTGCGTCCGGAGCCTGTGCTCCGCAACGGGAGAGGCCACAACAGTGAGAGGCCCGCGTACCGCAAAAAAAAAAAAAAGCAAAACTGCTTTGCTAGGCAAGCACATTGGCCCCATTTTATGACCTCTGCTTAGAACAATATTCTAAATTGTGCTGCACAGAATAATATCCCTGGAGATAGTTCTTAGGTGTCAAATCAAATCGAACCGAAACAAACATATAAACTGAAAGCGAGCTACACTGAGAAAAACATTTGGGAAACTTGAGGACTACCTTCCGTGTGGCCCTTGGATTCACTCTCCACCTTTCCCGATCCCGCTCTGTGCCTCAGCAAGCTGAACCAAATGGACTGCATTAAGAGGATCCCTGGCTCCCTGGTTCTGGTTGGTTTCAGCCAAGTAGAGAAACAGGCAGGAGATTTCCAGGTATTTATTCTGCTGCTCCTTCCCTGCCAGGTTGCAATCAGTTGGCTGTGGCTTTCTAACTAAAGGACTAGTTAGTTGACTCCCTTCAGGTTCTAGTAATTACTCCTTCCACTTGACCTTCCAGGCCCAGGGGTGCTCACAGAGTACTGTACTACCCTTGATGCCTTCTTGAAACCCTGCCCGTCCTGTTGTAAAAAGTCCTCTTATTAAAGTTTTCTCAAGTTACAAGTTGAATGTGCCACATGTTTCTTGCCAGAGCTCTGACTGATTCACTGGGTAAAAGAACATAAAACTGGTTTCTTTCTTTGCAAGACTTCTCAGAGTCCTTAAAATGGTAACATGTATGATGAATATTCAAGAATGGTCCAGGAAGAAGAGATTTGTCGGAGTGGGTAGGGATTGAGAGGTCCCAGGAAACAGAGGTAGGTGAAGCTTAAAAGATGGTAGCAATAAGAATGAAGAGCAGAGAAGGCAAACTCTCCTTAATGTATAGTCACTCAGGTTTAAAGTTAGGGGAGGTCAAGCTCTGGGAAGTGCATTGGGTAATGTGATCTTGAAGTTAAAACTAATTTCTGCAGGATGTGGATTCTTGTAAACTCTTTTCCAGGAACTTTTTTTTCCTTTCTTTTCATTCCTTTTTTATTCTCTTTCCTTATATTCTCTCTTTCTTTTTTGTGAGCATTTCATTCAGGATCTTTGAACCAATAAAGTGAGGGGAAGTGTCTGGTACTTCCTTTCGACTTTTTACTGTACTTTCTGGATCATATACTAGGATATCATATTGCCCAATAAAATGTTCACATAAAATCTTTGCTTCAACTAGTGAAATGAATCTGAAAACAGAACTAGAAACACTGAGAATAACAATAGAAAGAAAAATCAAAATCTCTCCCGTACAAACCATTAAAGCAATGTCAGTAATAAAACATTACATTTAAACAATTTTTCAGCACTTCAAAATAGTGTCCCCTATTCTTCAAATGCAACTTGGGATTTCTGTGCCCATCTATCTTTTTCCAAAAGTATAGTTTGCATTAGGTGTGATCAAACATGCATACACACACACAAACACACACATACAACACCCGTTAGGATGTTATTATACAAAGTAATTTCTGATCAAAGTAAGCTGACTTCTCTAAGTCTAAAAAGTATCTCAAATTCAGCACATCTGAGTCCAGCTCTGGATCTTTCCCTCCAAAGCTGTTTCTGCCTCAGTTTTCCCTATCCTTCAGGCTAGGGGAGGCCTAATGTGCTGAGGCCAAAAATTTTGGTATCACCCTATCTTTTTCTCATATCCCACAACCACTTCATCATCAAATTTGGTCTATCTTCAAAACATATCGTGAATTTGTCCATTTTCACCAACTCTACTGCTCCACTCTGACTAGATGCTTTTACGTTCATCATTTTACGTAAATCCCACAATCACGTAATGAAGGTCTTTTTAATACCCGTTTAACATATGAGGAAACTGAGGTTTCAGACAGATGTAATAACTTGCCAACATGGCACACTTAAGAAATAGGACTGGGATTTGAAACTATGCCCGGCAAATTCCCAAGCTTTTGCTCTTTCTAATGTATCAGGATAAAATAAAAGGTTTTTTTGCTTTTTTGTGGTTTTTTTTGCTGTACGCGGGACTCTCACTGTTGTGGCCTCTCCCGTTGCGGAGCACAGGCTCCGGACGTGCAAGGCTCAGCGGCCACGGCTCACGGGCCCAGCCGCTCCGCGGCATGTGGGATCTTCCCGGACCGGGGCACAAACCCGTGTTCCCTGCATCGGCAGGCGGACTCTCAACCACTGCGCCACCAGGGAAGCCCAAAATAAAAGGTTTTTAAAACTGACTCTTAAAAATTGATACGCAATGATTTGTTTCTAAGAAATGATCTCCTCCCTTCTGATTTAAGGAATTCTGAAGTTTTAACTGGTTTGTTCTTCATAAACTTACAAGGAGTGTTTTATGTATGTGTGTGTTGGGGGGTGCACTCCTGCACCCACGTGTACATGCGTGCGTGCACATGCGTGTGCGTACACACACACACAATTTAGAAAGGAAAACAAATTTGATGAATTTGTTGCAAACTTAGGGACATAATAGCTTATAAGAGAAATCCAATTAAGAGTTGTTCAGAGGTGACTGGTAGGGAAAGGATTATTTATCCCATCACATTCTAAATAGCCAGGAGCCAGGCAGAGAAGCAGCTGGGTGCAAGGAAGCATTAGGGAGCTGAGTCTAGGGTACCGCCAGGGAAGAAGGTGGCAGCTGGGAGTGGGGAGGGTTTCAGAATCCAACATTTAAAATGATCCAAACAGGAAAACGCCAGCTGGAAGAAGGGGGTGCTAGGCATCCAGTAACCTTCTGGTAAAACCAATTTTCTGTCTGGTATAAGAGAAAGCACATGCCACACGTTAAGTATCCCAGGTTTCAAGGAAAAAAAACAGTGCATTTTCCCAACAATTATCTTGTTCATGCTGTGAGTGCCATCCCCACAGGGAATGCACCGGGGAGGATGACCTGTTATTAAATCGGCACATTTTGGGCTATGTCAACACAAGGACAGTTCTTCTGGGTACCAGGATAATATGCCAAAGAGACCTTTAAACATTTTATATGTTCCCTAATTTAAACTGGGAATATGATGGTCCCTTAAGGTGATTCTCTTTTTAAAGGGTATATCATTGAAAGGGTTATAGGAGTTGATTCCATTAAAACACACACACACACACACACACACACACACACACACACACACGCAGAATGAGATATACATTTCAAGCCCATATGACAGGCATCTAAAGACTGAGGGTTTAAACCCTCAGTTTATTAGCTCTAGAGGCCTAATTTTGCAATCAGCTAAACCTACAGTACATTTTAAGCAAGTGCTGCAAATCAGCAAAATATTAAATGAATCTTGAAAAAAATGATTATGAATCCACAGTTCTGTTTGACTGTATAATTCTATTTAAGATTAAAATTACTATCATAAAAAGGCCACTTTCTGAATGTAATTCCACAAAAACATCATCACAAAAGCTTTTACTGCTATTTATGTCAGAATGTATTTTAAACAGTTCTAATCATTTACCTTTGTGGACACTTAATTAAAATTACAAAACCAATTTTAATCTGTAGTCCAATTAATATGCAAATATATGCAAATGTGGTAAATCAAGGTGGTGATTAAGTTAAGGACACTCTATTTCATGTCTGCTTTAAGTGTGAAAACAAACAATCTTTTTTGTAATTGTACTGATGGATTGTGATGTTTATAGGGTTAGTATGGGGTACAAATGTTTATGCATCAACATTATGCCAAAACAAAGATTTTATACTCTGGAGTGATTTAGCATCCAGCATACATTCAGATGCAACAAAGTCATTTTGCAGTCATCTTGTGAATTAGAATAAGGTCAAAGCAAAGTTAAATTTCTATGTCATCCATTTGTATGGCTATTTAAAATTCAACAATCACTTTCTGATGTGTTAGGTAAGAGCCAAGAAGTCTCAAGAATGGCATATTATCGCCCTTTATCATTTAGTGTTCCTAATATACTGGTTTATCTTTGATACTATTACAGCAATCATTCTCTCATTAAGGTACAAAGATATTCAGCTTTTTTAACCCCTCTTTTTCACAAATTTTAAATATGGAAAGTACAGCTAAAATCCAAGTGACCATCGTAGTTTAAGTAGAGAGATGAACAACACATCCTCACATCCAGTTTGTCCCTCTTTTTTCTTCTCGTGCTATTGTCTAGATAGTACCCATGACACTGAATTTTTCTGAAGACGAAATGACTGTCTTCAAGAGCCCTGTTTTAAAAAGGGCAAATGCTTAACTTCAGTGTGATTTAGTTTCTTAAATTTATGGTTAACCTTGTGGAGATGTTATTTTTAAAAAATGTCCTACAACTTCCTTCTAAACAATGTCTTCTCCAATTTCAAACATGTCTCTATTTTACGAGATGTCCATCTTGCAAAGATGAAGAAGAAACAGTCATTTTTTGAAAAAGAAATCGTGTTACCTAAAAATCACAGTCACATTATGTCATATCTTGGAAAATAAAAATAATCCCAAAGCTCTGTCCTTGATGAAATATCTATGAACTATCACATAACTCATTTATGTTAGAAAAACATTAAGAATAACAAGTTTGACCTACTATTTTTGTGCAAATGTGAATCATTTCCTTTTCTTTAAGCCTGAAGAAGCCAGAGTCACTCATATAAATTTTGAAGTGATTATAAGGAGTACAGTGCCTTTTTTTCCAAATATTTCATGTTTCTGAAATATTTCTCTCAACATTAAACATTTAGATATTGACAAATATGAATTTTGGCAATGCAGCATTAACCATCAGCACTTCACATACATTTCTTACTGGTCGCCTATTTTCACATCTGCATTATTTAAAATAATCTTTTCCACTCTTAATTGAAGACGTGTTCATGTATATTTCTTCATTTCACTTAGAAAAATGAGGAAAGTGGATTTCAAATTGCCATCATGGCATCATTTTTAACACTCAATAAATATACACTTAAAAATATGATCGCTCTGTGAAGGCAGATAACTTAATAAAAAGCAATACACTTTATAGTTATGTTTACTAAAGTAGGTAATGTATTCTTAATGTGCTTGTGCAAACTTATTTCTCCCTCTCAATCTATTTTACCATCCATATTTTGAAATCCTCAAAAATAACTTTCCAAGAACAAAGATCCTAATAATGTTGAATGTAATTGCTGCCTATATTTTTTCCTTTAACTGTTCCACTGTTACCATCATTACTTTGCATTGTACATATTCTTACAAATCATTCTTCTAAAATATTTTAAAATGAAACTATATACAACAAACCATTAAGTTCATCTCTTTCTGAGTAGGTGTTTAGGGACTGTAATTTTCTAAATCTATCTAGTACCAACATATTCAATTATGAAACAGTCTTCATGTGATGATGCACCTAAGACAGCAGTTTACATTTATATTAACAAACTCTATCTTCATTATAGTACAAGAACAAAGCAGGATTCCCTTCCCCAATTTAGATCCAACAGTGAAATACATAACACAATACAACATAAAATGAAATAAAAGGAAGAACATAAAATGCACTGCATTAAATATTAGGAAAAAAAATAGCAAGCACAACACTGCAGAAGCGGCAGGAGAGAGAGCTGTGTGAAGACAATGGACCAACTCCGTGAAAGCAAATGCAGTAAAAATGCTTTGGAAGTTAGATAACCAGTGTGTGAAAGTCAGTCTTTTTCTACTAAGGGTTGAACAGGCTTTTCTTAAAGATTCTTTATTTCTTAAAATTAGGGATTTTCCAGTATTATGAAATTTTACTCATATATTAATCTGGAAATTATGTCAACCAATATAGTGGAAAGCCTGAGCCACAGAGAATCTCCTCTGGTCCAGCTCTCCTAGGAATATGTCACAAAATTGTATTAGTGAGTAAAGAGTATGCTAACATGACACCAGAAAACAAAGCATTAATGAATAGGAACACAGATCAAAATATCATCTAATTAAGAGGTAGTCATGATGGGATGTCCTGCTGGCTTTAAATGAGAAGAGAGGACTATTATTTACAGGACTTTGTGTAAGTCCTTAGCTTAAAGCTCTATCGTTTGATCTAATAGCAGGTATGGGAGAACAGATTAAAAGTCTACGATAAAGCAAATAAAACTTTTCTTTTTAAAAAAAAGACATAAAATTTGCTGCAATAAAAAAAACATGAAAATAAACACACTGACATTTAAATTTTTTTTTAATCCTTTTGGAATAAAAAACCTGGGAACATTCTTGTCACTTGAAGAAATATCAATCTTGGGAACAAAAACAATAACAACAAAATACATATATATAATTATTTCAATAGAATGCTAATTTTTAAAAAAGAATCGTATTTTTCTTTATTGTGTGCATTATGTAGTTAATTATTCAAATTAATCCAGATTATGCTAACATTTATAGAATTCTGTATTTCACAAGCACTACCCTTTTTTTTAGATTGGGCACAGATTTTCAGAAAAGGTTAAAGTTTACAGAAGTGGATTCTTGCTTTCCTTTTCATGTAGTTTACTGATAATCCTGCCTAAACAAACTGATTTGACCTTGGGAATGTCTCACATTCCATGGAGCAACTCTTTTGAATAATCTCCAAAACCTACACATCTGAGATGATTTTGGACCTCCTCCCAGAAAAAGCCTCATCCTAATGGTCATCTAGGGGGGATGAAAGGCCCAACATTTTCTACAAGTTTGTGGGAGGCTGAATGTTGGCTATGCCAGATTCAGTACTCTGTCCTCCTGCCTCAGACAGTGGAAAGTTAATAAAATGAATAATCCAAGAAAATATGGCATCATTCTCTGGGCACACTTTCTTGTAATCAAACAAATCTTTTCAGACATATCATACTCTGAAAGTGAATCCTAGAAGCTCACAAAAAAGAGGAGAGGGAGGGGAGAATACCAAGAATCTAGGCCTCTTGTAGGCAGGGTACAGCCAACTCAGAAAACAAAGGCCAGAAAAAGCCTTTGCATCTGTTTGCCATTCTAAACCTAAACCATCTCAGGGATTCTACTAAATCTACAATTTTCTACAACCTTTTTAGTCTGTTTATTTCTTTGCTCACACGAAATGCCACGCATCCAAAATCTCTGGATCAGACAGCAAACAACTTCAAGTTGTTTGAACATCCAAGTTCAAGCTGTGGATGATCAAGAATGAGACTTAGCATTTATTTTGCCGTGTGTTTGGTCAGTTTTATGTGGAAGAAAATAAGAATCTGAGGTCCAGGAAAAAGAGGTGTATTTCACATTTTCCCTATAACCTGCTGCTCTAATCTTTTGGTCTCACTGTAGCATGCACATCCCTACATAAAGGGGCATTGAGTGTGTGTGTACGTGTGTGTGTGTGTGTGTGTGTGTGTAAAAATAATCCTACTTACCCATCAGCAAAATTCAAAGAGAATACACATATTTTCAGTTATTTAAACTATCTTAAAGACTCACAGAGTTTTAAAACTGGATGCAATCACTCACTCAATTCATCTCATTTGCAGAGACTCAGAGGATTTAAGTGACTTGACTCATCCAAGGTCACTCAGCAGGCTGATAGTAGTTCCCACGCGGAACACGGTTCTCAGCCAGGTGGGGCCATAACAGCAAGGCTGTTCAGAAATTAAGCAGGATGTGTACCCCTCCCCAGGAAGGTGGTTTGTCCTCAAAACCTGCTGGTAAGCCACGACATGGGATCGGACATCAGAGAGAGCAGGGCCTAAAGTCTAAAAAAGATCTCTCTAACTGGACAGTCCTTAGCAAGCACATGAAAGATTTAGGGGTTTTATCTGGCTTAACAACAAGGCTTTTCAACCCACAAAAACCTTTTTAGAGTTTAAAACACTCAAAGACAAGATTATTAAATTTAGCGAGCACAGACTTCACTTCTATTAGTCCTACAAATACTACCTTCAGTGGTTAATCAAAACAACTACTGATTAAGCACCTAGAACGGTGCATCATGTCCTCTTGCCTTCTGGGAGGCTGGAGGTGGGAGGACAAGATCTTGACTGCTAAGGAGCTTAAAAATTAGTTGGGACATCCTGAAACAGGCACACAGGATTTTAAAACATGGCAAGTTTTACTCTGGGCCCACATTTCTCCACCTCTGCCTAGACTCAAATGAGTAGCCTTTGAAACCAATTTCCCTTGGTGAGATCCTTCAAGAGGGATAATCTTTATTAATGTTAAACAATACTATATGCATAAATTATGTGATCTCTTTCAGCTAACTGGAAATTGCAACTTGATAACAACATACAGCCAATCCAAATGGACAGCTATCTATTGTGAACCAAACATACTACAAAAATGTAGGGTTGGGCTTCCCTGGTGGTGCAGTGGTTGAGGGTCCGCCTGCCGGTGCAGGGGACACGGGTTCGTGCCCCAGTCCGGGGGGATCCCGCATGCCGCGGAGTGGCTGGGCCCGTGAGCCATGGCCGCTGAGCCTGTGCGTCCGGAGCCTGTGCTCCGCAGCGGGAGAGGCCACAGCAGTGAGAGGCCCACGTACCGCAAAAAAAAAAAAAAAAAAATGTAGGGTTTTGGACTATGACCTTTAAGAATGAAGAAAAGGATTATTTCTGTAAATGAAATTTCCTGGCAATTATAACTGAAATGCTGATTAATACAAATTTGGCAAACAACCTTTCTTACTTTCCTGTAATACAAAGGTAATGCCCTGGAAGCTTATTCCAGCCCAATTTCAAGGGAGCCATTCTAAATAGTAAGTCCTTTTGCACAAATGGTTTTACTGCTCAATTATAGATGAACAATGATTTTTAAACTCTGTTTACAAGAGCCCAAGAAGTTCTGGGTTATAGAAAGGTAGGAGAAAAGAAAGGGGCAGGAGAAAGCAACAAGGTAGGCCCTCCACTCCTCCAATGAAATCAGCTCAACTTTTGATGTTTGCTTGGCCAAATAAAGATTCAAAAGCAACTACCTCAGCTGAATGGAGAAATTAAAGTTAACACACAGAGAGGACTGCTAAACAATTATTTTACCTAAATAATATCTCCCAATCCCCAAACTTGATGAGGTAGTCCTGCAGAAACAAATAAAAATGGACAGAATTTAGGACAAAATTCCACAGCTCAGTTTTGTTCAGTCAAGCACACATTTATCAAATATTTGGAATGTACAAAGGCACTATGCCCTTTGTGAAGAGAAGGTATATCATCCCCACTCTACAAATGAGAAAACTAGAGCTCTGTATAGGTTGAGTGCTTTGCTCGGTAAATGGCAGAGCTGGAAATGGTAGCCAGGTCCTTGGCCACCTAATTCAAAACTCCCTTTTGACTATATCAAATGGTGAGAAAGAGAAGCTGATATTCTTTGATTTGTTGGAAAACCACATGATCATGAGATAACTATGAGCCCAGAGGTAATATGAGTCTCTTCTTTAAATGTAAGTATAAACAGTAAAAAAATTGAACATGTTTAAATACTGACATAATTGATTGTCAGAGTTTAGGAGCAGGGCTGGGAAAGAGGGACCCTCTACCTTTAATTTTATCTAGAGATATGTAAATAGCTAATTACGAAATTAGTGTTACATAAATAACATACTGAAATATGTAATTTACTTGACGATTAAGGAAGAAGAAAAAGCTAAAAATCTTCCTAACCTGAGACTGATCTCATGAAATCTACATTCCGACCTCTATTTGTTCTAGCTTTGCAAACTGAAGAACATAGAGCACTTTCCAATCTCATTTCACAAGTCATTTTTCCAAACTAAAAAATATTTTAGCTTTACTGCTTGTGATGATGATGATTAAAGATAAACAATAACTTTTGGAATTCATGTATTTTAAAAATCTTACATAACTATGACAGGACCAAACTTCTAATTAGAAATATAAAATGACAGACTTTTAAAACTTAGAGGGACTTGAGATATAATCCAGTTCAACAATTTCATTTTACAGATGCAGACACTAAGGTCGTGAAAGGTTAAATGACAGGCCTGACCACACACACAGCTAGTTAGTAACAGTGCTGCAACTCCAACCACTAGCCTGGAGTTCTTTTCACTATAGCAAGCACTTTAAATTATATCCAGAGAGTATAAGTAATGCTCTCCAAAAATGTGTCAGAGGCTATAGATGGGCACAGAACCAGCCATCATAAACCATGATCATTACCTCAATAAAGGCGAAGTTTAACTCTCTCTGACACAACCAAATTATCTAATCACTTCTGCCTTAGTTTCCTCCTTGAAGTCCAGATATTTTTGACATATGCTATGTTGCAAAGAGTAAAAAGCTCGAGTTTTGCCAACGTTTGAGGTTGAAAAGTGCAATTAACTTTTGAGGAGATAAGCAATATGGAAAGGATACCAAATTTACCATACTGATTATAATTGATAATTACAATTTAGAGCTTCCTTACTGATTGTACCTTACTCTTCCAAGCAGAAAGAATTTTACAGGAAACTTCTGAAAAATAATAAAATTAGATAAAGCTAAGTCACCAGCCAAAGATGTTGGATATACTGGAAGACTGAACATGTGTACACATTGGCAGAAATGAAGAAGACACAGGAAAAAGGAAATTTTAAAAAGGATGTTACTTAGCTAACCTAAAAGACATACCATGCATTCACATGTTGAAAGCGTGGCTCTGTCTGATTATATTAAAAGCTATTCTTCTAATTCAACCTCCAACCCATTCTACCTTAATAAATCAGGGGAAGAACCAAAATTTAGTATTTCTTGGAAGGCACTGTCAGAAGTTTTCTTTAATGATTCCTTTTTTCAATAAGGATGGCTGTGGGGATGGGAGAGAAACACAAAGGGAACCCAAGGTCCTACAGACCTCACAGAGAAGTCGTGGTGGAACCCTACAGACTGTATTTAATGGCTCCCAATTGCACAGAACCGTGACTAAGAGCAAAAAGTGTTGCTTCCACCTTTCATTCGATTCATTCACATGTTTAATTCTATTGCCAAAACTGTTGATGTGTTTTATGTTTTTGCAATCAGCTAACAGTGGCGTTTTAGATACCAACCTCAGACAGTATGGTTTTCAGCAAGAGCCCTTTGTTTTGACAAACACAGTTAAAGTTTCCATAGGTAGCACCGATTCGAGGCAGATTGCAGAATGAAGCTCTAATGGACAGTCATGATGGTCCTGAATGCAGTACACAGCACTTCTTGTGCACAAATGATAGGAAACTGTTCTGTCAAATAGCTGCTTTGTTCAAAGGAAAATCTTATGTGTACCACACTGGGGTACCATACAAATTGCTGCAAGGGAAGATAAGCCCCCTGGGTTTTGCCTTCTTGAGATGAGGAAGTAGACTCGCCTGAGGTGCACAGGTTCACACTGAAGGCATTTTTAAATGGGCCACTTAGAAGTCAACTTTTACAAGGAAAAGCGGCAAGGAAATGCTGCATATCTGGTCATACTTAGACATACGGAATCATAAAGAGATAGCCACAGGACAGAAAATGATCATTCCAGGTTACTAATGTGATTTTTTGCAGACTGTCAAGTATTAAATACCTCTCTGTGTAACAGCAACCAGTTTGCTCACTTAATAGGCAAAATAATAAGAATGCAAATTTTTCACATGATTTGGGGACAGAGAATTTATATCTTTTGACATTGATTCTTGAAAAAAGAGAAAAACAGGATTTATAAAATTCAAAACAAATCCTAATTCTTCCTTAGCTTCTTTATGTGAGTGAACATCACTGTCACAGCCATTGTTTAACAGCAGGCTATGAAGACAGCTTGTTTCTCTCAAATAACAAAACGAGGTAATATAAATAGCTAATTCTAAGATGAATAAACTTTTACAAAACTGCATTTTCACAACTTGAGACCTCTATGTGACCTAAATAAAAGTAGTTTAAACTACGTGAAACTGGTGCTTTGTAATGCAACCTGGAAATAAGTGGGTAGCTTGTATGATACAAGATGAGTCTTAAGGCAGTTTTCATTGCAAATAATATAGGTCAAAAAACAACATCTATGCCCAAGTACCTAAAACATCAATTCAACTCCAAAACTAGATAGTCCCAAAGTAAACTTACGAATTAGCCAAACAAATTTAACCTGCAGTGAAATTTAAAAAAGACATCAAAGTACTGAGGGCCAATAAGTACTGAACACCCACCCCTTACTCACAATAGTCCAAAATGACCTTTTTGATCTATACCTCCAGACACTGATCTATAAATTTGTTTTCACCTAAAAACATTCCTCACATGTGCTCAGTCATATTTTACTAGGATAGTATTATATTATTTACTACCTTCTAAATATTCAGTTTATAAATCAACAGTAATTGCTCTTTCAGAAATTTTATTAATAACTTAAAAATCAACATATATGTATGTATATATTTACACACACACGTGAGTGTGTGCATACATGTTTGTGTGCGTGTGTGCAGACATAGCTCAGATGCAAAGAAAAAAGAACGACTGTTATCTTACTAGTTTCCTGAGTGTTGTATTTTAGACTATTTATAAAAGAAATAAAATCTAAAACATTATTTAAATCTTCACAGCCACAGTGACATTAACAATTAATTTCCTTTGCAAAATTTTATCTGAATGGGAAAACATTTTTCTTTGATCATTTGTAATATGTTTTACTGTTTTATGTACCTAAAGTGCAACAATTTGTACAACTGTAGGAAAAAAAAAAAGAATCAAAAAATTTTAAAGTGAAAGACAATGCATACAAATTCCTTTTGACAAAATTATTTAGATGTTTATTTTAAGGTCTTTTCCAGCACAATTTGGCCGTTCTAAATTTTAAAGCTCAGGCTCAGTTAGGCCCCGAAAGGAGAGCATGGTATATCACTCTAAACAGCCTCCTGCATTCATTTATTGTTCAGTTCACAGTCTCTGAATACAACACAATCCTCCAACAGAGTCAGCTTTCATAATTCAGCAGTACAAAGTCTGCAAACACATGTAACCTAGATCCATATTTCCCAGTGACAGCATATGATAGCAGAATGTGAAGTATTAATGCTGGTGTCACTACAGTCCTACACTCTACTGCACTTTAAGAGAAAGCAGCTGCTGAGATGAAATGTGTGCCAACTGTCTGAAGACAGAAACATAAGAAACATTCCTTCTGTTACAAAGGGAGAGACACACACAAACAGATTTGCTTTTAGACGCAACATGCACAAAGTTTCTTACTTTTGCCTTTTATGTTTCTCAAAAACCCTCACCAATTCTGCGTAAGCAGAAAGGTACGCATTTAAGAAAATCCTGACTTCCTTCTCATGAAAGTAACCCAGAAAAGAGGGTATAATTATGCATCTACAAGTCAAAGGGTGGAAAAAGTACCTTTTACAATACACACTCTATACCAATGAGTTCACACACTTACGGAAATAGAATTGCTACCTATGTAACAGATAACCTGGATCAGCTATGCATTTTCATACTAACAACATATGGTCCTCAGGCCTTGCAATGATTATTTCCTTTGGCATCTTCATAAAATTATTATCTTGAAATAATCATCTGAACTCTTTGTTTTAACACATTCACATAAAAACCAGACTATCTCTTTCTAAACTAGGAACATGGGAGGTTTGTCACTTTCAGTAAACCATTCACAAGGGGTAAAGTCTACAAATCTGAAAGTGGCGCTTTTCTTTTTCTCTTTATATTGCCAATATAAAGATTGGCAATTTGTTGAAGAACCACAGTATCTTGATTTGTACAGATACATTCTTGATGAAACAGTGCAAAATGAACCAAAGTACTGTCCTGCTATCTTTTAAACACAGCTCTACAATAACAATAAGTGTGCGACATAATCTGAACTGTTTGGTTATAATTCACTTAAAAACTAGTACAACCTCATTGACCCCCTTATCAAACAATTGATTGTGCATTTGCAGACTGGACAATGAAATACAGGAGGTAAAGTATTAACGGTGACACTATTTGGCAAGCTTGTAGTGCAGTTCATTCAAAAGGCAATTTTAAAATTGAATGAAGAGGTTTGACTAGGCAATAAAAACAGCCACAATGCCAGTGAACAGTACTTAGGAGGAAAGCCTCTAATTATCCTATTTATAAATCAACAGCAATTTTACTGATGACTTCTCAAAGTTGATTAAAATAACTTCAAAAATATTTTAAACTAGATCATATGCATTTTATTAAACTATAATTTAAAATATTATTGATCGTTAGAAAATGATAAAAACTTGAGAGCAAAAACGAGACAGCATTTCTGAAGAGGAACATTCATACGATGCTCTGCAACATAATTATAGCACTGCCCTTGGGGAAGGGGATTTTATTTTATAATGAGAATGTTTACACTGTTATGGGGTTCAATCTATCTGGGAGGGAAGGTTAAACTTCTTTCCATTAAAGACAGCCTTATAATGAAAAGCTCTGAAAGGAGAATGGAGTCTAATATAGTAGATGTAATGGCCTATTAAATGATTCACACACAAAAAATGAATCAAATTCATTGTATCTTACTGCTGTTTTATGACAAAATTGTTGAAAAATAAAACTATTGTCAAGATAATTGCATATTACATAGGCTGTATTACTGTAAGCAGTACTCTTATTGGATGACCTAGAGTCTAATTTTTAGGTACATTAACAGGACATTACATTTTAAATACTTTACATTATTGGAATGTTTTAAAAGAATCCCACTTTTACTCTGTTGGCAAAATCAGTTTAGACTTAAAGTCAGCCTGCAATTATGCATCAGTCTTTTTCAATTAAAATTTTCTATACATCCTTTATGATGTCATTCTTACATTCCTGCAACAGATGCTTGTTTATATACCAATTTTCCTAACTGCTGCTGTACTGGTATTACGCTATTGTCGATGTAACCTCTCTGTCTAGTTTACATTCCCAGATCTCCTCTCAATAAATGTGTATTTTCAAAATAATTTGCCTCTTTAAAAACCATCTCTAATTACCAAACAATCCCTTCTATTGAAAAAAACAAAACCAAAACGCCTCTGTATCTTTAGAGAGTACAATTAAATACACACTTCCAGGAAGAATGATATTCTTAAAATTTTAAGAAAGTGGCGGTTCCATGAATAAGTTCAAACACAACTTTAAAATACATTTTAGAAGGTATAATTCCAAAACAAGATTATTAATTCTGCCCTCTGAGAGCCTAGCGAGAAATCTCTCAGACTAGTTGTATACCACAGCTGTTTATTAACTGCAGGCTGAGTGATATGTAACATCAGACCCATTTTTAAAGCAATACTGTAACAATGTTAATCAAGCCATATGTATAATCAATCAGCATTGTTATTATGTCTCTGCAAGGTTTCAGAATAGAACCATCAAAGCCTCCTACAGATCAAAATTTAGCTCACTGAACTAAAGAAATCTACCCATTTGAGGAAAAAAAAGACTATAAAATATATATACTGATTTCAGATTTGTAGGTGAACAAAGACTGAAAAACTACTTTTTGTACACCATCAGTACTTAATTTGAGTTAAGCGATGCTGTGATTCTGTTAAAAGAAGCTCATCATTTTAAAAACATTTATCTCTGAATATATACGTGTGAAATTCTGGCACTGAAACTTTCATAAGGATCTTGAAGGAAAATTGTCACGTGGATTAAACACTGGTCGGTATCACCTCTTTTTCAAACATAATTTTTGGTTACCACTAAAAAATATTTTTGTTCCACATATAAACAAATTTCTTCCAATTTTACAGCCTCATATTTATCAGGGGATTGCCTATCCTTAGCAATTTTGCTCTGTCAAGTTACTGAAGTTACAAAATATTCCACTTTAAAAGGAAAAAAACCTTACAAAACCTCTAACTGTTACTATTGCCATTTATGTTGAACACTTGGTTGGCCTCTTTCTCTGACCTAAGTCAGGTTTTCTAAAATCTGTGGGGGAGAGTTTCATTTCTTGCCATTTCTTCTCTCCCAACAGAAGGGCACTGGAGGGAAAGTTGTGAGCTTTCTTGAGAGGGTGTCCTAAAATTCAAGGTAAGACAAGAAAGACAAAACCAAGATGAATAAATGACTACGTAATTGTAACCATACCTCTGGTTCCCATTAAAAACCATCATTTTAGTTGGAAAAAAAGTTTTTTAACCTTTAATATGTTACTATCAAAGAACAAAATCTAAAAATATAAGCAGCGAAACAAACATTTTCCCAAGTCACAGTGCTGTTGTAATTGCCTAACTTTGGATTTTTGCGGAAGAGGAAAAGCTATTTGATTTGGTAGGGTATCAAAAAAAGTCCAAAGAAGTTCTGAAAAAGGCTGTGGCCTGCTTTCCTACAGTCGCAGTGGTTGGGATACTGCAACAGCACGGAAATCAGATACTAAGTAGCACTAGAGAAAACCTAAGTTGGGGGGAGTGGGCAAAGACAGAGCAGTGTGGAGCGCTCCTGCAATAAGGAAGCACTCAGGCTCTCCCTCCCTCCCCACCTAATAAAACAAGAAGAAAAAGGCAAAGAGAAGGAGGAAGAGAAAGGGAAGTGGGAGGGGAAGGGAAGAGAGAGGAGAGCTGGGGAGAGCACAGCTGAGAACAGGGAAAAGAAAGCTCCTTACGGGAGGCTGTGCGTCTCACACAGATCCACACCCTCACCAAACAATCTATCTGAAAGAAGCCTGGGCCGCTGTGGCAATATTATCCCTGACTGGGGACTCAGGGATGCAGAGAAAGCCTGTCACTATCGTTTATGGGTATATTGTTAATGTACTTTAAGGGTTATTCAAAGGCGGATTTCCAAAACACAACAAAAAGCCTCTTCTGCTGCTATCGTATTTCTTTATGGAAGGAGACTTACCAAAAGGAAAAAAAAGAGCAAACATATAAAGGAGCTCAGTGTGGAGCATTAAAAAATGTGGGTGCATTTTTAGAATGCTAAATGAACACAAATATCTAGGTAATCTGGTCCAAGCATAACATTTGACTACCAAAAATCTGATGTCATGTAAAGAAAGATGGTAAGTCAAAAGGAATACTAACACTATCATTGGATAAATCAGTATATATTTGCCCTAAAGAATTTTATTAAGAAATAAAGTACTTGGGTGGGGTGTGCTGCTTTATCAAATACAGATGGTAAGGTTTGTAATTGTGCTTGTGTCCCTCTTCTGCCGCTACAATATTCTTGGTTACAAGCTGGTAGAAACCAGAAGTACAAGAAAGGTTGTACACACCCATACAGTTAAAAAGTGTGATGATTGTAGGTATATATACCATAAGCCTAGAAGTGACTTTGTACAACCATCTCATAATACTGATGAAGAAACTGAGGCTCAGATAAACTGACTTGCCCAGGACACCACACAGCAAGGAAGTGGCAGAGTTGGGAATCAAGCCCAAGTTTCCTGGCTCCCAGTCACAGGTACTGTAGATTTTACCACCCAGCCTTTAGTTGCAAAACATTTTCATCTGAATCTTATGTGATGTTCTATAACGCTGAGGGGTTATCATTATTTAAAAAGAATTAAAACATACACACACATACACACACACACACACACACACACACACACTCACACTCCTTAGATTGGCGAGAGCTATGTTTGCCTTTGGTTTTTACAGCGTTTCTAAGTATGGATTGTCAAAGAAGGTATGAGTCCTCCCTCACTCTCTCTGAAGAGGCCAGAGGTTGCCTTACAAAGGAAGCACTAGTTAGAAAGAAGTGCAGAATTTGCCTAAGGCTTGGATTTACAAACTGACTAAGTGACAAGAATGGGAACACCTGTCCCCACAGACCCAAATAAGCATGTGGTTTAGAAACATGAACTGGAAGTCCTCATTCAGGAAAGGCCACACAGCTTCCAACTGCCTCTATTAGAATACTTTTCACTAGTGCCTTGAACTGTCATGTAAGAAGTCCAACTATCTTGAAAAAAACATGCAAGAGAGGCCTTCTGGCCAACAGACCCAGCTAGGACTCAGCTGAGTCCTAACTTCACCATTCCAGCTGAGGGATCAGCCATGTGAAGGGAGCCCTCTTGGACCCTCCAGATTTGTTCATCTACCAGCCAAGGTAGATGAACAGCTGAGTCACTACAATCAGAAGGTGCAAAAGACTCATTCAGACAAGTCCTGCTCAAATTCCTGACTCACAGAATTCCTGAGGTCTAGTAAAATAGTTATTTAAAGACATTAAGTTTGGGGGTAGTTTGTTATGCAGCAATAGATAACCAGACTGGGCCTTAATTCTCTCAACTGTAAAATTTGGGAAGTGTTACCAGAATACCATGAGGATTAAATGAGACTGTATGCAGTGTCCATAATTAATTTATAAGAGAACTACCAACACCATCATCATAACAATAACAACAACCATAAAGGCTCTTTCCAACATTGAAAACACTGTACCTATCCCAGATGGGCACTGAAAATGGAAGTTCTCATTCCGGGCCTGCCACTGGTGAGCCATGTACTTTTGACACGTTAAAGAACCTCACAGGTACATACTACTATATATCAAGTAGATAACTAATAAGGACCTACTGTATAGCACAGGGCGCTATTCAATACTCCGTAATGGCCTATATAGGAAGAGAATCTAAAAAAGATTGTGTATGTATGTGTATGTATAACTGATCCACTTTGCTATACACCTGAAACTAATACAACATTGTAAATCAACTATACTCCAATAAAAATTTAAAGAAAAAAAAAGAACCTTACATCATCCAGCCTTTTCTTTTCCCACCGGGGGTCAGACAGAAAAGGCAAAATGAGGCTAGTGTAAGACAAAGGCTTTATGTGGTCTTTCAAACATTCAAAGCACAAATCCTAGGTATATTCTTTGTTTCCATACAGAAATATAATCTCTATCTTTGGTTAAACACATGGTCCTCTTGGTCTAGATTTTATTTACTTTTTGCTTCTGAAAATAATACATGTGAATGGAGAAATATTTTTCTCTTATAAGAGAATTTCTCAATTGTAAGTAAAATAACATGCCAGGGCCAAAATAGAGTGGTGGGGACTTGGATGAATGAGAAAGAAGTTTATCCAGCCAAGGAGGCAAACACCACTCATCTCTGGCCAACTTGTGCCATGAGCCTGACGACCAGTGTTCCTTGATCTTTTGACTTTTCTGAGAGGCCAGAAAGGCTCAGCTCATGAGTAACCGGCTGGCATCTCTAGTGTAGCATCCAGAAACTCTCTTAGGTGGTCTTTTTCTTGCTTAGCGTGTGACCTTAGGCAAACCTGTTTATTTTTCAGTCTCATTTTCCTTTCCTGTAAAATTGAGAGGTAAAAGCAATAGTTTCTAAAGTCTTTTCAAGTCTAAAATTCTACAATTCCTTTAATTTATCAGGCTTGCCCAGGGGAGGACAGTGGATTTGGAAAATATGCATATGCCATGTCTGTGTATTTATGCATTATTTTATTAAAAAAGAAGTAACAGTTTGCTTTTTATTATGTGTACAGAAAGGCTATGTATTACCTCTGGGGACAGGTACTTTGCCTCTTCTTAGCCCTACCTCAGGTGATTCCTAAACATGATCTTTAAGGATGGAGTTAAAAAAAAATTTTTGATAGCAACTGACAGTGTGAGATACACTCTATATTATGGCAAAATGGTTTGCACGTATGTGTATATACATATATATATATGACTGAAACAAAAGTTTCACACGGTAATATTTACCCTTGCCATCTGGAGTGCTCCGTAATTTTCAGTTTTCTTTCTTTTACCCCACTACATGTTGTGACTCATCAAATGCAGTTCAAGATTCAGCAGTGAACCAGGACCAACCATGCTTCTTTACAAAGGTCATCCTCTCCTCAGAATTTACAATCTGTCCTCTGGATTTCATTTTTAAAATTGTTCTTCAAACAATTAATGTCTCCCTCAACTAGATGGTAACTTCCCTTATGGCATGTCTTTCCAAAAATTTAAAGTACAGAACAAGAAGTGCAAACATATAGTTTCTTCTCTCAGTACCCTATTTTCTAGACAAGACGTAACACTAGTTTATTTGTAGAAGGCGTACATTTATAAATAGCATTACTTTCACGTTAATTTTCCTCTTCACTAAACCAGTGGTAGCAAAACTTCAGCGTGTGTTAAAAATCACCTGGAACATTTTAAAATATGCAGATTCTCAGGTCCTACACCAAGAGGTTCTGACTCAGTGGGTACCTGGTAATGTTCAGAAATTTACATTTTTTACCATCCCCTTGGTCATTTGGCCACAGTTTGAGCTTTTGCTCTAAACTTACAAAGGTCTAGAACAGGGCTCAGCAAACTTTTTCTATAAAGAACCAGATTATAAATATTTTAGGCTTTCAGGCTACAGGGTGCCCATTATAACTACTCAGCATTGCTGCTGTAGAGTAAAAGCCTTCATAGACAATATGTAAATAAGTGGGCATGGCTATGTTCTAATAAAATGTTATTTACAAAAGCATGTGACCAGCTCCTGGTCATAGTTGGCTACACCCTGGTCTAGAATATGCACTAAAATTTGGTTTTGTTATATAAGCACAATAATGAGATCTATTGGTCCTGGATGCCTTGCCAAGTAGGTTGACAAGCAGTCTAAACTCACAACCAAGCTCTTTTGAAAAGAGTGCTTTTGCCAATTAGTGATGTCAAAAGGAATGCTAAATGGCCAAGTGGGAGGTGTGAACTTTCATTTTGACCTTCGAGCCTTACCTTAGAAGGTAAGGAAATGAAGAAGCAGCATTTCTCTTTAGAGAATCTAAAAGTGGAGTAGCTAATACCCTTAATTAAGTTACGGAATTCAACTATACATGCACTGCAAGAATCCAGGCAGTGAGGACAGTTCCAAAAGCCATTCCATTAGACATTCCTTTTTGTAAACCCAAGAACTGGAGGACTTGAATCAGCTATTGCTCCAGGAGGCCTCAGTTCCCAGATGCCTTTTATGCAGTGAGGCTTTGAGTAGGAGCCTAACAGTAAAGCTACACTCATTTATTTTGTATGACACCAATTCTAAACTCAAGCCAGCTACATCTTCAGGTGGTCGAAGAAAAAAAAAATATCCGCACTGAAAAAAAACCCAACTAGCTCTGTGAGATTTACTGAACATAAGGCCCTAAAGCAGTCTCCACTGTGGTGCCTTCCTGCAGGATTTTTCAAAAGTACTTTAAAAAAAATGAGATTTCCAACTCAAACTCATTGACATCAGAACCTAATTTTCCACATAATTTGTGGCTCCAGTTACACTATTTATGAACTATGAGTATCACACACGTTTCTGAAGGTTAAGCCCCAAATCTCCGTATAGTGTTACTAAAAATTGCCTCAAGAGGTATGCCAGTTTATTGGTTTCCATGTTGCTAAAAAGAACTATAGCAAAGATGAGTTAAAGAGTTCCTTGTTCTCTCTGCTTCTCCTCCTACTAGTTAACATTTTGCTCTTAACATTCTGAGTAGAGGGGCAGCCAGGAAGTAGGAATGGTAGAGAGGGTAGGGATGAAGATAGAGGTAGAACTGGTTGAGAGCCTACAATGTACCAATAATTTGTTATTTCATTTAAGCCCTCGCAACATGGTATGATAAGTATTATTACTCCCATTTTACAGTCAAGGATCTTAGTTCAGTGAAACTGAGAAATTTGCCTGAGGTTATATAGCCTGGAAATTGTAGACGTTGCATTGGAATTAAGGACCCTCTGATTTCCAAGGCCCTATTCTACCATTCTATACTGACTTTCAAGGAAAACTCAAAGCTACCAAACTAAAACAATGCTCATCTTCAGTAAAAGAAGCAACTGGTTAAAATGGGATTTGAAATACATCCATAGTAGCTGTTCAAATTATCAAACATATCCAGACAAGACTGGATTCAAACACTGTAGGAAAAGTCATTCAAATGGCAGAGTAGAAAGTATGATTTCTGGTGCCTCCTGGTTTGTTCCTTTCCTCCTCCTGGAGTCCTTTTACCAACCCAGACACTCTCTGTCCATACAGAGTGGATTCCCAAAGCCTTCCATGTCTGTGCTCTCCAGGCAGCATCAGGTCATTTTCATTTCTGTATGTTCTAATAAAACCTACACATCTGAGACCTTACCATTTAGGTGTTTAAGTGACAAAAGTAGCATAACGTAAAAGCTGACTCTTCAATAAGATCAATAAAATTGATAAAACTTCAGCCAAATTAAATAGGAAAAAAAAAGAGAAAAGCCAAGCTACCCATATCAAGAATGAAAGAGGTAGCATTACCTCAGATTGTATACAAACTAAAAGGCCAATAAGGAAATACTATGAACAATCTTATATCAATATATTTAACAACCTAAATGAAATGGACAAATCATTTGAAAGAAACTATCACAACTTACTCAAGGAGTACGTCAATATTTAATAGATATTATGTTACGTGAAAAACCTAATATCTATTAAAGAAATTGAGTGTGTAGTTAAAAACCCTCTGGCAGAAAAGATCCTAGGCCCAGATGGCTTAACCAGTGATTCTACCAAACATCTAAGGAAGAAATGATACCAATTCTACATAAATTCTTCTAAAAAACTGGAAGACTACTTCCCAACTCATTCTATGGGGTCTGCTTTACTCTGTTACCAAAACCAGACAAAGACGGTACAAAAAGAGAAAACTATAGACCATCAGATACAAAAGTTCTTAAAATTTTAGGAAATTGAATCTAACAATGTGTACAAAGGATAATATATTAATACCGAATATGATTTATCTCAGGAATGAAGGATTGGTTAATATTCAAAAACAATCAATGTAATTCATCATATTAATAGACTAAACAAATATATAATGTAAGATTATCTCAACTGATGCAGAAAAAGGATTTGATGAAATCCAATATTTAGTCCTGATGACACTTTTTAGCATACTAGGAATAAAAAGGAGCTTCCTCAATCTAATAATGGGCATGTAAAAAAAAAAAAAAGAATCTAAGGCTAACAGCATGCTTCAAGGTAAGAAACCAAATGCTTTCCCTTTAGAATCTGGAAAAGGCAGAGATGTGCCTACTCCCACCACTTCTGTACAACATTATACTGAAGGATGTACTCCATGCAACAAGAAAAGGAAAATAAATAAAAGACACTGAAATTGGAAAAGGGTAAGTAAAAACATCTTTATCTACAGATTACATGGTTGTCCACACACAAAAAGTCTAATAAAATTCTCACAAAAAAATATTTTAAAAGTATGAGTTTGGCAAAACTGCAGGACACAAGACGAAAATACAAAGGTTAGTTTTATTTCTCTGTCGTAGCAATGAACAATCAGAGACTGAAAATATATTTTTTAAAATACCATAATAGCATCAAAAATATGAAATACTTATGAATACATCAATGATGTGTAAGACCTATACATTGAAGACTACAAAACAGAACTGAGAGATTAAGGAAGATCTAAATAAATGGAACAAAATACTAAATATTGTAAATATGGTAAGTCTCTTCAAATTGATCTATAGATTCAGAGCAATCCCATTTAAAACCTCAGTGGATTTTCTTCCTTTTCTTTTTTTACTTGACAACATTATTATAAAGTTCACATGGAAATACAAAGGATTCAGAACAGCCAAAAAATCTGAAAAGGAAGAAACAAGTTGGAGGACTTACATTACTTAACTTCAAGACTTATTGTTATAAGTAGAATAATCAGGAGTGTCATGATTATGGCATGTCAGAATCATGGCATTAGAATAGACAGATCAACTGAACAGAATAGAGTCAAGAAATAGACCTACATGTATTTGGTCAACTGATTTTCAATCAAATTCTAAAGGCAATTCAATAGAGAAGAGAAGTATTTTCAACAATAGTGCTGGAACAACTGGATATCCAGTGCATAAAAAAAGAACCTGGATCCATACCTCAAACCATATGCAAAAAATAACTAAAAATGCATCATAACCTAAATGTAAAATCTACAACCGTAAAATATCTGGAAGAAAACCTAGGAAAAAAAATTTATGGCCCTGGGTTAGGTAAAGATTGTTAAGACACAATACCAAAAACATGATGAATAAATTGGGCTTCATCAAGATTCAGAACCTCTGCTCTTCAAAGGGCAGTATTTAAAGACAAAGAACAGAAGGAGAAAATATTGTACATATCTGTATAAAAATAAGAAGACTGTAGCAAATGTTGGTGAAGATGTGGAGAAACTGGAACTCCCATGCACTGCAGGTAGGAATGTAAAATGGTACAACCACTTTGGAAAATGTTGGTAATTTCTTTAAAAAATTAACATATGACCCAGCCATTTCACACCTAGGTATTTACCCAAAGGGAATGAAAGCATATGGATACACAAACACTTGCAGACAAATATTTACAGTAGCTTAATTTGTAATATTCAAAAATTAAAAATCATCCAAATGTCCATCAACAAGGGTACAGATAAATTGTGATATATCCATACAATGGACTACTAATCATTATCAAAAAAGAATGAACTACTGAAACACATAACCAGAGTGGATCTAAAATAATCATGCTGACTGAAAGAAACCAGACAAGGAGGAGTACATACAATACACTTCCATTTTTATAGAATTATAGGAAATTCAAACTTACTTGTAGTGACAGAAGGCATGTAAGTGGTGCCTAAGAATGGGGATGGGAGTGGGGTAGTGAGCACTGACAAGAAGAGACTGCAAGGAACGTTGAGAAAACTTTTGGGGGTGATGAATATGTTCATTATCTTCTCAAGGTGATCGTTTCACAGGTGTATATATATGTCAAAAGCAATCAGATTGTAAACTTTATGTTTAGTTTATTAGTATCAATTTACTTCAGTAAAGCTGTTTAAAAAACAATCTAACAAAAGAATAAAAGTTTGCATTTTGGTGAGTTTTGTGAGTTTAAGAAAAGCAATAATTTTCAGTCATTCTGAACTGCTGGAAAAACACATTTTCCACACAATTCACTACATATGGGAGGAAGGGGACATCTAAGTGATCTTGAGGCAGTAGCTCCTAACTAAACCCCACCCCTGGAGAAGGATCCTAATTTTAGCGGCTTATAGATTATCCAAATGCTTATCATAGGCATATTATATATCATAGGGCTTCACTGTACTTACAGGAAACTTCTAAATAAAAGACAAGTTATGCATATATATACATATTATGATGTATACATATACACATGATGATATACATATATACATCATATATTAATATATACATCAAAAGAAAACATTGAATATTAAGGGGAAAGCCAGCAAGAACAATCAATACAGAAGTCTTATTCTAGTAAAGCTATTAGACTTAAAGTGAAGAAAGATTATTTGGCACAGTGATGCAAAAATATCAACTTATCATAAGGTGGAAAAAAATTTGGTTGACCAACTGCTTTTCTATAACAACATCCCCACCAGATAACACAAATAGACTGACAAGAAAGCACACTGATCATAATGGATTTATGGCACTGAGATCCTATGTTTTTAAGAACCATTTTTATAGACTAAATTACTTTAGAAAAAGTTCTTGGTGTGTGAAACAGCTTTTTAAAAAAAAAATGTTCAAAGATAAAGGAATAATGCAGAATCAGGGACAACAAAGGAAATTGCCTGGCTAAAGCCAAGAGGCCTGTAAATACTCTTCACATGAATAATGCGCTTGACATGACATACAGGAGCAAAAATGTTTAAAAACTAATGAACTTAAGAAAAGAGAAAGTAATAAACTTGAAGATATGTGTCCCATGAGGGTTTGACATTTACTAACCAATCACCTTGGGAAGTGGTGCTCTTATTGTTTCTGGAATGGGCTTCCTGAGCAAGTTAAGCACTACCAAATAAAGAAATAAATAAAACAAAACCAAGCAAACAACTGTCTTATAACTAACAGTCCCCTTTCTTTCAGGATTCAAAGCTCTGATCCATGAAACTGGGCTCCAAACTGTCCACGAAATAGGGCTCCAAACAGTATTGACTAATTCCCTAAGTCAAATGTACTCTTCAAAGCACAAAGATCTGCCAGTAATAGTGAAATTAAAATGCAAGTTACATGGACCTAAAGTATTGGGTTGGCCAAAAAGTTCATTAGGGTTTTTCCCTAAGATGTTACAGAATGAACTTCTTGGCCAACCCAATAGTATAGAAGGATGGCAAGAGTTTCGAGATTTGTTATTGACAGAGAAAGTCAGTGGACTGTTACGTGGGAAACAACAGGTATGCAGAGAAGTGCTATGTATGTATACTCAACTGTCAGTCATGTCACACCAGTAGCATCACTGTATATCCAGTGCCCCACACAGTGCTTGGTACCTAACCTGCACTCTACAAATCTTTAGAATGGTGAATACATAAATATTTATATGAAGGATATTACTTTGGAATGCAATGTAATTAAACATTTTATTTGGGAGGATATGACAAATCTTCAAACCAATTTTAAAGTAGGTTCCCCAGTTTAAAGTATGTTTTATATTTAATCAACCATAATCTCTCAAAATACCCTAAAATCTTAGTAAGAATGGTTGTGATCTAGGTTATAATTCAATCTCAATGAGATAAGAACTTGGTAACTATACAATGGAAACTTTTGATCAATTACACAGTGAATTGTCCATGACATGTTAATTAAGATATGATTGTTTTTTTATTAACAGGTTAAAATACAGTTGACCCTTGAGCCAGCCCCTTGTGCAGTCAAAAATTCAAGTGTAACTGACTCCCCTAAAACTTAACCAGCTTACTGTTGGCCAGAAGCCTTACTAATAACATAAAGAGCAAATTAACAATTTTGTTGTTACATGTATATGTACGTTTTATTAGTATTGTATTTTCCATAGTACCATGAACATTCTTGACACATAGTAGGGACTCAGTAAATATGTACTGAATCATATAATTGAATTCAGCATGTACACACACAGAACAAAGTAAGTGTAAATCATTCTAATAAGTTGCTTTAGGAGATTAGTAATAATATATTGATGGTGATAATAAACAACTGCATTTACTGAGTACCTACTATTTGCTGGGCAATTTCTTGGATGCATCATGCACTGTAACTTTTTTTTTTTTAACATCTTTATTGGAGTATAATTGCTTTACAATGGTGTGTTAGTTTCTGCTTTATAACAAAGTGAATCAGCTATACATGTACATATATCCCCATATCCCTTCCCTCTTGCGTCTCCGTCCCACCTCCCTATGCCACCCCTCTAGGTAGTCACAAAGCACCAAGTTGATCTCCCTGTGCTATGTGGCTGCTTCCCTATCTTAACTCTTATAATATAACCCCTATCTCTTGGAGGAGGAAGCCAAGATTCCAAAAAGTTAAGTACACTAAACACAGGGAAAATGTTGGTATGCTGCTGTGCACAGATTCAAATCCAGGTATTCCTAGTTAAAATGACCCTAATCCTCTTCCTTGCATATCGTTACTTTCCTTCCCTCCCACCTATACCAGTATGGTTATCATACTCATAATCTATCGTTCAGTTTATGTCTTTCTAATTTAATCTATTTTCAAGATTCCGGGTGCCTATAATGCTTTATTAATATTAAGGATATTCTAATGATTTTGCCTACTCTGATATTATTTTTAAAATCAATTTCTAAACAAATAACTTCAGGGTTAAAGTTAGATATGTAGTTTGAAGATGAGGTAGGTGTACTTGAAATAAAACGTCATCATCCCTTGAAGCAGTTTGAAATCCATAAAAATCCCAAACAATCAAAACCAGAACCTCAAAAGCCCTATGTATACAAGTACATGATATCCCCAAACAAATTCCTGCAGTCTTTTCTAGGTGACGATCTAGATGCCTATGAAATTCCCTGTTCTTGAATATCCATTTCTTTGCTTTAAATAACAGATCTTTGAGGGACCTTCAAGATGGCTGAGGAGTAAGCCATGGAGATCACCTTCATCCCTACAAATACATCAAAAATATATCTACATGTGGAACAACTCCTACAGAACACCTACTGAATGCTGGCAGAAGACCTCAAACTTCCCAAAAGGCAAGAAAATCCCCACATACCTGGGTAGGGCAAAAGGAAAAAGAAAAAACAGAGACAAAAGAGTAGGGATGGGACCTGAATCAGTGTGAGGAAGATGTGAAGGAGGAAAGGTTTCCACACACTAGGAAGCCCCTTCGTGGGAGGAGACTGCAGGAGGCGGAGGGGGGAAGCTTCAGAGCCACGGAGGATAGCACAGCAACAGGGGTGCGGAGGGCAAAGTGGATCCCTGCACAGAGGATCGGTGCTGACCAGCACTCACCAGTCCGAGAGGCTTGCCTGCTCACCCGCCGGGATGGGCGGGGGATGGGAGCTGAGGCTCGGGCTTCGGAGGTCAGATCCCAGGGAGAGCACTGGGGCTGGCTGCATGAACACAGCCTGAAGGGGGCTAGTGAGCTACAGCTACCTGAGAGGGAGTCTGGGAAAAAGTCTGGACTGGCGTAAGAGGCAAGAGACCACTGTTTTGGGGTGGGCGAGGAGAGGGGATTCCTTCCCCATCTGCCCACAGAAGGCAGAGCACTGCCGAAACGAGCTCCAGAGACGGGCGCAAGCTGCAGCTATCAGCGCAGACCCCAGAGACAGGCATGAGACTCTAATGCTGCTGCTGCAGCCACCAAGAATCCTATGTGCAAGAGCAGGTCATTATCCACAGCCCCCTGGGAGCCTGTGCAGCCCACCACTGCCAGGGTCCCGTGATCCAGGGACAACTTCCCCAGGAGAACATACGGTGTGCCTCAGGCTGTAGAAACATCATGTTGGCCTCCACTGCCACAGGCTCCCCCCACATTCCAATTATAACTACTGTACCCTCCCTCCCCCTGGCCTGAGTGAGCCAGAGCCCCCTAATCAGCCACTGCTTTAACCCCGTCCTGTCTGGGAGGGAACAGAGGCCTGAGGGCGACCTACACACAGAGGCGGGGCCAAATCCAAAGCTGAACCCCAGGAGCTGTGTGAACAAAGAAGAGAAAGGGAAACCTCTCCCAGCAGCCTCAGTAGCAGCGGATTAAATCCCCACAATCAACTCAAGGTACCCTGCATCTGTGGAATACCTGAACAAACAACAAATCAACCCAAAATTAAGGCGGTGGATTTGGGAGCAACTGTAGACTTGGGGTTTGTTGTCTTCGACTGACTTGTTTCTGATTTTTATGTTTATCTTATAGTTTTTAGCGTTTGTTATCATTGCGTGGATTTGTTTATTGGCTGGGCTGCTCTCTTCTTTTTTTATTTTTACATTTTTATTTCAATAATTTTTTTTATTTTTAATTATTTTATTTCATTTCCTTTATTTATTTCTTTATTTAAAAAAATTTTTTTTCCTTTCTTTTCTTCCCCCTTTTCTTCTAAGCCATGTGGCTGACAGGGTCTTGGTGCTCCGGCATGGTGTCAGACCTAAGCCTCGGGGTGGGACAGCCGAGTTCACGACACTGGACCAACAGAGACCTCCCAGCCCCACGCAATATCAATCAGCGAGACCTCTCCCAGAGATCTCCATCTCAACACTAACACTCAGCTCCACCCAACGGCCAGCAAGCTCCAGTGCTGGACGCCCCAAGCTAAACAACTACAAGACAGGTACACAACACTACCCATTAGCAGAGAGGCTGACTAAAATCATACTAAGCTCACAGACACCACAAAGCACATGAGCAGGCTCAGCCCTGCCCACCAGAAAGACAAGATCCAGCCCCACCCACCAGAACACAGGCACCAGTCCCCTCCACCAGGAAATCTACACAAACCACTGAACCAACCTTACCCACTAGGGGCAGACACCAAAAGCAACGGGAACTATGAACCTGCAGCCTGCGAAAAGGAGACCCAAACACAGTAAGTTAAGCAAAATGAGAAGACAGAGAAATATGTAGCAGATGAAGGAGCAAGTTAAAAACCCACCAGACCAAACAAATGAAGAGGAAACAGGCAGTCTACCTGAAAAAGAATTCAGAGTTATGATAGTAAAGACGATCCAAAACCTTGGAAATAGAATGGAGAAAATACAAGAAATGTTTAACAAGGAACTAGAAGAACTAAAGAGCAAACAAACAATGATGAACAACACAATAAATGAAATTAAAAATTCTCTAGAAGGAAATATAGCAGAATAAGTGAGGCAGAAGAACAGATAACTGACCTGGAAGATAAATAGTGGAAATACCTACTGCAGAGCAAAATAAAGAAAAAAGAATGAAAAGAATTGTGGACAGTCTCAGAGACCTCTGGGACAACATTAAACATACCAACATTCGAATTATAGGGATCCCAGAAGAAGAAGAGAAAAAGAAAGGGTCTGAGAAAATATTTGAAAACATTATAGTTGAAAACTTCCCTAACATAGGAAAGGAAAGATACAGTCAAGTCCAGGAAGCAAAGAGAGTATGAAACAGGATAAATCCAAGGAGAAACATGTCAAGATACATATTAACCAAACTATCAAAAATTAAATACAAAGAAAAAATACTAAAAGCAGCAGAGAAAAGCAAAAAATAACATACAAAGGAATCCCCATAAGGTTAACAGCTGATCTTTCAGCAGAAACGCTGCAAGCCAAAAGGGAGTAGCAGGACATACTTAAAGTGATGAAAGGGAAAAACCTACAACCAAGGTTACTCTACTCAGCAAGGATCTCATTCAGATTCAACAGAGAAATTAAAACCTTTGCAGACAAGCAAAAGTTAAGAGAATTCAGCACCACCAAAGCAGCTTTCCAACAAATGCTAAAGGAACTTCTCTAGGCGGGAAACACAAGAGAAGGAAAAGATCTACAATAACAAACCCAAGACAATTAAGAAAATGGTAGTAGGAACATACATATCAAGAATTACGTTAAATGTAAATGGTTTAAATGCTCCAACCAAAAGACACAGATTGGCTGAATGGATACAAAAATGAGATCCATACATATGCTGTCTACAAGAGACCCACTTTAGACCTAGGGACACATACAGACTGAAAGTGAGGGAATGGAAAAAGGTGTTCCATGCAAATGGAAATCAAAAGACAGCTGGAGTAGCAATTCTCATATCGGACAAAAGGGACATTAAAATAAAGACTACTAAAAGAGACAAAGAAGGAACCTACATAATGATCAACGGATCAATCCAAGAAGAAGATATAACAATTATAAATATATATGCACCCAACAAAGGAGCACCTCAATACATAAGGCAACTGCTAATAACTATAAAAGAGGAAATCGACAGTTACACAATAATAGTAGGGGGACTTTAACACCTCACTTACACCAATGGACAGATCATCCAAACAGAAAATTAATAAGGAAACACAAGCTTTAAATGACACATTAAACAAGATGGACTTAATTGATATTTATAGGACATTCCATCCAAAAACAACAGAATACACTCAAGGGCTCATGGAACATTCTCTGGGATAGATCATACCTTGGGTCACAAATCAAGCCTTGGTAAATTTAAGAAAATTGAAATTATATGAAGTATCTTTTCCAACCACAACACTATGAGACTAGATATCAATTACAGGAAAAAAAACTGTAAAAAATACAAACACATGGAGGCTAAACAATATGCTACTAAATAACCAAGAGATCCTTGAAGAAATCAAAGAGGAAATGAAAAAATACCTAGAAACAAATGACAATGAAAACACAATGACCCAAAACCTATGGGATGCAGCAAAAGCAGTTCTAACAGGGAAGTTTATAGCAATACAATTCTACCTCAAGAAACAAGAAACATCTCAAATAAACAACCTAACCTTACACCTAAAGCAATTAGAGAAAGAAGAACAAAAAAAACCTCAAAGTTAGCAGAAGGAAAGAAATCATAAAGATCAGATCAGAAATAAATGGAAAAGAAATGAAGGAGAAGATAGCAAAGATCAATAAAACTAAAAGCTGGTTCTTTGAGAAGATAAATAAAATTGATAAACCATTAGCCAGACTCATCAAGAAAAAAAGGGAGAAGACTCAAATCAACAGAATTAGAAATGAAAAAGGAGAAGTAACAATTGACACTGCAGAAATACAAAGGATTATGAGAGATTACTAGAAGCAGCTATATGCCAGTAAAATGGACAACCTGGAAGAAATGGACAAATTGTTACAAAAGCACAACCTTATGAGACTGAACCAGGAAAAAATAGAAAATATAAACAGACCAATCACAAGCACTGAAATGAAACTGGGATTAAAAGTTGTCCAACAAACAAAAGCCCAGGACCAGATGGCTTCACAGGGGAATTCTATCAAACATTTCGAGACGAGCTAACACATATCCTTCTCAAACTCTTCCAAAATATACCAGAGGGAGGAACATTCCCAAACTCATTCTACAAGGCCACCATCACCCTGATACCAAAACCAGACAAGGATGTCACAGAAAAAGAAAACTACAGACCAATATGACTGATGGACATAGATGCAAAAATTCTCAACAAAATACTAGCAAACAGAATCCAGTAGCACATTAAAAGGATCATACACCATGATCAAGTGGAGTTTACCCCAGGAATGCAAGGATTCCTCATTGTATGCAAATCAATCAATGTGATACACCATATTAACAAACTGAAGGAGAAAAGCCATATGACCATCTCAATGCAGAAAAAGCTTTTGACAAATTCAACACCCATTTATGATATAAATTCTCCAGAAATTAGGCATAGAGGAAACCTACCTCAACATAATGAAGGCCACATATGACATACCCACAGCCAACATTGTTCTCAATGGTGAAAAACTGAAACCATTTCCTCTAAGATCAGGAACAAGACAAGGTTGTCCACTCTCACCACTATTATTCAACATAGTTTTGGAAGTTTTAGCCACAGCAATCAGAGAAGAAAAAGAAATAAAAGGAATCCAAATCGGAAAAGTAGAAGTAAAGCTGTCACTGTTTGCAGATGACATGATAATATACATAGAGAATCCTAAAGATGCTACCAGAAAAATACTAGAGCTAATCAATGAATTTGGTAAAGTAGTGGGATACAAAATTAATGCACAGAAATCTCTGGCATTCCTATACACTAATGATGAAAACTCTGAAAGAGAAATCAAGGAAACACTCCCATTTACCATTGCAACAAAAAGAATAAAATACCTAGGAATAAACCTACCCAAGGAGATAAAAGACCTGTATGCAGAAAATTATAAGACACTGATAAAATAAATTAAAGATGATACAAATAGATGGAGAGATATATCATGTTCTGGGATTGGAGGAGTCCACATTGTGAAAATGACTATACTACCCAAAGCAATCGACAGATTCAGTACAATCCCTATCAAATTACCAATGGCATTTTTCACAGAATTAGAAGAAAAAATTTCACAATTTGTATGGAAACACAAAAGACTCTGAATAGCGAAAGCAATCTTGAGAAAGAAAAACGGAGCTGGAGGATTCAGGCTCCCTGACTTCAGACTATACTACAAAGCTAAAGTAATCAAGACAGTATGGTACTGGCATAAAAACAGAAATATAGATCAATGGAACAGGATAGAAAGCCCAGAGATAAACCCACGCACATATGGTCACCTTATCTTTGATAAAGTAGGCAAGAATATACAATGGAGAAAAGACAGCCTCTTCAATAAGTGGTGCTGGGAAAACTGGACAGCTACATGTAAAAGAATGAAATTAGAACACTCCCTAATACCATACACAAAAAGAAACTCAAAATGGATTAAAGACCTAAATGTAAGGCCAGACACTATAAAACCCTTAGAGGAAAACATAGCAAGAACACTCTTTGACATAAATGACAGCAAGATCCTTTTGAACCCACCTCCTAGAGAAATGGAAATAAAAACAAAAATAAACAAATGGGACCTAATAAAACTTAAAAGCTTTTGCACAGCAAAGGAAACCATAAACAAGACGAAAATACAATGCTCAGAATGGGAGAAGATACCTGCAAATGAAGCAACTGACAAAGGAGTAATCTCCAAAATATACAAGCAGTTCATGCAGCTCAATATCAAAACAAACAATCTAATCCAAAAATGGGCTGAAGATCTAAACAGACATTTCTCCAAAGAAGATATACAGATTGCCAACAAACACATGAAAGGATGCTCAACATCACTAATCATTAGAGAAATGCAAATCAAAACTACAATGAGGTATCACCTCACACGGGTGAGAATGGCCACCATCAAAAAATCTACAAACAATAAATGCTGGAGAGGGTGTGGAGAGAAGGGAACCCTCTTGCACTGTTGGTGGGAATGTATATTGATACAGCCACTATGGAGAACAGTATGCAGGTTGCTTAAAAAGCTAAAAATAGAATTACCCTATGATCCAGCAATCTCACTACTGGACATATACCCTGAGATAATTATAATTCAAAAAGAGTCATGTATCAAATGTTCATTGCAGCTCTATTAACAATAGCCAGGACATGGAAGCAACCTAAGTGCCCATTGACAGATGAATGGATAAAGAAGATGTGGCACATATACAAAATGGAATATTACTCAGCCATAAAAAGAAACGAAATTGAGTTATTTGTAGTGAGGTGGATGGACCTAGAGTCTGTCATACAGAGTGCAGTAAGTCAGAAAAAGAGAAACAAAAACCATATGCTAACACATATATATGGAATCTATAAAAAAAAAAGGTTCTGATGAACCTAGAGGTAGTACAGGAATAAAGATGCAGATGTAGAGAATGGACTTGAGGACATGGGGAGGGGGAAAGGTAAGCTGGGACGAAGTGAGAGAGTAGCGTTGACATATATACACTACCAAATGTAAAATAGATAGCTAGTAGGAAGCAGCTGCATCGCACGGCGAGATCATCTCGGTGCTTTGTGACCACCTAGAGGGGTGGGATAGGGAGGGTGGGAGGGAGACGCAAGAGGGAGGGGATATGGGGATATATGTATACATATAGCTGATTCACTTTGTTATACAGCAGAAACTAACACAACATTGTATAGCTATTATACTCCAATAAAGATGTTAAATAAATAAATAAATAAATAACAGCTCTTTAAAACATGGGAGTCATAACTAATGGATTGTAATATTTCTACCTTTAAATTCTGAATTTTTTATGAGTAAAATAATCCCAAATGAAAAGCACTTGTACCAAGAACACTGAACCTTTCTTCTCCTATTAGCATATCAGTCTTCAATCATATCTAGATCAATAGTGAAGATATCCGCTTAAAAGAAAGCCATGCTTTCTTTTGTCAGAAGTTCATTACTTTTTATTAGGGTCATTGCTTGAAAACTTCAAAACACCATATGGACCTAATTGTGGTTTATTTTGGCAAAAAGGAAGACACTGTAGAACAATTGAGGCATTACATTCTACAATTCCATTACTTTCATCCCTCTCAGCTTTATTACTGTGTCATTAAAGGCAACTTGAGTGAGCTAAGAATTATACTGTCATGTGTACAGGCTAGTAGGTTAATAACAAAACACACTCAAGTTTAAAGGTATCTAACAGCTGTTTTCATTATTTTGTGTAAATACACTTGAAGCATATCTATCTGATTAGTGGATAGAGTGCTCTTCTCTGTCACATGCCATGGGCACTGCTATGTGCAAGTAATCAAAGTGCTCAGAAAATGAGTTTACATTGTTCACTGCTGAAATACACAAATGTCAGAAAGTGACTGCGCATCAAAGCTTAGTCAAATCATCTGCTGCAAACAAACAGATTCCAATGCACATTTCAGCTTAAAACATTCTGCTGCAGCACACTGAGCTGGACTTACTGCTGGCCAAAATGAAGTGGTGTGCAGAAAACAGTAAGTTTCTTTAGAGAGAAAGAAATGACTTCAAAATCTGATTTACTCATATGGATTCATACTGATCATCATCTACATAATTTCCAATAGAGTCAACATCTAAAGTTTTATTTTTTTTATCCTAGGAATATTAATTAGCTTTTAAATGTGAACAGATAAGGACACATGTCATATATTCTTATTTTAGGGCTTACACATGTTATAAAATCCATACATAACTTAAGATTTCTCATGTAATGGTTTTTAATTCCATGTTCAGAGGCTTTTCCTTCATTCTCTTTCATGCTACTATGTTCCATCTAATAGTACATTTACTTTCAATTCCAATACTCAATTGCTTGCTACTTAAACATTTAAAAAATACTTATCCTCAACTATCAGCTCCTGTCCTACAGATTCTCTTCACTTGACCTCTTGTTTTCTTCAACAAGAGAAACACTTGACTCCCATTCCACTATGGAGTTGACAGGTTCAACTACTATGCTGCCTACCCACTCAGTGGGCTTTCTCACTTCATCACCATCTCTCTGGTTAACTGTCTCTGTGGTTTCTTGTCCCCTGTGTCTGCCTAATTTTGATGTTCCAACTTAGACATTTGTTTTCAAATCTATTCAAAACTCTTCCTGCCTTGTTTTTTCTTTCTGGGGGTGGGTGGGTACAATCCTGATGTCATATCCATGAACAACCCCTGCAATAATATGGGTGCTGAATATTCTCAATATGGTGATGAGTGGAACTTCTTTCTTCTTCCAAAGCCTGGCGCTAAAAATGCCCCATTCCCATTCAAGTCCTCTGTCAAGAACCCCTGATTTTGACATATCTGGCTTCCTCAGAAATGCTTTTAAACCACTTTATGCTTGCCCCTCCAGTCACAGAAACACTTGTTTCAAATTTGTCTGTCTGCCTCTTCCAAGTTTCTCATCTTTTCCTTCAATTTCATCCACTTGGTCTTTGGGGATGTTTACATTGAAGCTCGTATTTCAAGACTCATCTAGTTTTCTCTCAAGCATCTCTAAGTCCTCTGTGCTGTTTGAAGGCTTGCCTTGTCATCTGTATACTCTGTCTGTCTGCACCTCAGTTTCCTCCTGCCCCTCTGATGAGAGGCTGGAGGACTCATGAGAGTGAGGCCCTGGTAGCACTAACACAAGCCAGATCTGGCTGCGGAGGTGTTATGTAAGCTTCTCCACGCTGAATTGACAATGAGTTTCTTCACTAACCTTCAAGTTCCAAGTTTATTCTGAGGTGTTCCATAAGTGAGGCTCATGACCAAAATGTCAAGATTTTCAGTTAAGGGTACAAGCTTGGTTTTCAAAAGGTTAGACAGCAATTATATATCCCACACCCAATATTTTCATGTCACCTTTCAAAGCGGTAAACCTCCTTTGTTAATGTGTTGACACAGGTCAACAAGGCAAATAAAGTACATTTAGGGACAATGATTCTCTCCAAATTTAATGTAACTATATTTTGGCCCACTGTTCTAAAATAGAGTCAAAATGCAACACGGACTTTCTTGCTTATGAATTCATTCCATAAGGTAAATAGCACTTAAGCTAAACAAGACAGCTAGATGGTAAGCACAAATTACAACCCATTTCTCTCAGAAAGAAAGATGCAAGCTGAATGGTAACCCAAGCTTAGTGGTGGTTCTGCAGCTGTCTCACAGGTTTCTCTTCCCAAATCTTCAAGTATTGTCTGCCCACTAATAATATTTATTGGAAATCAACAGTAAAGAAATATACTGGTCCTGTAGGGTGTTAAAAAGCATTAAAGAGTTTCCATGTTTAAGAACCTTATAATCAAATGAGTGAAAATACATAAATCAATTGAAAATAGACATGCATATACATGACATATGCATACAAAATTATGACTCTATATGTAATTTAAAAGCTTCCTTTATAAGTCTGTCTGGGTAAGCAATGGAGGTATGGAATAAATTAAAGGCAGTATCTTACCACAATGTATTGTTTAAAACAAGTGATCTAGTTGTCTAATGCCAGTGACATTATTCAGAAAGGACTACTGAAGAATGATAATGCTAAGCACTGTTTTTTAGAGGCTACGGTAGTAAATAGGAGGTAAGAAGAAAGAATTTGACCCTAGACCCAGACAGAAAGACATTGGGAAAACAATAGAGAAATAGATGCAACAGCTTACAATCAAGAGGGAAAGAGTCACGTACTCTCTGTCTGGAGTAACAGAAGACCTAAGGTATGAGGGACAGGCAAGTATTAGTGAGGAAACGTTGGTTCACTACTTTTCACTACTGATAATGCACTGGACACCTGAATAAACTTGGCAGGCTCCATTTCAGGGCTTAAGTATATGTCTCTCCTTCTTTCCACATTATATGCTTCATTAAATCTTCCATATATCCTGTACCTTGATCTTCCCCAACCCTTTTCCACATCAAAACTCAGCAAAATGATCTAGCTTCTTATTTCCAGGTGGAATTTTCTCTCTGGTTGGATCACTTTGCTATGATCACATCCTTTAAGCTGCATCTTATGATTCTTCAATAAAAATACAGACTCAATTCCCTTCAGGGAAAGTGGTACCAGAAACATTTCTGCTTCACAGGATCCATCACCTTCCTGGGAGGAATGTTCTGCTCTCTTAAGAACTTTGTAAACCAGAACATGGTACATAAATGGAAGGCATGACTTTAGCTGCTGTTATTAATCACCGTACCTTTCAGATTTGCTTATATCTAAAATAGCCTGCATCGTGCTTCATACTGTAAGCATGTAGAGAGCAGGCGGTCTGCTAGTTTAACACATTTTATGCAGCACCTGGCACACCACATGCAAACAGGCTTGTTGCTGACGATGCTAATGCTCACTGAAATTAAAGTCTGTCTTCTCATGATCACATAATAACTGGCAATCACCTTGAAATGGGAGTGTATTAAGCCCGATAAAACATAGCTAGTTCTTTTGGCCCAAGTTCTGCTCTCAGTGAAACCAGAGAGCAGCCTCTGAGGGCTCCCCTCAGAATATATGTATTGCAAAGCATTTAACCTTTCCATCGTCCTCAAGAAGATTCACAGTTACACTAGCTGCCTTATTCAAATGACTCCCAGAGTTTTCCTGATTGTGTATGCCACTCAAATGAGGAAGCTTAAATAGAGCCCTGTTCACAGGAAGATTCTAAGTAACACTAGACAAAGCATAGAAAAATGATCGCTTCTTGATTCTTAGAGGCTACACATCACAAAATCACTTTGTCTTTTATTAGACTAATAACCAAATTGAATTGGGGCCACAATAACCATTGGGAACCAAACTTTCTTCCTTATATAGGATGTTCTTGAAATTCTTCCTCCTCTAAAATGCCCGTTTTAGAGATAATATTCCATGCTACCAGCATATTCTGAACTTATACTTGAAAACATTACCTGTTATTAATCTTACTGATTTCTGTATGTATGTTGTGTTGACTTAATCATATAGGTATGTGATCACAGAATTAATTAGATGTGAACTTAGAAACTGAACTCATGCAACATCCCACCCATTTGGGAATCCCTTGGAAAGACTTGGCTGCAATATTCCACCTACTGATTGTTGAATTCATTTTCATTTAGACTCCTTTCTATGAAAGAGTACAGAGAATATTTGCAAGAGGGGAGCTCTAGACAAGTTCCCAAGGTTTTACAGGGGAGTTGTCAGATCAGGTGAAATGTGACATCTCCCCTCCCTCTAAATACCACAAGCTCTTTGTCCCTTAGGCATCTCTGACACAAGAATCTCTACAATCTCATCAGTAATATCAAACTTATTTCTTCAAAACATATCACACACACACACACACACACACACACATACACACACACAAACACACACACCCTATTTCATTGCTGAAGGAATCTAATTATTAGAAAGATGTCTTTCTAGAATTGCTATCTTTGCCCTATGCTTCTCATGTTATAATTCTCTGCTTAGGAACAACACAATACAAATGTACCTGCATTTGCATGTAACGATCTTTCAAACTCCAAGATTCAGTGATTTCATAGTGTGAATACAGGTATTTTGCCTCCCCACAGAATTCTTTCTTCAGGTTAAGAATTTCAAGACATCTTAAGTTTTCTAGAGGTGTTTTATATATATAATCATTTTTTGAATGTAAGAGTTAACACATTTTCAAATATCATTTTGTACATTCAGTGCACTATTTTTGTAAATCAAGATAATGTATTTCATCCTTATAACTCATTATTCTTTTAATTATTTCTTGTTCTCTGTCATCCAAAATTCTAGGACACTTGGTTTGGGTTTTTGTTTGTGGCATCCCACCAGAGTAGAGAAGAGAAGGAACATTTCTTGAGCACCTACCGTATATGAAATACCCTGATTGGCAACTGATCCTTAGTGTTTTCTAGAATTTAATCCTCACAAAATCCTAGCTGATTACCTAGTCTGTCAATGAGGAAATGGAGACTTAAACAGCTTAAGTGACTTGCTCAAGAATCTAGTAAATGACAGAACTTGGACTTTTAGATAAAGTTTGTCTGAATCCAGATCTGCGCTTTTTCTGTAACAACCCGGGATCTCCCTTTAAGGCTACTGGAATTCATGAGCACATATCCGTTCAAGGAAGATGGTTAGCAAATTACAAATCAACCTACCCATCTTAGTTGTAAGGCTATCATGAGAGGGTGTGTGAAATGCCCTGCTGATTTAATCTAATGCTTTCTGCATGTTAAATATAGAGAGTATATATGCATGTGTATATACTGAGGCCAAAGGTATACCAGGTATTTTACATTAGAGAACAAGTTTTATTTAATCCTTATGATGTTACGATTTTTGGCATTTTACAGCTAAGCACGCTGAGGTTCACCAAGTTCAGTGACTGTTCTAAGGTCAAACAGCTGGTAAGGGATACAGCCACCCTATTCACTAACCTAGCAGCCCTATTAGAAGGGACAGTGACCTGAAGTCCATTCTCTATGCCTGCATCTTTATTCCTGTTGAGGACACGGGGAGTGAGAAGGGTAAGCTGGGACAAAGTGAGAGAGTGGCATGGACATATATACACTACCAAACGTAAAATAGATAGCTAGTGGGAAGCAGCCGCATAGCACAGGGAGATCAGGTCAGTGCTTTGTGACCACTTAGAGGGGTGGGATAGGGAGGGTGGGAGGGAGACGCAAAAGGGAGGAGATATGGGGACATATGTATATGTATAGCTGATTCACTTTGTTATACAGCAGAAACTAACACAATATTGTAAAGCAATTATACTCCGATAAAGATGCTAAAACAAAAACAAAAACAAGGGACAGTGAGATTGGTATGACACACGCGCTGTTCAACATGCTAGCTTCCAATGAGCAACACATTCACTTTAAAGACTGCACAAATTATTGATACTTGCTTAAGAATACATTCTGAAATGTGGTCAGTTATTTTTCCCTTCCCTTGTCACTGTCATCTGCACATTTACAAGAGCTATATTCATCTTACACTCTCTAGCAACCAGCATATTGCTGATAGTATTTCTTTTGAAAAAGAAAATTAAGCTGTGGAATCCTTTCAAAAATAAAATCCACCAGGAATACAGATATATAGAACAGATAAAAGCATAGCTTATCTGGTTAAAGAGGTGAGGGGACCATGAGGGGAGCAGAGGCTTATTTTTGTTCCCCACACACATTCCTCCCTCCCACCAATTCTCGCTGCTCCTCCACCAGAGCCATCCCACCAAATCTTCACTATCATCTGGGAAAATTCTTACCGCCCTGATGGTTCTTGGGAGCAAATGTGAAAATGACTACAGGGGAATATTCTGGATAATGATGCTTATGTGATGATGATGATGATGAAGATGAGGATGGTAATGATGACAGCAGCTAATATGTACTGATTACTTACCGTGAGAGTGATGTAGACATTCCTTACACTTTTCTGATAGGTCCACCATCGGTCACAGCAGGTTAACACAAACTAGTTTACTAGGTAACAAGCTGCAAATTTGTTAGTAGCTGGAGGCCTCGGGAATACAATACAACGTTAAGTACTGGCAGCAGAGGGGCCGCTGGAGCCGAAGAGAGAGTACCGCAATGTGAGCCTGAGTCAAAGGGCAGCAAGCACCCATTCATCTACTCACACATGCATACAACGAAGAATTCCTGAGTGCCTTCTAGGTGCCTAGGTATTAGGGTACCGCTCCACACAGACATCTGAATGACAGCAGGAGGCTAAAGTCCATCACAGACAAACTCTACTTGTTTAACAATTCTTTGGAATTCTGGCCAATACTACTTCAATGCAAACAAGTTAGTGAAGGCTACAGCAAATTTTCTAAGTTCCGTCTTAGTTGTAAGGACATCATTATCAGCAAAGGATATTTATAGCTCCCAAGGGTGAAAAAAAAAAAAAAAAAAAAAAAAACAACCTGAGAAGCTGACACTCGATTAGTGGAAAGAGTTTAGAAATGGATAATCTGAAGGAAAATAAAAATGTATCTTTATGTCACTGTCCAAAAATTACACTACTAACACTCAATTGTTTCCTTAAAACTACAGAATGGGACTGTCCGATATCCATGGACTTGTTCTCCTCCATTAATTTTCCTACTAAGGAAGAGTTATTTTTCTCCACGTAACAGAAGAGAAAAATCAGACAAAGAGAAGCATTTATATTTGTGCAAACATATAATGAGATGTTACATTATGAGACATCACGTGGCACTTAAACTTTTTTTACTCTATTTTCATCCAAAACAATCCTGTGAGACAGCAGGACTGATCCTATCATTCCTATCTTCCTGAGACAAGCTGGGGACACTTGCCTGTCCTCTCCCTCTGGCACTCGATCTTAAGCTTCTGATTCTCACGTCAGGGCCTTTCCAATGCACTCACATTCTTAAGAAGAGAAACAACTGCCTGGACTCCTAGGGGAACTATTTCTGACATTAAGAAAATTCCCTACATTTCCTACTTGTCTTTTGGCTCTAAAAGTATAGGGAAAGTGCTAAAAAGCAAAAGAGAATCAGCCAAGGGCAGTTTTTCCACCCTGCTCGGCTGGTGTGCCAAATTGATTCTGGGTATGAATTTGAGCCCTCTCTGATCTGCTCAGCTCAGTCTCGGTACTAAGAGCCTGTCAGACCCGAAACAACGGACAGCCGGATGACTAGCATCTAGGGAGTGAGTGAGGGTCTGAAAGGAAGTTCTGACTCCCACATCTAGAGCATGCCCCCGATAAGGCCTGGCTACAACCATCCCATCATCTCTGTCCCTCTGATTTCACCAGGCTTGTGCCTCTGGGGCCAGTCCATGCAACAGGCCTTTTCCATGGATCTCGGGCCTCAACCAGTTTCCAGATAGGACTGTAGCAGTGATCAGTCCCTAAAACATAGGCCAGGTGGTGGTAGCATTTATGTCCACATCTGGTTCTTTTGAGCCCCCTTTTCCAGGACTGACTCTGCCTCTGACATGGCTTATGTGGACTTGGCTGGACCCACCAGTTCTGAACACTGACACTTGGCAGTCTTAAAACGGTACCTGACTAGCCTCATACAGAGTCCCAGACCAGATGTGAGTTCCCTGTGACCCTGGAACTTGGTGATTCAGACTGCTGAACATTCTCTGGGCAGGCTAGCATTTACTGTCCTCAGCTTTCATACACACACACACACACACACACAGTCTTCTCTCTCTCTTTCTCTCTCTCTCTTTCCACTGAGACTTCCCAGCACGACACACAGCTGGACCTTTACTATTATAATCCAGGACAGAGGGATAGCTCCTATCTAGTTCCCATTAACTCCACTCAAAATTCAAAAGAAACAATTCAGATGCTCAGAATGTTTTAAAACAATGAAATATTTTCAGAGTGGTAAGTATCAATAAGCAAAACAGTCATGAGGCATATTTTCCAAGTTATCCAAATGTTCATCAGTAAAGAAGAAAATAATTTACTCTGGTTTTAAATAAACTTTCAATCTTAAATGGATCTATGTATCAAAAGCTTACTATTTGTCAATTATGTTCAAATAGGAAATAACCAAATTGATTCCTTATCCCAAGAAAATATCACATTGGTATAGTCTTATACCAGATTGAAATTCCCAGGATTGCTGCACAAGGCTTTCCAGTTCAGAATAATTAAGCGATTCAACAGATGAAGCCAATATCAATAACCTCTGCTATATTATGAGACACAAGTACCAAAATATCCTACTGAGAATCTATTTGGGGGAAATGATACAGATATACTTTTCCGTATTCCTCCTGGTAAGTACAACTAAAAACACTGGACATTACATGTAAAACAAACATAGAAAGACTCTGAAAGGTGGAAAGAAGGCAGACTGGCTAGAGAACTTGGAACCTAAGGAATGACACAGGGGTGAGTTTCCTGGTTTTGGTTGTTTTTGTTTTTTGACTGATATATCCCAGATCAGATACTTGATAAGCCAGTAGCCTGGAAACACCAATGGGCATAGACAGACAACAGCCCCAAGAAAAGCCTATTCTCTCTATCCAAAGGAGCAGAAAAGGGGAGCCTAGTAAGACAGATTTTTAGACAATAACCATATTATTCCAGACAAACACCACAGTAAAAACTGAGGCTCCACCCCTGCCAGCAAAGACCAAGTGGAAAACCTAGATTTTCACCTTGGCTAGGCTATAGCAACCTGCTCCCCACACCCAACCTCCAGCAGTGTCAGAGAAGGTAAAGATTGGGAACCAGGACTTTGATATCAACTAGCTGGGGTGGTGTCAGAGGGGAGGTAGTGGAGAGTCATGACTCTCACCATAGCTCAGTGGTAAAAAGCCCCCAAGGAGCCCTCCCCCCAACCCTGGTCAATGAAGGCTTAGTAGAAAACCTGAACTTCCACCCCTACCTCACAGTAATGAGGGGGCATCTCCATCACCCACCAGAGTAGTGTCAGAGGAGCCTGCAAAAACACAAGATTTAAATAAGGTTCAGAATCTAATAATACAAGACCCAAAGCATCCACGTTTCAACTGAAAACTACTCATCATACCAAGAACCAGGATATCTCAAGCTGAATGACTAAAGACAATTAAGATGCCAGCAGAGATAAGAGAGATTTAAAGCAGCCAACATAAAAATGATCCAGCCAACAGTTATAAACACATTTGCAACAAGTGAAACAAGGTTTTGGAAAAAGAAGAAGAAAGAAAGAAAGAAATAGAAGACATAAATAGCAATGTTAGAACTGAAAACAGAATATACTGAAAGAATGAGCTCAACTGCAGAATGTAGCGGAGACAGAGGAAAGAATCAGTGAACTTGAAGAGGAAACAATATCATTTAGCCAATCTGAACAACAGAGAGAAAATAGTGGGGGAAAAACAATGAACAGAGCTTCAGGAATGTGTGGGACTATAACAAAAGTTCTAACATTTGTGTCATCAGAGTCCCAGAAGAAGAAAAGAGGGTAAGGCTGAAAAAATCATTCAAAAAAATAAGGGCTGAATATTTCCCAAATTTGACAAAAAACATAAACCTACAGATTCAAGCTGAGCAAACCCTTAAAAATCCATGCCAAGACACATCATAGTAAAACTTTTGAAAGCTAAAGACAAAACAAATTTTAAAGCAGCTAGAGAGAAATGATGCATTAATTATAGAGGGGAAAGCTATTTTAATAACAGAAGACTTCTCATTAAAATGTTTGTCTTTTTCATGATGTTAATAAATTCTAAATCACCTCTTCCTGTACTTCACTCAAAATTTCATCTACCTACTTTCTCCTGTATAAAAAATCTAAGTAGATAGAATACCACACATTGCTAATAATGTACCAATCTCACCTATGTTTTAAATTGAGACTCATCCACCTGGAGCAGCCTTTTCAAAGTTGCGGGCTCCTGGGCTTCCCTGGTGGCGCAGTGGTTGAGAGTCCGCCTGCCGATGCAGGGGACGCGGGTTCGTGCTCTGGTCCGGGAGCATCCCACATGCCGCGGAACGGCTGGGCCCGTGGGCCATGGCTGCTGGGCCTGCGCGTCCGGAACCTGTGCTCCGTGGCGGAAGAGGCCACAGCAGTGAGAGGCCCGCGTACCACAAAAAAAGAAAAAAAAAAAGAAAGAAAAAAAAAGCGGGCTCCTAAAGTGTTAATGCTCTTCTCTCCTTGGGAGTGGTTTCAGGCTTGGTGCCCTTTGCGGCTTCTCATATCCCAGACTTGAAAAATATGAGCCACAATACAGAGAAAGGTAAGAAGCCCAGCAGAGCCCCTTAGTGATAAATGAGTTTGCATCATCTGTCATTAGAACTTCCTGCCAACTGGGTCATTCCCTATTAAATTACCACTTGTCAATGTTTAAAATACTGATTGATAAATGTGCCCAAACTGATAACACAACAGCTTTTATTTTCTAATAATTCTAGTTACCAAAGCCTGCTTATCAAGGCGCAGATACTATATATTTTTTCAAAGTACTTTACCAAAAGACAATTCAGTCTAATACGATGCTAACAGGTAAAAATGCCTGGCCCCCTATGTGTTACATACTGGTTCCGCTTGCCAAAATAAACTGACTGGCGATTTAGTGATATGAGGAGCTCCAAGTTTCACATTTCATCAACTGCTAGTAATCTGTTTTATCAATATAAACTGCATTTTAATGAAAAAATTCTTTCCTTCAGTAAACTTCACTTTCAATGCCCTTGAGTATAATAATTCGTTCATGCTGTAGAACGAGAATGTTTTACAAGACCTTAACTCTCAAGAGAAATTTCTCTGTAAATACAAAATGCGAGTTTTATGGGAATGCATTGTATGCACATGAATAGCACCCAACACTACAAAACACAAAAATAAAAAACCTGGTTGCACTTAGATTCCAGCTTAAATATCCTTCTAAGACACTGCATAACCACCATGCTACTAGAACAAAGCCTAGTTGAGCAGCTAGGTGATAGGTAAATGAAATGGGGTTCATACCCCTGAGGTATCTGAATGAAAATACATCAGAACATACTGCAGACATGTGTTAGAGCAGAACCAGTCATTAGGACTTAAAGCAGTTTTAACAATCTGAAAATTCTATCATGCTTGCTTCCTTCTTAGTGATTCAAAGTGAAAATGCTTTGGCTAAATTTAAGCAAGGCTTAAAATAGTACAAAGTCGCACACAAATTTATATGGCAGTTGGCCAATTTCTAATGTCTATAAAACCATTCAGGATCCCTCTTCCCCCCAGGGTTACCTCCCCAAAAGTTACCATTAGCATCATTTTGTTTCTCCATCTTTCACACTTCCTACTAAACACAGGCCAAGGCCAGTTTGTCAACTGGAAGAGTGAGATGATACATCAGGCCATCACTCTCTGGTTTCACACATCTCACTATGTTCTGATCACCTACCACTCTTCTGCTTTTTTTTTACCACTTTTTTGGTCCACTCCATTCAAAATGCCCAGTGGCAATGACACTGGGAAGAAATGATGAAAACAACAGAAACACAGTACCGATAATTTCTCACCTGTGCCATTCCTTTTTGTGGCACTTTTGCATCTTGTCTTCTCTATCATCTAAGGGTCATAACTGAGAGGCCATGATTTCTTTCTCTGGGATTTGTGTGGTGCTAGATTGCATGGTCAGAGTTGAGCAAAAGTTTGAAAATAAATACAAGCCAATGGTATTCAGGGAGGCATTTCACCGGAGATGGCAGGGCAAACTGCTCCAGGACAGGGCCACAGAAACCAGGAACTGTGGTAACTCACAGACAAGCAAATACAAAGTGTTAACCTGCAAATCTGTTATTTATAGGTGTTACCACCAAGCAGTGGAGAGTAGAAATCTCCAAGAGAAATGGTCCAGGACAGTGTGTAATAAGGTGTATGAGTAGCAAGTCAAATGAGTAAGACCTATCCATGTAAAACACAGCTCCCTTTACATAAATGTGTATCACACAATGTCCCACAGTGTCACCAGTTTCTGCCAGGTGTTTTGTCTTCCAGTAAATGTTTTAAAAATAGTAAATTCTGTATTTACATATGTATGTATTAGTCAACCTTAACCTAGCAAGTGAAGCAAATTCTGAGTTGCCAGAGTACAGCTTCCACGTGAAATTTTACATCTGTTTATGTGTATGTGTGTGTGTGTTACATATGTGTGTATATAACTAGTGACAATCTAGAAAACATGAAGAAACAAACCAGTAAGAAAACCAATTTTTAATCACCCTAATCCCACCATTCAAATAAAGCCACAGGTAATGTTTTGGTGTATACCCTTCTAAACATATTTCCCCATTTGCATATAGATCTGTAACCTGTACCCATGTTAAAATGTGGAGCATGTACATGGTGTAACAGACTACATACACAGAACTTCCATACTCAATGCCTTCAAGAACCAGTGGATTTTCATGGCTTATCTCTAAGAAAGGGGTTCAAGCGAGCTAAAATTGAATTTTTTCTATTGTTCCACCCACCTCTGCAAAAACAAACAAATAAAAAAAGAGGGTATAGGGCTTCCCTGGTGGCGCAGTGGTTGAGAGTCCGCCTGCCGATGCAGGGGACGCGGGTTCGTGCCCCAGTCCGGGAAGATCCCACATGCTGTGGAGCGGCTGGGCCCGTGAGCCATAGCCGCTGAGGCTGCGCGTCCGGAGCCTGTGCTCTGCAACGCGCAGGGAGCGGAGCTCCTGGGAGAGGCCACAACAGTGAGAGACCCGCGTACCGCAAAAAAAAAAAAAAAAAAAAAAAAAACCCGAGGGTATAGAGAAATATAAACATATAATTAGCCTCTCAGGTAACCTGGCTCTGATTTTTTTGTATCACCATAATACCATACTTCTTGTTCACCGCTTCAGGATTTATAAAGCCCTTTCATATAAATTGTAATCCCATGACGCTAGTAGGGAAAAATTATTGTTCCCATTTTGCAAGTGAGAAAATTAAGCCCAAGGTCCTGTAGCTGAGAGCAGCGGGTTAGAACAAGAGTCTAGATCTTATGAGAAATGCAGGGCTGCTTTCAAAGTCCATTCTCAAATGTCCATGCTCTTGAAGGTTGTTTTTTGTGTTCATCTGGGGACTATCAGCACACCCTAGGAGAGTTTTCAGTCTCCCGTGAAGCAGTAAGTGGATATGAAAAAAGTGAAGCCTGGTAAACACCAGCCTCTCTGGGCTTAAAATTAGTTCTCACAGAGAGCCCCTTCCACTCCACCTGACACTCAAGAATAAAGGCCCATTCCTTCTCTCCATCCCTTCAGTCAGTAATGCCTACCCACGCTGATTCCCCAGCACTGGGGAGTGTTCTTCACCTACACTGTCCCCACGCTGGCAGTAGGCAGCATTTTCCACTGTCATTGAATCAGCCAGCCCCTGATCCACACAGCCCATATCTTCTCCTCTCTTCAACTCGCACCCTCCCAGCAACACCAAGTGAAATCATCAATGCCTTCTTTTCCCTCTTCCAGTGTCTGAATATTTCAACTCTAGACATTCTATTTTTCTACAACTTGATCCCCATTTTCTTATTTCTTAATTTCCATATTCATTCCATGCATCTTTCCGAGGAAGATAGTTATGACTATGAAAATTTGCAGTCTCTGTAATTAACACAATACATAATTTTTAAGCACGTAAGACTTCTAAAAGTAATAAGTTAATCAATTAAACCATTAGAGAGTATAAAAAATCTTAAAGTTCAAGTGATAAATACTATAATTCTATTTGGCTAGTGTCTTGTTCCCATTATGATAAATAACTGACTGGGGTTTTTAAATAGGTCACTGTGAGGTTAGCTTCTATTTGACAAGTTGATAAGAGTGTGTTTTTTGTGTAAAAGTTAGTGAGTTTTTGGGCTTCCCTGGTGGCACAGTGGTTGAGAGTCCAACTGCCGATGCAGGGGACACGGGTTCGTGCCCCAGTCCGGGAAGATCCCACATGCCACGGAGTGGCTGGGCCCGTGAGCCATGGCCGCTGAGCCTGCGCGTCCGGAGCCTGTGCTCCGCAACGGGAGAGGCTACAACAGTGAGAGGCCCAGGTACCACAAAAAAAAAAAAAAAGTTAGTGAGTTTTAAAATGTCAATTTTCTATGCATATACATCAAATGCTAGTACATACATAATTTAAAGAATTTTAAAGTATTCAAGATTGATCTAAGACCTATACTGCACTAATATTTTAAAAACAACATTTTTCTCCTAACAATCTGGTATGTTATATGACTTGAAATGTGTAACTGTCCTTCAACATTCATATCAGCTGCAAGTGTTTTCAACTATTATTTTATTTTCTCATTTGTCTTCAAGTCTGCAGCATGCTGCAAAAAGGCCATGGCATCTGAAAACTGTTACAGAAAGCAACCACTATATCAATCAGTTCTCTTATGAGTTCCATTTCACAATTCAACTACAAACTGTTGAATGCAAAGATTTATCTATGTTCAACAAAACTTAATATTTCTCTGGTTATTACCAAGATAAAGAACTGGAAATATTTTAAAAACACAGGACATGTCTTACAACAGTTCTGGCTACATATGAACATTCATAGAAATACAAATATCAATTTTTTGAGTTTGTCAAAACAATGTTGTATAATGTTGCATTTGCATTAGCCATAAAAATGTGGGTCATGAAAACTCTTGGAGAGCAAGGCTTAACAATTTTGGATCCCCAGAACCTTCTTGGAACCCAGACACATAGTAGGTCCAAATGTTTCACAGATTAATTCTTGAAATTATGTACTAGATAAGAATCTGAATGTTTAAATAAGGGCCAGTAAAGTCTGGGCAAAAGAAGTGGACAGACGATAATAACTATGTCTTCAGGAAGTGCCATTTGTAGGATTAATTCCAAGAGTTCATTATTTACATAACTGGACAAAAATTTCATTATTTACATAACTGGATAAAAATTATGGTGAAAGGGTATTGAAGAGGCAGCAAGGAATTCAGAATTGCACTACTCATGTGCAGCTTCGTGCTGAACCCTGGGATAGGAGCCTCCTAAGACCTAACTGTGAGGCATTACTGCCTTTCTGAAAAAAGCAATTTCTACCATGGCTCAGGGCATTCCCTCAGATGAAGATGCCCTCTTTTTTTCTTTTTTTTTTTTTTTTGCGGTACGTGGGCCTCTCACTGCTGTGGCCTCTCCCGTTGCAGAGCACAGGCTCCGGACGCGCAGACTCAGCGGTCATGGCTCACGGGCCCAGCCGCTCCGCGGCATGTGGGATCTTCCCGGACCGGGTCACGAACCCGTGTCCCCTGCATCGGCAGGCGGACTCTCAACCACTGCGCCACCAGGGAAGCCCTGAAGATACCCTCTTGCTCCTTAAGGCAGAAGAACTCTTGCCCGTCCTCCAAGACACAGCTCCAATGTCACCCTCTCTGCAACCCCTGCCCTAACTCTGGTTCTCATTGGCCCTCACACAGACTGTACCCGTTACAGGGGATAACGATGAGGAAAGCAATACAGCCAAGTGGGAAAACAGGAACATTCTCAAAACCTAGGGCTTGAGCTGGAGGCCGGCCTCACCACTGACTGCCTATGGGACCTTTGACAAGTTACAAATTTACGCTCTGGTTTCCCTCTCTCTCTGTCAACTAAAAAGTAAGAGTGCTCGCTTTTAAGGAACAAGAGAAATCATGACTGTAAAACTGAAGACTAGCTAAATATACATGCTCTTGCTATTAATTCTCTCCTTCTGTTTCTTCTCCTTCACTAAACCCTGAGCCTCTAGACTATAAGCACACTATATCTGTTTCCTCATATTAAAAAAAAAAAAAGCAACAGTTAATAATCCCTTCTCTAGAGACTACAGAGTGTTATTTAAAATATAAAATTGGGGGCTTCCCTGGTGGCGCAGTGGTTGAGAATCCGCCTGCCAATGCAGGGGACACGGGTTCGAGCCCTGGTTGGGGAAGATCCCACATGCCGTGAGCAACTGGGCCCATGTGCCACAACTGCTGAGCCTGCGCTCTAAAGCCCATGCTCCGCAACAATAGAAGCCACCGCAATGAGAAGCCCGCACACCGCAACAAAGAGTAGCTCCCGCTCACCGCAACAAAGAGTAGCTCCCGCTCGCCACAACTAGAGAAAGCTCGCACACAGCAACGAGCAACCAAGGCAGCCAAAAATAAATAAAATGAATAAATTTAAAAACTATATATATATAAAATTAATTCACAAATTACAATGACATTAAATAGTTTTAAATATTACACCAATGAAAAGTGACGAAGTGACTGCAATTATATGTCATTAGGATATTAGGTAGCAGATAGCTAAGGGCTGAAAAAGCATATGATAAATCTCCAAAGTTTTTATAAAAGAATGCAAAAGAAAATACTAAGATTCATTATATAGTAAAGATCTGTTGGGGATGCAATCTGAATTTCCTCTAGTACAGATGACCAAAAGCTGTGAAAAATATCTTAGGAAAAGCTCTGTTTTGTTACGTTTCCAACTTCATTTGCATGTCATGTTTTCTACCTTCTTCTACATTTTCTATCTCACTCCCTGAGCCTTCTACACTTATCACCATCATGATACCCTCCAGGCAGGTACTTAAAGCCTAAGGTGCCTCACCCAAGTCCAGCTGTCCCAATATCTGTATCACCTCTCATCTAAAACTCCTCCACCTTCTGGGTTTCTGGGAAAAAAGTACATGAATTGGGGACAGCTAAGCTGCTCTTGGATTGGAAGAATCAATATTGTGAAAATGACTATACTGCAATGTACAGATTCAATGCAATCCCTATCAAAATACCAATGACATTTTTCACAGAATTAGAACAAAAAATTTTACAATTTATTTGGAAACACAAAAGACCCCGAATAGCCAAAGCAATCTTGAGAAAGAAAAACAGAGCTGGAGGAATCAGGCTCCCTGACTTCAGACTGTACTATAAAGCTACAGTAATCAAGACAGTGTGGTACTGGCACAAAAACAGAAATATATATCAATGGAACAGGATAGAAAGCCCAGAGATAAACTCAGGCACCTAAGGTCACCTAATCTATGACAAAGGAGGCAAGGATATACAATGGAGAAACGACACTCTCTTCAAGTAAGTGGTGCTGGGAAAACTGGACAGCGACATGTAAGAGAATGAAAGTAGAACACTCCCTAACACCATACACAAAAATAAACCTAAATGTAAGACTGGACATTATAAAACTCTTTGAGGAAAACAGGAAGAACACTCTGATATAAATCACAGGAAGATCCTTTTCGACTCACCTCCTAGAGTAATGAAAATAAAAACAAAAATAAACAAATGGGACCTAATTAAACTTAAAAGCTTTTGCACAGCAAAGAAAACCATAAAGAGGACGAAAAGACAACCCTCAGAATGGGAGAAAATATTTGCAAATGAAGCAACAGACAAGGGATTAATCTCCAAAATACACAAACAGCTCATGCAGGTCAATATCCAAAAAGCAAACAATCCAATCAAAATATGGGCAGAAGATCTAAATAGACATTTCTCCAAAAAAGATATACAGACAGCTAAGAGGCACATGAAAAGCTGCTCAACATCGCTAATTATTACAGAAATGCAGATCAAAGCTACAATGAGGTATCACCTCACACTAGTCAGAATGGCCATCATCAAAAAATCTAAAAACCATAAATGCTGGAGAGGGTGTGGAGAAAAGGGAACCCTCTTGCACTGTTGGTGGGAATGTAAATTGATTCAGCCACTATGGAGGACAGTATGGAGATTCCTTAAAAAACTAAAAATAGAACTACCATACGACCCAGCAATCCCACTACTGGGCATATACCCTGAGAAAACCATAATTCAAAAAGAGTCATGTACCACAATGTTCATTGCAGCTCTATTTACAATAGCCAGGACATGGAAGCAACCTAAGTGTTGACTGACAGATGAATGGATAAAGAAGATGTGGCATATATATACAATGGAATATTACTCAGCCATAAAAAGAAATGAAATTGAGTTATTTGTAGTGAGGTGGATGGACCTAGAGTCTGTCATGCAGAGTGAAGTAAGTCAGAAAGATGGGACAAAGTGAGAGAATGGCATGGACATATATACACTACCAAATGTAAAATCCATAGCTAGTGGGAAGCAGCCACATAGCACAGGGAGATCAGCTCGGTGCTTTGTGACCACCTAGAGGGGTGGGATAGGGAGGGTGGGAGGGAGGGAGACACAAGAGAAAAGAGATATGGGGATATATGTATATGTATAGCTGATTCACTTTGTTATACAGCAGAAACTAACACAATATTGTAAAGCAATTATACTCCAATAAAGATGTTAAAAAAACAACAACAAAAAACCCCCTAAAATTAGAACTACCATATGACCCAGCAATCCCACCACTGGGCATATACCATGAGAAAACCACTAATTTAAAAAGACACATGAGGGCTTCCCTGGTGGCGCAGTGGTTGAGAGTCCGCCTGCCGATGCAGGGGACACGGGTTCGTGCCCTGGTCCAGGAGGTTCCCACATGCCACGGAGCGGCTGGGCCCGTGAGCCAAGGCCGCTGAGCCTGCGCGTCCAGAGCCTGTGTTCAACAACGGGAGAGGCCACAACAGTGAGAGGCCCGCGTATCGCAAAAAAAAAAAAAACAAAAAAAAGACACATGCACCCCAATGTTCATTGCAGCACTATTTACAATAGCCAGGACATGGAAGCAACCTAAATGTTCACCAACACATGAATGGATAAAGAAGACGTGGTACATATATACAATGGACTATTACTCTGCCATAAAAAGGAACAAAATTGGGCCATTTGTAGAGACGTGGATGGACCTAGAGTCTGTCATACAGAGTGAAGTAAGTCAGGAAGAGAAAAACAAATATCGTATATTAATGCATATATGTGGAATCTAGAAAAATGGTACAGATGAACCTATTTGCAGGGCAGGAATAGAGACACAGATGTAGAGAATGGACGTGTTGACACGGGGTGGTGGTGGTGGTGGGATGAATTGGGAGACTGGGATGGACATATATACACGACCATGTGTAAAACAGATAGCTAGTGGGAACCTACTGTATAGTGCAGGGAGCTCTGCTCAGTGTTCTGTGGTGACCTAGATGGGTGGAATGGGGGGAAGGGGAGGGAGGTCCACAAGGGAGGGGATATGTGTCCATATATATGGACACATATATATATGTATATACGTATAGCTGATTCACTTCGTTGTACAGCAGAAGCTAACACAACATTGTAAAGCAACTATACCCCAATTAAAAAAAATATTCAATAAGCACAACTCAATAAGGTGTCCAGAAGAAAATCACTTTGACCAAATTCACACTAAATTATAAATAAAACTATACTATGGACATCTGCTTTTAAGTAGAATCTTTAGAGACACATAAAGCTCTGATGAAAGCTACAGAGCTTCTTAAAAAACACACACATGTGCACATTCCCACAAAACTGTATTTATAATTTCAACAACCTCCAACTCTAAACAGGGATCCCAATAAGAACTACTTCTCTCCTTGGTGCCAGAACTTCAGGAAGTATTAGGGAGATGTTCGAAGAAAAGTTGGGATCTTCCCAAGCTACCTCTTAAATCCTACCATCCCAAGAGCTGCCTGAACAACAAAAACACACGATTGGCTCTACCTTTTATTATTATTGTAGAGTTTCATCAGGATTACAGGCAGGTCTTTGTTATGTCTAACCAATTTGCTTTTTCCACATTTTCCTATCCTACTTCACCCTCTTTCAAAGGCTCAGTAACAGGGTCAACATCTTGGTAATAATGATAGTCCCTATACTTAAATGTAACCTTCTAAGGCCATATTTTCCTTTTTGTCCCCAATGGTTTAGAGGCAACAGCCAAGACTCAGTGTTAGCTGTCTTTACCCTCTGGTCAAAGATACCAGTATTGCAATAGGAACAAAAAGTATGAAGGAGGGCATTGTGAAAGGAACACTATTAAATAACTGCAAAAGAATTCCTCTGGGAATACAGACTCTGCTTTATAAGACGTAAGACCATTTTAACAAAAGACATTTATCGCGAAATGTCTATGAAACCCTGTAAGGAAATATTTGCGGAGCTGTGCCAGCATTATAATTTCAGTGATAAATGATCTAAACCCTAAAGTTCTTCTTTCCATCTACCTTGGGGTGTTTTAAAGTACCCGTGGCAAAGTGGCCTGACATTTATTTCCATGATTGTCGAAGTCCCTTTTTGATACCCTTTCCCCTTCATCTTCTCCTTTAAAAAAAAAAAAAAAAAAAGATGATGAAAAAAAGAAAAAGTTGTTTGGTATTCCCAATATAATTTATGGAGAGAGCCCATCAGGTAAAAACTATCACAACATTTGAAGAAAATTACTCCCTAAAAAGATGTTTATACAATGTTGAGAAATAAATGGGTTTGTAAAAATAGAGATGATTCTTTTTTAAATTATAATAAAAATGAACATAGCGGAGAAAACAAAGAGTCTAGGATGAAAATTAATGGCACTATTGTTTAAAATAAGAGAATAGAAATAGATTCCATGTTAACCAGGTTTCTTTAAGCTCCTAATTCCATTTAGCTTGGAAAGACAAGGAGAAAGAGAAGACAAAGCTACACATTTAAAACTGACAAAGGGCAGTACTTCTATGCAATTTATAATTAATCTGTGGGACCGTGTGTCAGTAGAATTTATTGAGAAAAATAGTTTAGTGCTATTTTATAAGGGTAAGACATCAGAAGAAAAAGTATTGCAATTGAAGTTACACTAGCTAAGAAAATATTATAAAAGCTATTAATCATCGAGATTCAGGTCACAAGTTGGCTAGCAGCTGGATTCAAGGAAAAAAAAAAACAAAAAACTGTGCAAGTGGCCAGGTGAATTGTGGGAGTTTTATATCTTCCTCTAGGTATTTCATTTAAGTCACTGCTAAAGAAAAGAACGCTAGATGAAATTCTATTTCAGCCTATATTTTATTTATTATGATCTATCTGGTCACCCCTAAAATATCAATAATCATTCTACTATCACCCTCCAAAAACCTCTCCTCTGTTTTTGGAGAAGGAACATTTTCTTTCATTTTCCTCCATGCTATTACCTATACGTGTACAAAATGTAGATGCTTTACAAAGTAGTCATGCATTTTACCAGTGGTTCTCAACTTAGAAAGCTTCAAACTGTACTATGTAGTACTATACTCAGAAATTCAGATTGAGGTGAGGTGCTGCCTGGCATAAGGATTTTTTTAGTTTCACAGGATTCTAATATGCAGTAAGAGTTGAAAACCACAACATTTAAATAGTGAGTGTAAAAGGCAATAGGACTGCCTCAAAACACCCAAAATGATGGCGTGCACACACACACACACACACACACACACACCCCTCTTATGACTAATATTCTCTAAAAGACAAATTATAACTTGTATAATAAATGATTTATCTTTCCTTCTACACACCATATAAATCATTAGATTACTTCTCAGTTACTTTTTAAAAATCTTAAAATCAAATATCTGTAAAGATTTTAAAACCATATAAGTAGATTTTGACACATTATCATTACAGCCTAATTACAAAGCCATAGAAAAAGATCCGTTTCCTGGAAAACATGACCAGCTATTATCTATATGTCCTCCTCAACTTTCTCAAACATATTATCATATTGTTCTTAGAATGATATATATATATATATATAATTTTTTTTTTTTTTTTTTTTTTTTGCGATACGCAGGCCTCTCACTGCCGTGGCCTCTCCCGTTGCGGAGCACAGGCTCCGGACGCGCAGGCTCAGTGGTCATGGCTCACAGGCCCAGCCGCTCGGCGGCATGTGGGATCTTCCCGGACCGGGGCACGAACCCGTGTCCCCTGCATCGGCAGGCGGACTCTCAACCACTGCACCACCAGGGAAGCCCGAATGATATATTTTTTTAACATCTTAATTGGAGTATAATTGCTTTACGATGGTGTGTTACTTTCTGCTTTATCACAAAGTGAATCAGCTATACATATGTTCCCATATCTCCTCCTTCTGTGTCTCCCTCCCATCCTCCCTATCCCACCCCTCTAGGTGTCACAAAGCACGGAGCTGATCTCCCTATGCTATGAGGCTGCTTCCCACTAGCTATCTATTTTACGTTTGGTAGTGTATATATGTACATGCCACTCTCTCATTTCACTCCAGCTACCCTCCCCCTCTCCGTGTCCTCAAGTCCATTCTCTACATCTGCGTCTTTATTCCTGTCCTGCCCCTAGCTTCTTCAGAACCATTGTTTGTTTTTTTAAGACTCCATATATATGTGATAGCATATGGTATTTGTTTTTTTCTTTCTGACTTACTTCACTCTGTATGACAGTCTCTAGGTCCATCCACCTCACTACCAATAATTCAATTTCGTTTCCTTTTATGGTTGAGTAATATCCCATTGTATATATGTGCCACATCTTCTTTATCCATTCATCTCTCGATGGACACTTAGGTTGCATCCATGTACTGGCTATTGTAAACAGAGGTGCAATGAACAATGTGGTACATGCCCCTTTGTGAATTATGGTTTCCTCAGGGTATATGCCCAGTAGTGGGGTTGCTGGGTTGTATGGTAGTTCCATTTCTAGTTTCCTAAGGAACCTCCATACTGTTCTCCATAGTGGCTGTATCAATTTACATTCCCACCAACAGTGCAAGAGGGTTCCCCCTTCTCCACACCCTCTCCATCATCCATTGTCTGTAGACCCCTTGATGATGGGCCCTCTGACCGTCGTGAGGTGACACCTCATCGTAGTTTTGATTTGCATTTCTCTAACAATCAGCGAAGTTAAGCATCCATTCATGTGCTTTTTGGCAATCTGTATATCTTCTTTGGAGAAATGTCTATTTAGGTCTTCTGCCCATTTTTGGATTTGGTTGTTTGTCTCTTTGATATTGAGCTGCATGAGGCGCTTGTAAATTTTAGAGATTAATCCTTTGTCAGTTGCCTCATTTGCAAATACTTTCTCCCATTCTGAGGGTTGTCTTTTCATCTTGTTTATGGTTTGCTTTGTTATGGAAAAGCTTTTAAGTTTCATTAGGTCCCATTTGTTTATTTTTGTTTTTATTTCCATTTCTCTAAGAGGTCGGTAAAAAGGATCTTGCTGTGATTTCTGTCATATAGTGTTCTGTCTATACTTTCCTCTAAGAGTTTTGTAGTCTGGCCTTACATTTAGGTCTTTAATCCATTTTGAGTTGATTTTTGTGTATGGTGCTAGGGAGCATTCTAATTTCATTCCTTTACATGTAGCTGTCCAGTTTTCCCAGCACCACTTATTGAAGAGGCCGTCTTTTCTCCATTGTATATTTTGGCCTCCTTTATCGAAAATAAGGTGACCATATGTGCATGGGTTTATCTCTGGGCTTTGTATCTTGTTCCATTGATCTATACTGCTGTTTTTGTGCCAGTACCATACTGTCTTGATTACTGTAGCTTTGTCATACAGTCTGAAGTCGGGGCCTGATTCCTCCAGCTCCATTTTTCTTTCTCAAGATTGCTTTGGCAATTTGGGGTCTTTTGTGTTTCCATACAAATTGTGAAATTTTTTGTACTAGTTCCGTAATAAATGCCATTGTTAGCGTGACAGTGATTGCACTGAATCTGTAGATTGCTTTGGGTAGTATAGTCATTTTCACAATGTTGATTCTTCCAATCCAAGAAAATGGGATATCTTTCCATCTGTTTGTATCATCTTTAATTTCCTTCATCAGTGTCTTATAATTTTCTGCATACAGGTCTTTTGTCTCCTGTGGTAGGCTTATTCCTAGGTATTTTATTCTTTTTGTTGCAGTGGTAAATGGAAGTGTTTCCTTAATTTCTCTTTCAGATTTTTCATCATTAGTGTATAGGAATGCCAGAGATTTCTGTGCATTAATTTTGTATCCTGCTACTTTACCAATTTCATTGATTAGCTCTAGTAGTTTTCTGGTAGCTTCCTTAGGATTCTCTATGTATAGTATCATGTTATCTGCAAACAGTGACAGCTTTATTTCTTCTTTTCTGATTTGTATTCCTTTTATTTCTTTTCCTTCTCTGATTGCCATGGCTAGAACTTCCAAACTTATGTTGAATAATATTGTTGAGAGTGGACAACCTTGTCTTGTTCCTGATCTTAGAGGAACTGGTTTCAGTTTTTCACCATTGAGAACAACAATGGCTGTGGGTTTGTCATATATGGCCTTTATTATGTTGAGGTAAGTTCCGTGTATGCCTACTTCCTGGAGGGTTTTTATCATAAATGGGTGTGAATTTTGTCAAAAGCTTTTTCTGCATCTATTGAGATGATCATATGGTTTTTCTCCTTCAGTTTGTTAATATGCTGTATCACATTGATTGATTTGCATATATTGAGGAATTCTTGCATTCCTGTGATAAAACCCACTTGATCATGGTGTACGATCCTTTTAATGTGCTATTGGATTCTGCTATAGTATTTTGTTGAGGATTTTTGCGTCTGTGTTCATCAGTGATATTGGCATGTAGTTTTCTTTCTTTGTGACATCTTTGTCTGGTTTTGGTATCAGGGTGATGGTGGCCTTGTAGAATGAGTTTGGGAGTGTTCCTCTCTCTGCTATATTTTGGAAGAGTTTGAGAAGGATAGGTGTTAGCTCTTCTCTAAATGTTTGATAGAATTTGCCTGTGAAGCCATCTGGTCCTGGGCTTCTGTTTGTTGGAAAATTTTTAATCACAGTCTCAATTTCAGTGCTTGTAATTGCTCTGTTTATAATTTCTATTTCTTCCTGGTTCAGTCTCGGAAGGTTGTGCTTTTCTAAGAATTTGTCCATTTTTTCCAGGTTGTCCATTTTATTGCCATATAGTTGCTTATAGTAATCTCTCATGATTCTTTGTATTTTTGCAGTGTCAGCTGTTACTTCTCCTTTTCCATTTCTAATTCTATTGATTTGAGTCTTCTTCCTTTTTTTCTTAATGAGTCTGGCTAATGGTTTATCAATTTTGTTTCTCTTCTCAAAGAACCAGCCTTAATTTTATTGAGCTTTGCTATCATTTCCTTCATTTCTTTTTCATTTATTTCTGATCTGATCTTTATGATTTCTTTCCTTCTGCTAACTTTGGGGTTGTTTTTGGTTCTTCTTTCTCTAATTGCTTTAGGTGTAAGTTTAGGTTGTTTATTTGAGATATTTCTTCTTTCTTCAGATAGGACTGTGTTGATATAAACTTCCCTCTTAGAATTGCTTTTGCTGCACCCCATAGGTTTTGGGTCATTGTGTTTTCATTGTCATTTGTTTCCAGGTATTTTTTTCATTTTCTCTTTGATTTCTTCAGTGATCTCTTGGTTATTTAGTAGTGTATTGTTTAGCCTCCAAGTGTTTGTAGTTTTTACAGATATTTTTCCTGTAATTGATATCTAGACTCATAGCGTTGTCATAAAAGATACTTGATATGATTTCAATTTTCTTAAATATACCAAGGCTTGATTTGTGACCCAAGATATGATCTATCCTGGAAAATGTTCCATGAGCACTTGAGAAGAAAGTGTATTCTGTTCTTTCTGGATGGAATGTCCTATAAATATGAATTAAGCCCATCTTGTTTAATGTATCATTTAAAGCTTGTGTTTCCTTATTTATTTTCATTTGGGATGACCTGTCCATTGGTGAAAGTGGGGTGCTAAAGTCCCCTACTATGATTGTGTTACTGCTGATATCCCCTTTTATGGCTGTTAGCATTTGCCTTATATATTGAGGTGCTCCTAGGTTGGATGCATAAATATTTACAATTGTTATATCATCTTCTTGGATTGATCTCTTGATCATTAGGTAGTGTCCTTCTTTGCCTCTTGTAATAGTCTTTATTTTAAAATCTATTTTGTCTGATAGAATTGCTACTCCAGCTTTCTTCTGATTTCCATTTGCATGGAATATCTTTTTCCATCCCCTTACTTTCAGTCTATATGTGTCCCTAGGTCTGAAGTGGACCTCTTGTACACAGCATATATATGGGTCTTGTTTTTGTATCCATTCAGCCAGTCTATGTCTTTGGGTTGGAGCATTTAATCTATTTACATTTAAGGTAGTTATCGATATGTATGTTCCTATTCCCATCTTCTTAATTGTTTTGTGTTTGTTATTGTAGGTCTTTTCCTTCTCTTGTGTTTCCTGTCTAGAGAAGTTCCTTTAGCATTTGTTGTAGAGCTGGTTTGCTGGTGCTGAACTCTCTTAGCTTTTGCTTCTCTGTAAAGGTTTTAATTTCTCCATCGAATCTGAATGAGGTTCTTGTTGGGTAGAGTAATCTTGGTTGTAGGATTTTCCCTTTCATCACTTTAAATATGTCCTGCCACTCCCTTCTGGCTTACAGAGTTTCTGCTGAAAGATCAGCTGTTAACCTTATGCGGATTCCCTTGTCTGTTACTTTTTGTTTTTTCCCTTGCTGCTTTTAATATTTTTTTCTTTGTATTTTTTTTTTATAGCTTGATTAATAAGTGTCTTGGCATGTTTCTCCTTGGATTTATCCTGTATGGGACTCTCTGCACTTCCTGGACTTGATTGACTATTTCCTTCCCCATATTAGGGAAGTTTTCAACTATAATCACTTCAAATATTTTCTCAGTCCTTTCTTTTTCTTTTCTTCTTCTGGGACCCCTATAATTCGAATGTTTATGCATTTAATGTTGTCCCAGAGGTCTCTGAGACTCTCCTCAATTCTGTTCATTCTTTTTTCTTTAATCTGCTCTGCGGTAGTTATTTCCACTATTTTATCTTCCAGGTCACTTGTCCATTCTTTCGCCTCAGTCATTCTGCTATTGATTTCGTCTGGAGAATTTTTAATTTCATGTATTGTGTTGTTCATCATTGTTTGTGTGCTCTTTAGTTCTTCTAGGTCCTTGTTAAACGTTTCTTGTATTTTCTCCATTCTATTTCCAAGATTTTGGATCTTGACTATCATTATTCTGAATTCTTTTTCAGGTAGACTGCCCATTTCCTCTTCATTTGTTTGGTCTTGTGGGTTTTTACCTTGCTCCTTTATCTGCTGTGTGTTTCTCTGTCTTCTCATTTTGCTTAACTTATTGTGTTTGGGGTCTCCTTTTCTCAGGCTGCAGTTTCATAGTTCCCGTTGTTTTTGGTGTCTTCCCCCAGGCCTAAGGTTGGTTCAGTGGGTTGTGTAGGCTTCCTGGTGGAGTGGCCTGGTGCCTGTGCTCTGGATGAGGCTGGATCTTGTCTTTTTGGTGGGCAGGACCATGTCAGGTGGTGTGTTTTGGGGTGTCAGTGACCTTATTATAATTTTAGGCAGCCTCTCTGCTAATAGGTGGTGTTGTGTTCCTGTCTTGCTAGCTATTTGGCATAGGGTGTCCAGCACCGTAGCTTGCTGTTAATCGACTGGAACTGGATTTTAGCATTGAGATGAAGATCTCTGGGAGATCTTTTGCCGTTTGATATCATGTGGGGCCGGGAGGTCTCTGGTGGACCAATGTCCTGAACTCGGCTCTCCCACCTCAGAGGCACAGGCCTGACACCCGGCCGGAACATGAAGCCCCTGTTAGCCACATGGCTCAGAAGAAAAGGGAGGGAGGGAGGGAGGGAGGGAGGAAGGGAGGGAGGAAAGGAAGGAAGGAAGGAAGGAAGGAAGGAAGGAAGGAAGGAAGGAGGGAAGGAAGGAAGGAAGGAAGAAAGAAAGAAAGAAGTGGGGGGAGGGAGAGAGGGAGGAAGGGTAAATAAAATAAAATAATCGAAATTTTAAAAATTATTAAAAATAAAAATAAATAAAAAGAAACAAAGAAGACAGCAACCAAGCTAAAAAAACAAATCCACCAATGATAACAAGCACTAAGAACTATACTAAAAAAAAAAAGGAAAAAAGGACGGACGGAACCCTAGGATAAATGCTAAAAGCAAAGCTATACAGACAAAATCACACAGAGAAGCATACACATACAAACTCAGAAAAAGAGAAAAAGGAAAAAAAAGTATATCTATATATAAAAAAAAGAAGAGAGCAACAAAATCAATAAACAAATCTACCAATGATGATAACTCTAAATACTAAACTAAGGTAAACATAAAACCAGAAACAAACTAGATGCAGAACGTAAACCCCAAGTCTACAGTTGCTCCCAAAGTCCACTGCCTCAATTTTGGGATGATTCATTGTCTATTCAGGTATTCCAGAGATGCAGGGTACATCAAGTTCATTTTGGAGATTTAATCCACTGCTCCTGAGGCTGCTGGGAGAGATTTCCCGTTCTCTTCTTTGTTTGCGCAGCTCCTGGGGTTCAGCTTTGGATTTGGCCCACGTCTGCATGTAGGTCACCTGAGGGCATCTGTTCTTCACTCAGACAGCACAGGGTTAAAGGAGCCGCTGATTCGGGGGCTCTGGCTCACTCAGGCTGGGGGGAGGGAGGGGTATGGAATGTGGGGTGAGCCTGCGGCAGCAGAGGCCAGCACGACATTGCACCAGCCTGAGGTGCACCATGTGTTCTCCCGTGGAAGTTGTCCCTGGATCACGGGACCCTGACAGTGGCGGGCTGCACAGGCTCCCGGGAGGGGAGGTGTGGATAGTGACCTGTGCTTGCACACAGGCTTCTTGGTGGCTGCAGCAGCAGCCTGAGCGTCTCATGCCCATCTCTGGGGTCTGTGCTGATAGCCGCGGCTCGTGCCCATCTTTGGAGCTCGTTTAGGTGGTGCTCTGAATCCCCTCTCCTCACACACCCCGATACAATGGTCTCTTGCCTCTTAGTCAGTTCCAGAGTTTTTCCCAGACTCCCTCCCAGCTAGCTGTGGCGCACTAGCCCCTTCAGGCTGTGTTCACGCAGCCAACTCCAGGCCTCTCCCTGGGATCCAACCTCTGAAGCCTGAGCCTCAGCTCCCAGCCCCCGCCCGTCCCGACGGGTGAGCAGACAAGCCTCTCAGGCTGGTGAGTGCTGGTTGGCACCCATCCTCTTTGTGGGAATCTCTCCGCTTTGCCCCCTGCACCCCTGTTGCTGTGCTCTCCTCCATGACTCTGAAGCTTCCTCCCCAACACGGCCCCCGTCTCCATCAGTGAAGGGGCTTCCTAGTGTGTGGAAACTTTTCCTCGTTCACAGCTCCCTCCCAGAGGTGCAGGTCCCATCCCTATTCTTTTGTCTCTGTTTTTTCTTTTTTCTTTTGCCCTACCCAGGTACGTGGGGAGTTTCCTGCCTTTTGGGAAGTCTGAGGTCTTCTCTCAGCGTTCAGTAGGTGTTATGTAGGAGTCGTTCCACATGTAGATGTATTTCTATTTGTGAGGAGGAAGGTGATCTCCACGTCTTAGTGCTCTGCCACCTTGAAGGTCTCCAGAATGATATCATATCGTTCTTAGATGACACTGTACCTCTCTAATAAAGGTACAGTAATAGATAACAACCTGCAGAGTCTTTAAAAGTGATATAATAGCATTACTGTGATTAAAGATCTGTCATTTCTTCCATCATAAGGCATATTTAGAAATTTTATAACCTGAACATTTTAATTATTTTCAGGCATAAACTGGACTTATAAGGTCTCAGATGTAAAATTGGGTTTTTATTCCTGTTATAAAGTATTAAACTTATTTCAAAATGTAGATAACTAAAAAAAAAATTGTTTTTTTTTCCACTATGGTCTTTCATCAAATGAAAAGGTTTTTTATGATCTCATTTAGAATTTTAAAGGATTACTTAAACCAAACCTGTTTTTATTAAGTTGGACAACTGACCTAAAAAGCCTTAGAATTCCTTCCTGGAAATTCCTAAGAATAAAAAGGAAACCAATGCCCAGATATTGACATTTTGAAATATCACAATTCACACGGTACTGTAGATTGAAATATGATCTATAATTTTAAAACCTCAATTTTTATATCAGATGCATGGACATTTGAAAAAACAAGCTTAAGTTTCCAAATTATCTAAATCAGAGTTGAAAAAGGTCTTTTACAGCAATTCATAGCAGTATATATTGAGGGAAATAAAATAAAGAATATGACAGAGATATAAGACCTAGTGTTTAATGTAAGTTACAGGTCACTTTCACCAAATTCACCAAATTTAGAAATGCAGAATTCTATCTAAACAAGCTGATACATGGTTCTTCTGCTTGAATACTTCCATAATGTGAAAAGCAAGGACCACAAAGAAACTGTCTATAAGTCCTAAAAACTCTACTAGTAATTATTCTGGAGGATAGAAGAACATGCAAATTATCCATACTCTAGCCTGTTAAGAGAAGCATTTCAAATTCCCTTCTCAACTGTTCTAAAACCCCAGAATGTCCCTATAGTCATCCTGCTTTATAGATAAAGCAAGTGCCACACATATGATCTCATTCTCATGGAACTTTGTGGTACAGTCATATGAGCACAAGCTTGGGAGCCAGACAGATCAAAGTTTGACTCACGGTTCCACCCTTGATTTGAAATGTGACTATGGGTGAATTACTTAATTTCATCTTCTCGTATGTAAGTGGAAGTTATAATACCTAAGTTATAATAGCAACATGAAGTTGTGTTAATGAAATAAGGTGTGTAAAATGAAAGAATGAAATATGCACTACCTCAGTTATTACCAATATTAACATTAATAGGATGAAAGGGTTCATTTTCCTGATTTTATAGACATTACTAAGCCAAAGCTAGATGTACCACACTGAGGGGCAGGGCTGAATGAGAAAGAATCAAAGAGCCAAGGAGAAGCCACCAGCACTGGGAGCTATCCCTGGTGCTGCTCTCAGACCCGGGGCCCATGGCGTGTCTGGCCCTCTTACCCTTTGTTTCCAGCATTCCTCAAACAAACCAAATTCTGATTTCCAATTCTTACCTTGATTTAAAATGCTTCTGCTCTCTTGTGTTCCTGACCTTAATTCCTGTTTGCTTCCCCAAGATGTTGATTTGATTATTTTCCCAAATGAAAACACAACCTGACACCAAACTGCTTCATCTGTTGGACATTTTTTGCTTTGAAGTTTTTGACCTAAAGTTATATGTCTTTATCTCTAACCCCACCAATCATGGTTATTAAAGAATGATCAGTGTCCCTTTTCCCTAGAATTTTTTCAGGAAATCTTAAATATGCTTGTAGCAGTAATTAACAATAATCAGAAGGTTTGAAAAGAACTAAGAGTATTGCTAACTCATTCCAGGAAAGTAGTAGCTAAGTACTAGTGTTAGGGCGACAAAAATATGGCTTACAAGTGTAAGCACTACTTCTCTCGTGCCCATGGCAGACATCACTGATCTATCATGGGGTTATTTTTTAATCCTTAATTTGGCCTTAGAGTCCTCAACAATTTCCAAACAGCCATTAAGAGCCAAAGATGGAGGGCTTCCCTGGTGGCGCAGTGGTTGAGAGTCCGCCTGCCGATGCAGGGGACGCGGGTTCGTGCTCTGGTCCAGGAGAATCCCACATGCCGCGGAGCGGCTGGGCCTATGAGCCATGACCGCTGAGCCTGCGCGTCCAGAGCCTGCGCGTCCGGAGCCTGTGCTCCGCAACGGGAGAGGCCACAGCAGTGAGAGGCCCTCATACCGCAAAAAAAAAAAAAAAAGAAAAGAAAAAAGAGCCAAAGATGGCATGCAAATAGAAACCTATCTCTCATTCCTGAGTTAGTACAAACATGTGGGTTTTGAAGAAGGTTTTTCTTTTTTTCTTTTTAAAGTCTCAGTTGGAATACTGTTAGAGCATATCTTGATGGTCTGAAGAGGGTAGAAGCACCCTTACAATTCACTTACATAGAAAGCAAGTACACCGTTATTAACGAATCAGAGCTTTCTCTTCTAAGACTGGAGGTGTTAGCCTTATGTCCTGGATAAACTCCAACCTAGGTAATTACATTCTGCTTACCTCACACCCCCTGGCAATTTTTTCAAGTGAATCCAGTATTCTTCTTCACTTCCTACCCTAACTTGCTGTGCATTGTTGTGATGAGCTGTTAAACAGCTGCCATGCTTCACTCTATGATGGGGACTGTGCTTCACTGTATAATTTGTAACCATTCACAGTGTGCTTTGGAGTCTTTCACGATGTAAGTGTTACCTTAAAATGCAAGATATCATCATCATTCTAAAGGGATACAGTACAACTGCTTATTTCAGTTAAATTCAGCATAACATATTTAGAAAATACCTTATTTCATGGAAAACCATAAAAGTAGGTTAAAATACCCATGAAACATGCTACAAAGATTATATGAAAAGGTATTTAAAGAAAGCAAACTATTTATCAACTATATGAATTTTCTGCCAAAGAAAGGAGTAGTAGGAAGAACAAATGCTTAAGACATTTTTATTTGAAAATACATCTGCCTTCATCAGATGGTAAAAATTCCCAATGTCACCCAAGAAAAACAGTGAAGAGAAAAATTGAACGTTAAGTCAATGGGAAATGGAGGAGTGCCAACACTTGGGGAGAAAGAGATCAAGGATAAATACATTTTTAAACATTTTCTTAATTCTCATCAGGACAGCCATGGAATTACACAAATTCGCTATCATTGAAGACACTGAATTTTCACTACGGATTGCCTGAGGACCCTTGTAGACAGGAACGTACATTTTCACAATACTAAAAAGGGTGCAACTAGAAGGGGATCCTGCAGGTACATGACCCTTCCACAGATGATTGTTATTTAGTAGCGATGCTTTTGGTCAGTGGTTCTCAACATTGGCTGTACAGTGGAATAACCTGAGGAACTTTAAGAAAAATGCTAATACCTGGGTTCCAACCCCAAAGACTGATTTCATTGATCTGAACATCAGGAATTTTTTTAAAAGCTCCCCAGGTGATTCTAATGTGCAACCAATGATGAAAACACTACTTGAGGCTACATCTTACCAACCTGATTATAATTGTCATTTGGCTTTTTTTTTAAGGGGGAAAAATCACATTATTTGAGGGCTTGCATATCGACATACATTATTGATACAGGACACATAATTAGATCCCAAATACATGTTTCAAGGGGTGATGCTTCATCAGCTGAGAGAGGAAAAGACTTTATCACCTGAGGATGATATTTCTGAAGGGCTGCAATTCTGATGCAATCTTTTTTTGTAGTGACAAGAAGAATTTCAGCCAGAAACAATAATTCTGTATCTAAGACGTTTTTTAATTTATAGTTAAATTTAATTTATAGTTAGCTCTGGGTATATTATCTGTGCTACAGATTTGTCTTCAGTAAACTATAAAAGCTCATGCTAGCTTTTCCCTGCCACATACATCTGAGCCATACCTTCTCTGTTCAGAAAATAACCAATTACCCATTACGATACCGATGCTTACTTATCTACCTTCAAGTGGAAGTATGGCACCCTCAACCAACCTGCACATTCATGAGATGTAAAAGAAATACCTGAGAGCAGGAGCGGAAACAAGCTTTCAATCAAAGCCAAGGACTCAGCAATTGCATATAATGATGTGAACACTGGATTCTCTGTCTAAAGAGTAAGATGTAGCTCCACCAACTTTTACTGATTATAACAGCCTTGTTCCACAAGTGTTAACCCCTGAAAAATAGCTGTAAAGAAAACATAACAAAGACAGACCAAAGAAGAATAAAAAATAAACAGAACAGGTAAAAAATACCTATAAGCAAGCAGGAAAGGGTGCTGGATAGCCCGAGTACTTTAAATGTCGTAACTAAGGACTTACATTTTATAAAGTTATTTTAGTGAACTAAGTTAGTCATGAGAATAGATGGGAAAAAAATCAACTCAACATTATAGTGGTGTGTGGATTATCCACAGGAGAGCAAATTAAACTTTATATTCTTTAATAATCACCAAAAGCACCAGAAATTGAGGTAGCAACACAAAGAGGTCAATTCAGATGCCTGTGAGTGGCAACTAAAATTGATGAAGTATAACAGAGTAGCAAATTTGATTTTATACAGGGGAAGAGCAGGGAGATGCACACAGAATATATACCTCCGTGCTCTGGGTAAAACACTGTATCTATGTTCTCTCTCACTTAACCCTCACTTCAACTCTAAGACTTAATGTTAGGGAAACTAAAGGTCAGAAAGGGTGACATAATTTGACCAAGCTGCACATCTAGAAAGTGGCTGAGCCAAGAATGAAACCACCCAGGTGTGACTCACAACTTTATGTTTTCCTCTGCACCATGTCCTGCTATAATACATGAGACTCCTCCTCGACCTCCAACTCCCACTGTGATGTCCTCTGAACTAATCCATCAGCTAACCCCAAGAAGCATCAGCCAGCTCCCCAAACAGGACTCAAAGACAAGAGGAGTCATCTGATAGCCCTAAGGAAGAGGTAGGACAGGCATATCACCAAAACTATCATGCAATGGACATTTTCAATATCTTCTGGAGAAAGACATGGAGGGAATGCATAGGAAAAGTTTCTAATCATAAAGGGTAAGTAATTTATACAAAATTTACAAAGAGAAGTATAAAAAATTGATAGTTGTGTATAATATCGGTTCATTCAGAATTTTGGATACCAAGTCCCAGAAAAAAGAGATGATCAAAATCATTTTTACGTTCTGAGTTTTAAATGCTGGAAACTCCGATTCCTCACTCCCAGAACAAGTTTTGTTTTGTTTTGTTTTGTTTTTTTGCAGTATGTGGGCCTCTCACTGTTGTGGCCTCTCCTGTTGCGAAGCACAGGCTCCGGACGCGCAGGCGGACTCTCAACCACTGTGCCACCAGGCAAGCCCCAGAATAAGTTTTTTATGAGAAGCCCAGTTCCTCTAAGATATTTCTGCATAACATTTACTCCTGATGAAATTGCTCTATGTTATCAATGCTGATTAATCCTATCCTACTAATATTACTAACACAATGAACAACCCTGGTCGCGCATTTCTAACCATCTCATGAATTTTTGCAAGTGGTGTCCAAATTGTGACTGTGTTGCTATCTATAACTTCAGGTAAAAACCTCTCTGTTGCAGTTTTCCCAGCTATTAAATGAAGGAATTGGACTAGAAGATTTCTAAAGTTTCTATTTCTTAGATACTCTTCCAGTTCTGGAAAGTTCTAGTTCTATTTTTTCGTAAAAATATCAACTGCCTAAAACTGAAAATAAAACAAATTTGTCCACAATAGAAATGTGGTTGACATTTTTCTCTGATTTTTCTATTTCAGTTAATAGCCCAATAATTTTAAAACCTTTGAATTTTTTTTGTTCATTCTCTCCCTTGTCTTCTATTTTCAACGGAACTCATCACTTAATCCTGGATAATCTACGTTCCCATTGCTCTTGCTTATGTCCTTTCAAATCCATTCTCACGGGCTGAGACAGAAGCTCCCTCTTCAATTAGTGGAAAATAATTATAACAAGTAATTTCAGATTCGGTATTACAAAATGAGTTTTGGTATTATAACATGAAATGTGGTAGCTTTGAACAGACCCTCCTTCTCTCTACAGAATCACTTGGTCTGCTCAGGACATCAGCTGATACTTAATAGAGCAGATATACACAGGGTTGGACTGAGATGGGTGTCGCAAACAGATAAATCAGTTCTCTACATGTAAATTAACTTACAGTTGCCAGCCATATCCATGAACTTAGACTTAGCTGATGGGAGGAAGCACTGGACTGGAGATTGAATTTTGAACAAGGAAGATATTTCTATGGATACACAAAAATATACCATAGAGGAGAGAAGAAATGCCAAAGTGATACTTCTTCTATTGGGACCCACTAAGAACGTACATATGAATTTTAGTGTATGGCCAAGGGGGAAATTAAGGAAACAACTTCCACCATTCTCATTTCGTGGTGCCTAAGGAACAGCACCAAGATTTTTCAGTTTAGAATAATAGGTAAAACTGAAAGAGAGGCAGGTATTTGTGCAACTAATGAGCTTACTTTTAATTAAAGAAAATTATAACTAGATTTCCTATATTAAATTCTCACTATTAGATTTGCGAAAAATTTTTAAAGTTCCATATTTAATAGTACTGATACACAAAACTGGAATCATCCAAAAGAAAAAGTGACAATTATTAAGAACTAGTTGCATAGAAACACTTATTAATAAAAATAAATTTGTAGGCAACATTGAGCCAAATATAGTAAGAACAAAAACAACCAAACTTAAGGAAAGCTTATAATTTCTAATCACTCAGAGAAGTCTTCTGTAGATAGCAGGTAACAATACAAACCTTATTAGATGTGAGAAAGGTCTGTGATTCACCTCATATTAAGTCAAAAGTACAGAAGACCCACAACACACATGACAAGAGTACACGCATAAAATATTACTTGGATATAATATTCTTAGCAATACTTCTAAGTAGAATTTTGGTACTCAGTCCAGCATGGTAAAGATAAGTCAGTACTAGAGCAAGCAACACTGGCTTAAAAAAAGAGGCAGCCGGGCGGCGGGGGGGCGGCCGGGGGGTGGGTGTTGACAAGCAAAATCATCTGATGCTCCTAAAATTACTGAAGCAATACTGGACCACAACTGGGGGCACAGTTCTGGCTCTACAGAAAATTAAAGAAATTATGTATAGGTTAATGAAAGCACTAAAGACATGGTGAGGACACACAAATTAAAGCCAATAACAACAACTACCATTTATTTAAGGCTCATTGTGCCTCAAGCATTTCACAAGTACCTTACATACAGTACCTCATTTAACTCTCACAGCAACCCAATGAGACTGCTAATACTCCCCCTGTTTTACAGATGAGAGAAAATAAATGAGGTGGGAGAGGTCAAACAACTTTCTCAACATCAGCCAGCTGGTTAGCAGAAGAGGTGGTATTACGACATAGCTCTGATATCATAGTCAATTTTCTTAGGCACTATGCCACACATCATCATACAGTACTTGATCTCAGGATTCCTTGTCCAAAGGAACTGAAAGTGATTTAGTTATTGAACTCTGAGAAGACAAAGGGAAAATTAAGTCAATAAACTCCTGCTTATCCAGAAATGAAAGAGATCAGGAGATCTGATGTTTACAAATTCTGTACCTGGTTTTCATAAGACAGTAACAAATGACAAGAAATAGATATCTTGGACTTATCAAAAATAAACTTGACCTGTATCAAGTATGTCAAAGGAAGGAGCGAAACATCTAGAAAAGTGGGTCAATGTAACAAATCACACAAGGTTCTAAATGATGACACAGAGGTAAGAGAGGATACTTCCTGCTGGTCAGCTCCATCTAAATGACCCGCCAACATCTCCAGCTCAACATATAACACTCTGAATTCACCATCTTCAGATAAACAATCTATTTCTCAATTCCAGCAGAACGGATATTCTCCCAGTCACTATGGTCAATACTTCAAGATTATCCCTGACCACTCCTGTATCAAGTAAGTTACCCCACCAACTTGCCAAGTCTACAACCAGTGTAATTATGTGTATTTCCTCCTTTTCATCCATAAGCCACCTCCCTAGTTCATCTTTAATAATGTATTCTAGTAGCTTTTTAACTTGTTTCTCTGCTTCCTGTCTCTTACCCCATTGATATTCACTTCTCAATATCAAATTCCCCATTTTATAATCTAGCCATGGCTCGCAAATGCTTATAGGCTAAAGTCCAAATTCCTTGGCCTTAATTCCCATTTCTAGTCTTACCACCTCTTCACCCAATTAAGACAAAGGTAGTTATTCTCTTCTAGGTGCAATGATCATTCACTGCCACAAATCTGGTTGCAACTACTCTCTCTCTCTTCATAATGTGCCCTCGTACTCACTCTATCTCACCCTCACTTTCCCTCATAGCCAGAAACAACACGGCATTAATGGAAGCAGCAAATTGGAGCCAGACAGTTTGGGTAGCTACAGGATTTCAGGCAAGCTTAACTTAACTTCTGAACCTCTTTCCTCACTTGCAAAATGAGCATAATAGTACCTAGCTTGCGGGTGGCTAGTAAAGATTGGAAATAATATACGTAAAGTGTGTGCTCAGAAAAGGCACTTGATAAATGATGCTGTCATTATTATGCCCAAAGTTTAGTCAGTCTTTAATGCCCAGCTCAGATGCCATAAAAAGCACTCAGTTTTTTTTCTACCTTATACTTGGAGTCACCTGACTATGCCTATCATTTCTACAAAGCTCTTACAATTAAGGATCTTGTCTTATACATCCTTATATCCCAGAATACCTTGTATTTACCACAGAGGCTTTTTTTAATTATTAAAAGCCACAGTTTATTGATCTCCAGAGAATATGCCCTTCCAATATCCAGATATTTGTTTGTGACATTTAGGATTACAGTTTCTGGAATTAAGTTACTAGGAAGGATGTAGTAATAAACAGAATATTGCTTGGCGATTGTGGAATCAGAGCAAAGGGAGTTGGATTAGTAGAGATGATATCTTAATGATGCCATGGTAAATTCTGGTGAATTTTCTCTGCTCTTCAAGAGAGTGTACTTCTGTTGTGACTCATCTTCTGGATTCAGCATCTCTTCTCCTTTGCTTCTGGTTCTTGAATCTTGTGTTTCCACGTATTCTACATTTCATGCAGATTGCAGCCCTTCTGTTAACACATTCTTTTGTTAAGCCATTGCTGTCTTTTCCAGTCAATCATATTTTTCCTGTAGCTAAGTGCCCAGTAAGACTGGTTGGACTTGGGGGCTCTAAACGTCTCTCAACCATCCACTTTTAGACGATATTTCAAGGTGAGCTTTATTCACAGATGACCAATCTCATGGTAATAATCTGCCATACTCTTGAGCCTATAATATACTACCAGGCTCATTAACCCTTTTAGTTCACAGACTGTGTACTATTATACCCATTTCAGAGGTAAGCAAATAGCAAGCTTTTAATAAATGATGGGTGAACAACGGGATGAATAAAATCTCAAAGAATTAAATTACTGTTAAGTATATTTTATTGTATCTAATTACTTTGAAGCCCATTTTTAAAGAATTTCCTATATAATAAAGTTTATTTATTTATTTTTTGCGGTACGCGGGCCTCTCACTGTTGTGGCCTCTCCCGTTGCAGAGCACAGGCTCCGGACGCGCAGGCTCAGCGGTCATGGCTCACGGGCCTAGCCGCTCCGCAGCACGTGGGATCTTCCCGGACTGGGGCACGAACCCGTGTCCCCTGCATCGGCTGGCGGACTCTCAACCACTGCGCCACCAGGGAAGCCCATAAAGTTTTTTAACTGGAATTTCTTAGGGAATAAGCCATTCTGGGTGAGAGATTATTCCGGTAGCTTACTGTTGAATGGTACATTCCAAGCTGTTTATTTTATTTTATTTTTTTCAAGCTGTTTATTTTTTAATGGAAAGTTTTCTAAAACACCCCCAACATTCTTTACAAGAACACTGAACTAAAATGACTTCTGTACCCACTCACCATTCCACACACCAGTACCACAAGGAATGCGTATGTTTTATAGGTGCCAGGCAGATGTGGACAGCGTCACAAGTGACTTTTCCTCTTGCGTACTCACACTGCTAAAGTATTGCATTTGGCTGGTGTGATGGGGACTGACAAGATATAAGACAGTCCCTACGTTTATTTGAATTAGTAGTAAACTTTAGATCCTCAGGTATTCTATAAAATTACTAGGGTTTTCAGAATTTTGTCCCCCCCTTACTTTTCAGCTTGGAGTCATACTGAACGGGCGACCTTTCAAAAATCCTGTCAACTGAAAACCACAATGGTGATGATGGGAATCATAATAAAACCACTAACATTTACGTAACACTTATTAGGTTGTAGGCACTGAGCTCAGTCAGCATATGGTAGTAATTATTTCCCTCCTCCTAATAAGCCAAAGATACAGGTACTATTTCAATCTCCATTTTACAGATGGTAAAACTGAAGCTCTGGGAGATTAAGTAATGTATTCTAGGCTGAACAGTGGCAGCAAGTGGTAATAAGCCAAACAAGAATCCCAGTACACCATACTGCTGACTACCAATTTTTATTCAGCACTACCTGGAATGGAATGATTTGAATAAGTGATTTTTAGAAAGATAACCAAAGTTTGATCCTTTAAACATCGAAGTCATTTACTTGAAATCTTTCTAAATAATATGCATTGCATATAGCCCTCCTGTAATAAACAAGAGTATATAACGTAACTCGTTCTTGCCTTGATGGCTTTACACTAATGATCGTTCATTGTGCTATGGGAAGCTTGGCGATGCCCTTTGAGCCTGAAGAGGGAAAGAAACCCTAAGCAGACCTTTTGCTGTGGTTTGAGTTTGTCGCATGACATTCATCTCCATTTTGCGGCAGCCCTGCTCCATGACTCCCTTTGGGTTGATGATGCAGTCCCTGAGAACGTTCTTGGATTTTTAGTTATTTCTCTACCCTGTGATCTGTGACCTTTGCTTCTGACCCCCCAAATCTCTTAGGACAGGACTACAAGGACCTAAAAAAATGTACATCAAATCTCTGATGTAAAATCAACTCAAATGTTCTCTATACGTGAGGAGAACCGGGGTAAATCATCCTATAACAAAAGGATAGGCTTTTGTTGTTGCTGCTGAATTCAGAGTGCTTTTTGGGTGAGGTTACTATTATTACCTAAGTTGATGAGAGCAGAAATCTGTTATAATTAGGCATTAACATGGATAATAATTTCTTTAAAAAGTACATTTGAAAAAGCAAAAGTTCGTTCTACGTAACTTCAGACCAACAGAGGGATGGTATATATATGCTGAAACCAAACTCTCTTCTCTTAAGGGAAGTAAGAGGAAGATGGTTACAATACAATCGCAGCATGAAAGATTTGCATTAGATACAAAGGAGATTTCTTGACAGTGAGTGGTGTTAAACATTGGAATGATTTATCAAAAGTTTTTTTTAAGTACACTGATTCTATAAAAAATTTTTTTAAATGACATTCAAAAAGAAACACATTTTTACATTCATTTTGGAGAACCAAAATAATTGTTAGCAAATATGGAGATGTTTAAATTTATAAAACCCAAACTTTTCTTCTTCTACTTCAGACCTAGATTAATATTAAAGAAGACAGTACCCACACTTCATTATTTCATATAGCAAAGGCGGTAGTTTTACTAATACTCTAACACTGATACTTTCTCAAAATATCTGAGAAATATGACCACATGTGGTAAGAAGATTAAGGTGCTTCTGGTAACCCCCCCAAAAGCAGAACTCTTGACTACAGAAAACAGAAAGTTTTCAGTGGGGAGCCACGGGGGCTGCCTTCAGTCTTATCAATCTACAGATTCTCAAATTACAGATCTGCTGTTGTTTTCTGACACATCTGCTTTGCAATGTAAAATAGTGTTTTCTTTAATAAGAATTCTTCAAAAAGCCCTTAGGCTCCTCGCTTTTGTTTGCACAGCCTGAGAGTTTTCATTTAAAATTTTTACACTGTTTTTAAAATTCTCCTTTTTTTGTTTCTAAAATAGGCAAAGTCCATAAACCTCTGTTTGGCTTCACATCTTAGCTACATGGAAAAAGGTGGAGAGAAATGTTCAGAGAAATTCTTAAAGTTTCAGTAAATGAGGTTACTTCAAATGACCAACATTGTTCTCCTCCCTCCTTTGCCGTCAAAAATCGCTCTTATTCAACATAGGTTTGGAAGTTTTAGCCACAGCAATCAGAGAAGAAAAGGAAATAAAAGGAATCCAAATCGGAAAAGAAGAAGTAAAGCTGTCACTGTTTGCAGATGACATGATACTATACATAGAAAATCCTAAAGATGCCACCAGAAAACTACTAGAGCTAATCAATAAATTTGGTAAAGTAGCAGGATACAAAATTAATGCACAGAAATCTCTGGCATTCCTATACACTAATGATGAAAAATCTGAAAGTGAAATCAAGAAAACACTCCCATTTACCACTGCAACAAAAAGAATAAAATATCTAGGAATAAACCTACCTAAGGAGACAAAAGGCCTGTATGCAGAAAATTATAAGACACTGATGAAAGAAATTAAAGATGGAGACAGATGGAGAGATATACCATGTTCCGGGATTGGAAGAATCAACATTGTGAAAATGACTATACCACCCAAAGCAATCTACAGATTCAATGCAATCCCTATCAAACTATCACTGGCATTTTTCACAGAACTAGAACAAAAAATTTCACAATTTGTATGGAAACACAAAAGACCCTGAATAGCCAAAGCAATCTTGAGAAAGAAAAACAGAGCTGGAGGAATCAGGCTCCCTGACTTCAGACTATACTACAAAGCGACAGAAATCAAGACAGTATGGTACTGGCACAAAATCAGAAAGATATATTAATGGAACAGGATAGAAAGCCCAGAGATAAACCCACGCATATATGGTCACCTTATCTTTGATAAAGGAGGCAGGAATGTACAGTGGAGAAAGGACAGCCTCTTCAATAAGTGGTGCTGGGAAAACTGGACAGCTACATGTAAAAGTATGAGATTAGATCACTCCCTAATACCATATACAAAAATAAGCTCAAAATGGATTAAAGACCTAAATGTAAGGCCAGAAACTATCAAACTCTTAGAGGAAAACATAGGCAGAACACTCTATGACATAAATCACAGCAAGATCCCACCTCCTAGAGAAATGGAAATAAAAACAAAAATAAACAAATGGGACCTAATGAAACTTCAAAGCTTTTGCACAGCAAAGGAAACCATAAACAAGACCAAAAGACAACCCTCAGAATGAGAGAAAATATTTGCAAATGAAGCAACTGACAAAGGATTAATCTCCAAAATTTATAAGCAGCTCATGCAGCTCAATAACAAAAAAACAAACAACCCAATCCAAAATTGGGCAGAAGACCTAAATAGACATTTCTCCAAAGAAGATATACAGACTGTCAACAAACACATGAAAGAATGCTCAACATCATTAATCATTAGAGAAATGCAAATCAAAACTACAATGAGATATCATCTCACACCACTCAGAATGGCCATCATCAAAAAATCTAGAAATAATAAATGCTGGAGAGGGTGTGGAGAAAAGGGAACACTCTTGCACTGCTGGTGGGAATGTGAATTGGTACAGCCACTATGGAGAACAGTATGGAGGTTCCTTAAAAAACTACAAATAGAACTACCATATGACACAGCAATCCCACTACTGGGCATATACCCTGAGAAAACCATAATTCAAAAAGAGTCATGTACCAAAATGTTCATTGCAGCTCTATATACAATAGCCAGGACATGGAAACAACCTAAGTGTCCATCATTGGATGAATGGATAAAGAAGATGGGGCACATATATACAATGGAATATTACTCAGCCATAAAAGGAAACGAAATTGAGCTATTTGTAATGAGGTGGATAGACCTAGAGTCTGTCATACAGAATGAAGTAAGTCAGAAAGAGAAAGACAAATATCGTATGCTAACACATATATATGGAATTTAAAAAAATGTCATGAAGAACCTAGGGGTAAGACAGGAATAAAGATACAGGCCTACTAGAGAATGGACTTGAGGATATGGGGAGGGGGAAGGGTGATCTGTGACAAAGCGAGAGAGAGGCATGGACATATATACACTACCAAACGTAAGGTAGATAGCTAGTGGGAAGCAGCTGCATAGCACAGGGAGATCAGCTCGGTGCTTTGTGACTGCCTGGAGGGGTGGGATAGGGAGGGTGGGAGGGAGGGAGACGCAAGAGGGAAGAGATATGGGAACATATGTATATGTATAATTGATTCACTTTGTTATAAAGCAGAAACTAACACACCATTGTAAAGCAATTATACTCCAATAAAGATGTTAAAAAAAAAAAAAATGTAGGAAGGAGGCAAGCAGAGATGCTCTTCATATAACCCCTCTTCCCAGGAAGTAAAAATCTATGAAATGAGGAAACTCACAGGTAAAATCCACTCTTTTGGCCTTCCCTGGTGGCGCAGTGGTTGAGAGTCCACCTGCCGCTGCAGGGGACACAGGTTCGGGCCCCGGTTCGGGAAGCTCCCACATGCCGCGGAGCGGCTAGGCCCGTGAGCCATGGCCACTGAGCCTGTGCATCCGGAGCCTGTGCTCTGCGACGGGAGAGGCCACAACAGTGAGAAACCCGTGTACCGCAAAAAAAGAAAAAAAAAAAAATCCACTCTTTTTTACTCTGTTGCAACTCTGACAATCCAATATTATGGAAAATGGGAATATATAGATAATTAAATGATCACAGAAACATATGAAATTTTTTCTTAATAATCACAGTGAGGTTGATACTTGATGTTCTCTGTGTTGACTGAACTGGACCTGAAACCCAGATAAGGACATATTTCTCAACCCAAAGTATACATGCTTCTATTAGCTCCAAGTCCAAACTTCAATTCCCAAGGATACAGTATCCATTCATCCCCTCATGAAAAAATAAAAATAAATGATTTTTTTAAGGCCTCCACTGGAAACACATACGTTTGATCTTTTTAAGTTAATTATGTGTAACCATAATAAAAAAATTAAACTCATTTTTCACAAAATAATGGGACAGAGGAGGCAGGCAAATGACAAACATATACAAGTATCAGGCCTTGACAGCCTGAGCATTTATCTCTCTTCACCTTAAATCCAACTGAATGCTATTTGAAGCAGATGATATCTACTTTGAAGCTCCCTGATGGAATTCCTCCAGAAAACATGATCTTTTTCAAGGATAAGGGATGCCACTTTGTAATTCACTGTATTTCTACAATTCATTCTTATGTGGTCCAGTTTGTTGGGGGTGGAGATTATCTAGTTACATAAAAATCATGGATATGCCCTCAGTACCAAATCTTACAAGAGAGACAGATGGAAGAAGTCCGATGCTGTGCAGATGTATGTAGTCAGCTACATCCTTTTAATCTAATATGATGGATCGGGGACTGTCCTGTAAGACAGGTGTCATGCTATAAGCTAACTTGTAAGGGAAGAGAGTTTGGATAAATGACAAGATACCTAGAAATTGAAAAAATAAAATAGGGCTTCCCTGGTGGCGCAGTGGTTGAGAGTCCGCCTGCCGATGCAGGGGACACGGGTTCATGCCCCGGTCCGGGAGGATCCCACATGCCGCGGAGCGGCTGGGCCCGTGAGCCATGGCTGCTGGGCCTGCACGTCTGGAGCCTGTGCTCCGCAACGGGAGAGGCCACAACAGTGAGAAGCCCACGTACCGCAAAATAAATAAATAAATAAATAAATAAAATAAAATAGTTTTCTTATACATGAAATAATGGTGTGAGTCTAAAGCTATTTCTTTGACATATTCTTCCTATTCTGCTTCTTTAAGCAAATTTTCAATTTGACTATGAGAATTCTTTCTTAAAATTGTTCATTCTTCCTTAAGTCAAGAAAAGCATGATCTCTTTTTCATAAGGAGTTAACTGGACTTGGGTTGAGGTTCTATTCTGAGCTCACTGGATAGAAAGCGACAGGGCCAGGATTCACACTAGGGCTTTCGGCTCCACAGACAGTTCTCCATTAGGACGCTCAACAAATATATTTTTTTTAATTGCTCATTCCTTTTCAGGTGTCCTCTTTTTCAAAACTTCAATCCTTTGAAAGTCTGCTTTCTAAGACCTTGTGTCCTTTCTTTCATAACATTACCAAGACATGTTCCCTTTCGCTCAACATTTCCATCAATTCTCTTTTATAAATCATTTGTTCTTCACTGGCCAAAGTCACGTACTAGGGTCCAAAACCTCTTTTCGGGACAGGCAGTATAGAAAGACTTTCAAGAGGTTGGGTTCTAAAATAGGGTAAAAAATGTGTTTGATTTCTACCTATACCTTTACTATCTATATGAGTGTAGGCAAAAAGCTACTTATATTTGTATGGCTGGGTTTCTTCAACTATAAATGGAAAACATCTTTTAGAATTGTTGGAAGAATAAAATGCTAAAATATGTATAATATGCTTAGCATAATGCTGGGCTAAAATAAGACTCAGGAAGGTTAGCTGTTATGGTTAGCTCTACCTTCTAAAGATGACATTGTCAGAAAGCAAGTTGCAAATTCCTCAGATGTTCGGATTTCATAAGACTGAGACCTGTGCAAAGGTCTGGATATATAAAATTCCCTAGTTCTACTAGGCTTTGCCTTTATGACAGTTGCATGATCTAGAGTAGGAAAATATTGGCTTCCTCTAGTCAACATCTAGCTCAGTAAGCTGCAGAATTGCTCCCTTTTTTCCTCTCCATCACACACCATCAGCACCATGGAACTCTATGCAAAATTTGCCTTCTTGAAATGCACAGTAAAAATTCCTTCATTTTCAATCTAATCTATATCCTTTAACACAAAATAGTCATCCTCTTCAGTACATTCCAGTCGTGAGTCTCATCCCACTAAGTCTTGAGATCACATTTATCTTTTGGTATGCTGCAAGCTGAATATCTGTATTTCTTCAAAATTCATATGTTGAAATCCTGACTCCCGATATAATGCTTTTAAGAGATGGGGGCTTTGGGAGGTGATGAGGTCATGAGGGTGGAGCCCTCATGAATGGGATTAGTGCCCTTATGAAAGACAGCTCAGAGAGCTCCCTTGCCCTTTGTACCACATAAGGACACAGTGGGAAGACAGCCATCTATGAATCAGAAAGCAGGCCTTCACCAGACATCAAATCTGCCAGAGCCTTGATCTTAGACTTCCCAGCCTCCAGAACTGTGAGAAATAAATTTCTGTTGTTTATTAGCCCCCCAATCTATGGTATTTTCTTATAGCAGACTAAAAGGACTAAGACATGGTATTAATATTACAAAATCTGTTTTGTTGACTACCGATCATCTGGCAGGCTTGGATGCCTTCAGTGCTGAAGGAGCCAATATATATACACCCTAGCAGCAAACGGAGATATGGTACATGAAAAGGCTCCAGTCAGAAAAATCCAAAAAAGGTGTCTTACTGAAATGTTCCCTGGTCACCTAAGCTTACAGACATTGCAACTGCATGAAAAAGGGTTAGATGTTTATTATCTTCCTTTAGGTGAACATGGTTCATGTACATCCTAGAGTAAGGCATGACATTGAGCTCCATTTGCTGTCATTTATAATTTCTGCCAAAAGTGGGTTATGAATTTCCCTATATTCTTAAAGAGAATGTACTGGCTACCATTTAATCTTTCTTAATAAATCACAGTTATCCATTTGATGTACAAGCTGTACAATCATGGAGGAATGTCTGCAGGGGTTCATCCACGTGTAGAGTTGCCTGTACTGCCCTAGAATGGCTCCAGGCTGCCATGCTTTTTCACTTCTCATATATTTTTTTAAACAGTTTATCTCTCTCCTCCCTTGTTGTCAAGCTGTCAGTCAGCTGTCACTTTTCACTGCTGTCAGTGAGCCTGCCTTTATCGCACCCCCAATTTGATGCTGCTAATCTGCTGTCAGCTGAAAAATCAGATAATCAAGACCTCTGAAACTGCATTCACAATAAGTGGTGAGCTGAGCACTCGATGGAGATTTTGAGATAGAAGTTCCAGTTTCTGCTCTGTCTATATCTAGCTGTGTGATTACCAGAAGACACTTAACTTCTCTGGGCCTTTGTGCCTTCATCTTTAAAATATGGAGCAGAGCCTCTGTGTGTGTGGGGGGGGAGGAGGAGGGAGAGGGAGGGAGAGGGAGAGGGAGAGGGAGAGGGAGAGGGAGAGGGAGAGGGAGAGGGGGAGAGAGAGAGAGAGAGAGAGAGAGAGAGAGAGAGAGAGAGAGAGAGAGAGAAAGGAAGAGAAAGAGAAAGAAAAAGAGATCTCACCTAGACTTGAAGGCTGTTTCTCTCCCTACCAGAAAAAAACATATGAAACTTTTTTGTGAGTTAACAGAATGCAGGGTGGGGCACCACTGACCCTTTAATTGTTGAATTCAAGGATAATTTTAGTCATCACTTTATTTAACCTCACTCCTCTGAATTCACTATCAATCATCTCCTTAAAACTCTCTTCCCTGTATTCCACAGGATAATTCTCTCATTGATGACCTCCTGACTGTTTTATCTTTTCTTCTCATTTTAATCCTGGGCTCTTCCTCCACTAACCCCTTAAGGGTCAAGAGTGGGAAAGGCCAGTCCAAAGCTAAAGATCAAGGTCATAATGAGAAACCAGCAACAACTCCTGAGAAGCAGCACCTGTGTCCTGGAAGCCAGCTTGAAGACTGTGTCACAGTGTGCCCAATGCTGCTGATGTGTGACGTAAGATGAGGACTGAGAACTGACAACAGGATTTAGAGGCATGGAAGTCATCAGGGACCTGGACAAAAACAGTCTCAGTGGAGTAGCTTGAAGAAAGAACAATGGGAATGAAATTGGAAACAAGTGTAAACAACTCTTTCAAGAGGTTTTGCTACTAAGAGAAATAAAGAAATGAGGTAGTAGCAGAGGATGAAGTGGAATCAAGAGAGAATATTTTTAAGATGTAAAGCAAATAGCATTTTTTGTATGCTAATAGGAACCATCCAGAAAAGAGGAAAATGGATGACGCAGATCAGAGAAAAAAAATTGCTAGAAAAATAATTTTTAGGTATGCAAGAAGGATGGGCTCCAGCAAAGAAGTGGAAACAGGGCCTTAGTCAGAAGTAAGGTCAATCCATCAATAGTTACAGGTGTGAAGATAAAAAATATGCACCCAGAAGCACATAACTGGGTAGATGTAATGGTGGCAGCATATAGAAATTCTCTTCTGATTGTGTCTATCTTTTTCAGTCATGATCTGAGAAGGAAGACAGAAGATTTGGTATTAAAAGCTTACAAAGAAAGGAAAATGCATGATTAGTTATTTAGAAAAGGGGAATTATGGTACACTCGCCATGCAGCTCAACAGGTCCATGTGGATTTAGGGGTCATGAATTTAGAGTAGGCTAATAAGTACGGCTGGAGGTTTTCCTCCTAATCAAATATGAAAGAAAAGGTGCAAAAGATTTGAGAGTACACACGAGAAAGGAGTATGATGACAGAATGTGGAAGTTAAACTGGAGAAAGGAGGAAAATTAGGACAAGAGAAGAATGAATGTAAGGAGCTGGCTCCTTACCATCAATGGATGCTATAGGTTCTGGTGAAGCCAAAAGGCTGCTTGAGTCAGGATGATAAAAAGAATATATAAAGGAACCTCTTTATTTATATTAGGCTGTTCCTTTGGCAGAGTACTTCTTTACTTTCACGTGTTAAAAGAGGGCAAAGGGGAAGACAGTCCTTTATATTCAGGTGGCAATAAATGTGCTAGGTTATAAAACAATGGGGATGAAGGAGTTAATAAGATGAATTAAACTTTATTAAGGTTCTGTTATGTGCCAGGCACTCGGCTGGGCATTTGGCACACATTATTTCATTTAATAGCTACATCATGCCTATGAGGGGATAAGGTAAATATAATCATAACCATTAAAGAACCTAAGCTCAGGGTCATTACACTTGCACAGGTCACAGAGCTAGTAAGTGGCGGTCAAGACTCAAATACATGCATGCCTAACTACAGTATTTAAGAGCTTTCCCACTTCAAAATGTTTTAATACATATAATGAAATATTTTCAAGTGAATATTCTTTCTTACTACTGTTTTTCTGGTCTTTGAGAATGAAGCAGTGGAGGGGTGAGGAAGGTAATAGGTACAGCAGGTACTACAAGCCCAATATTGAATTTCTGTATGACAGACATGCTCTGAGTTTTAACAGTTATCAACTTTATAAATCCTCAAATATTTTGCTGAAATATGGCTTTTTCCCTTCCCTGATTAATATACCTTATATTATATATTACTAGAGCACATTATATTAATAATTTAAGTATATGTTCTGCTGCTTTGTTTTTAAATTAAATTTGAGAGAAAGATAGAACCATTCAAAATTTTTTTTATTTTTAATCACCTTGGTTATTTTGCCTTTGGAATTACTAAACATTTTTCAACATCTCAACAAAATAATACTCTTTTAAGACTGCAGGCATTAGAATGATTGCCATTCATGCAAATAATCACTTACTTACACTATATGAGTTTGGGTTGGATAAAGCAAATTACCATTTGAAAATAATTCAAATAACACTCTGGGCTAAGACCTTGCTTATGAATGTTATCTTGGCCACAATATTTTTTAACCTTCTTCCATTTAGCTAGATTTATTTATGGTAATACAGTCCAAATTAATAAACTATTCAATTGCCACAGGTATATTAAACATAGGATGTTGTAGGACTATATCAGATGCAAGTGCATTTTAAAACATACTATTTATTTGGAATTCTATAGCAGTAATAATTAAGATGTGCTATAACTACCTATTCACTTAAAGATGTGCATTTTGACGATATATTATTATATGAGAAACTTAAAAGCATGTCAAAAAATAAGGTTCAAAATATGATCTAAAGCAGCGGTCCCCAACTTTTTTGGCACTAGGGACCGGTTTCATGGAAGACAATTTTTCCACGAACCGGGGGATGGTTCAGGCAGTACTACGAGCAATGGGGAGCGATGGGGAGCGGCACATGAAGCTTCGCCCGCTCGCCCGCCACTCGCCTTCTGCTGTGCGGCCCGGTTCCTACCAGGCCCGGGGGTTGGGGACCCCTGATCTAAAGTATAAGCTGTGTTCTAGTTAATCACAGATCTAAAGTATAACAATCATATTCTTCAGAAGTTGACATTCTCTCATCACACATATGAAAATTATATATTACAAATACATATTATATACATATTTACATATATATGAAAATCAACTGTGATCTTAGTTTCATTTAGCTTTATAGTTTTCAAAACTGTAAATAAATCATTAAGTATTTCTGACAAATGACCTATACTGACAGGAAGATTAGGTAGTTAATAGAAAATTTAATCAAAAGTCATAGAGTCTAAATTTTAATACAGTCTCTGACAGTAATCAGCAGTGTGAGCACAAGCCAGTCTGCTTCTCCGGCCTTCTGTTTTCTGAACTCCATAAAGTAAGGATCAGGCAAGTTGTTCTAACTTAAATTTTATGACTCACTAGCTTGATTTGGTATTAGGCAGATTTTTCTTCAATGCAGTATTAACTAGTCAGACACTTAAATCAGTATTAGGGGTGTGGAAGAGTGGGTGTCCCCACAGCAAAATCTGGGTGAACTCAGTTAGTCCGGAACATAGAGACTAATGCTGACCTCCTGCATAGCATATGTGGATATTAAATTGTCTCCTGCCTTCATTTCAAGGATGGGGAAGAAACAGCTGTCCCTGAACTCTTTTTAAGGACACAGTCAGTTACAAAACAGCAGCATCCCCAGCTAGTATGATTCCCACTGAAGTAAACTTTCTATTCACAAGGGGAAAATATTCCTGGTGGTACTAAAAACAATTTTGCTAGGTTTAATCAAAAGTGAAAAGGAATTCTAGAATTTTCCCTTTGAGCCACATCATCCATTCCTAATTCAGGGTGGGCCCAGCAATAAGGGTAATAAAAAATATCCTTAGTGACTGAGAAAAAGAAATGGCAATTAAGTGCATTTGCAACCCAATATAGAAGACCTAACTCTTTAATAAGATAATATAAATAATAAAAAATGGGAGAAGGGGGAAAAAAACAGAAAAAACAGCATGGGAAATGAAAGTAATCTAAGCAGTAAAATTTAACAGTGATTTACTTAGAAGTTACTATTATACATATAAACCAATGGGCATAAGCTGAATACAAAGGTTGAGACCTATGCTTGACAATGACTTCTGTAGCAAAACAACAAATAAATAAAACAGTAAGTGTTAAAAGCCAAAGCACCTTGCTTTGGCAAACAAATAAATAAGAGAAAAGAAAGGAAAAACTCAGTATCAGAATTAACCATTCAGTGACAGGTTGGACACATGATTATTTAAAATCTTTGTAAATCACAGCATGGCGAAATAGAACTTGATTCTCTAACTAATCATGCTTATGCTGAAAAATCAAAATTGGCAAGAACATCACCGATTTTTACACATTTGGGGAATAATTTATGACACAATATTGAAAATGGAGTTAAACATACTGACCTGCTCACATCAGGAAACCTGATGGGAAAGTAAATAACTTGGCACTTGGGTCTGATGATGCTTTCCAGATCTTTGGGTCTGTGATCAGGAATCAGCTTCATGAATTTTCCAATAGAAGTAAGAAATGACTCCATATTAAAAACCGAGTTGAATACCACCACATCAGCCACCAGGCTGCAAAGGGAAAGGATAAATGCATATGGTGAGCCCACACTTGTTCAGTTATTTTTATAAGATTTCTTTATTAATCAGAGTTTATACTGCACCTTGGGTTTGCAAAGAACTCTGCACTTCCTACCAGTATTTATCAAAATGACTCTAATAGATAGGTTAGTTTCATTAGCATTATATCAAGGGAAGGCAGATTATTGGCATCAGAGAGGAAAGGCAGGAGAGGAATTAAGTGATTTAATGGGATACTATGACACTTCAAACCAAAGTATTGGGTTGGCCAAAAAAGTCCGTTTGGTGTTTTCCGTAAGATGGCTCCAGTAGCACTTTAGTTGTCTTCAACTTCATTCGAAATAATTTTGTTACACTGCATTGTGACAGCTGTCATATCAGCGTGCCTTTAAAAAAAAAAAATCAAAATTGGTGAATTTCTGTGTAGCCATGTTAATACTGAAGATGGGAGGAAAAAGCAACATTTTCAGCATATTATGCTTTATTATTTCAAGAAAGGTAAAAACTCAACTGAAACGCAAAAAAAAAAGGTTTGTGTGGTGTATGGAGAAGGTGCTGTGACTGACTGAATACGTCAAAAGGGGTTTGCAAAATTTCGTGCTGCAGATTTCTCACTGGACAATGCTCCATGCTCCAGTAGACCAGTTGAAGTTGACAGTGATCAAATCGAGACATTAATTAAGAACAATCAATATTACACCATGCAGGAGACAACTGACATAATCAAAATATCCAAATCAAGCGTTGAAAATCATTTGCACCAGCTTGGTTACGTGAATCAGTTTGGTGTTTAGGTTCCACGAAAGTTAAGAGGAAGAAAACCTTCTTGACCGTATTTCTGCGTGCGATTCTCTACTTACACGTAATGAAAACGTTCCGTTTTTAAAACAAATTGTGATGGGCGATGAAAAGTAGATACTGTACAATAACGTGGAACAGAAGAGATGGTGGGGTAAGCGAAATCAACCACTACCAACCACACCAAAAGCCAGTCTTCATCCAGAGAAGGTGATGTTGTGTATTTGGTGGGATTGGAAGGCAGTCCTCTATTGTGAGCTTTTTCTGGAAAACCAAACGATTAATTCCAACAAGTACTGCTCCCAATTAGACCAACTGAAAGCAGCACTCGATGAAAAGCGTCCAGAATTAGTCAACAGAAAACGCATAATCTTCCATCAGGATAACACAAGACCGAGTTTCTTTGATGACCAGGCAAAAACTGTTACAGCTTGACTGGGATCAAGCTGATTCATCGCCGAATTCACCAGACATTGCACCTTCAGATTTCCATTTATTTCGGTCTTTACAAAATTCTCTTAATGGAAAAAATTTCAATTCCCTGGAAGACTGTAAAAGGCACCTGCAACAGTTCTATGCTCAAAAAGATAAAAAGCTTTGGGAAGATGGAATTATGAAGCTGCCTGAAAGACGGCAGAAGGTAGTGGAACAAAACAGTGAATACATTGCTCAATAAAGTTCTTGGTGAAAATGAAAAATATGTCTTTCATTTTTACTTTAAAAACCGAAGGAACCTTTTGGCCAACCCAGTGTACTTTTCCGCAATGCCAGGAATTTTCAATATTATCACCAAGTACAGGAGGACCTTTTTCTTTGTGGCCCAACTACCCATGTTGGGTTTCTATGTCAGTGATGTACTTCGTTTTACACCACAGTACTGAGAACAGAACACTTGCCATACTTTTCACTGCCTTCAAGGAGATTAATCCAGATAAAGCTATTTCATACTAAGAGCATACCTTCATAACATGTAGTTAAAGTCTATTTCTCATTTTAACCCTTGCTTCAAGAAACTGTTAGGTTTTTTAAAGTTCTGAGACTACACAGGAAGGATTATATAGAAACTCTACAAATAACTTATTTTTTTATTATATTAGATTTGGAGTAGTCAGAGAAATAGAAGAAGTTGGTGAAAATGGATCCAGAAATCCACACCACTAGGTCCTACTGATTACATAATGTATTATAAAGGACCACAACACCATGGACCTTCAGAATTAAACGAAAGAAATATAATATTGGCTGTTGCTTTTGATGCAAAGGCTTGATCCTCTCCTTAGTATTTTTTTATTAAAAATAATCTAAAATACATAGTTAGAAGGAAATGTAAAAACAAAGTTTATGTGTCATTAATATGTCAGTAGTTTCCAAATTTGCCTATAACATTTTCTTGGAAACCAATGAACACAAACGATAACTATGGGTGAGCTGGATAAACAGGAATATGTACTATGTTCCCTTTATGAATCAAAAAACCATTTTAATAAATCATTGTTTTGTTTTTTAAAATAACCCTCTTTGCTTTAAGCCATGATTCAGTGTCTCAGTGTCACTGGATCTCAATAAAATGCATACAAATGCTTTGATAAGAAGGTATACAAGATCAAATAGAAAAAGCAGTTAGTTTTATTTCACCCTGTAAAGGACATCAAGGAAACTGAAAAGAAGACATGCAAGCCCACAGGACTGTAAAACACAAATGAATAAACAGAGCGTATAGGGCAGGACCACAGCAAGTCCTCAGTTTAGTTTAATTCACATTTACTGAGACAGTCAAAGTTTCTATTATCAATACATAGCGGAATGAAAAACTAACAAAAGGAATGTTGACCTGCCACCCCTATCTGCCCCCACTCCTGCAAAACTGTTTTCCCATACAAGTTTTTTTTTTTTTTTTTAGTTGCAACCTAGTGCAAACTTGGGATTAGCAGTGATTACAACATGGATAATACAAGAGAGTGTCACAGAAGTGCTGACACAATATCAAGCAATAAGGAAGCCAATATAATAATATACCAAAAGTTGAAGGATGTTTTACAGCTAGTCTGTTTTCACCATATGTCACATATTGTAATAGTGACCCACAGGTCATAATACATAGTTATGGCATGTGTTCATCAGTCAGAGGGTTAGTGAAACCTCTATTTAAGGTGAATGCTTATGTCGGTCATCTCTGAAGTCCTTAACTGTCACACAGTCAAGAAAGAAACCTGACAGTGCCAACAAAAGCAGAAGTCAGCAAGAAAATGAAAGAAACATTTTAAGAAGCTGGAGTCATACTTTTCAAACTGAATCTGAACAGGACTGCTTTCTGACACTCTTATTTTTCCTCTGGATGACTGCAAGCCAGTTTTTTTCTCATTAAGAGTCCCACCAATGATCAAGCCCACTTCTTTCTCTCCAAGCTCATCTATCAGTTTACGCTCTTGAGAAGAGCAATGCTGCAAAATTATATATAAGCTTTTATAGTCTCATTCCCTTTGAGCAAAGCAATCTTTTCTGAAACAGAGAGATGAGGGGTAGTGAGCTAAAAATTTTTTTAGCTATCTGCCCTCAAACGGCATTCAACCCAACTACTTATATTCTTAAAAACCCAGTTTATGCCAAATTAAAGTTCCAAGATAGTTTACAGAAATATTCTTTTTCATGCATTTCCTCTCTGATATGAGTGGGTGTAACTTCCATTAACTTTAAAGCCACCCATAAAGGGAAAAATAGACTTAATTTTTTTCCCCAGTTATTTCTCACGGGTAATAAACACACACTATCTGAGGAAAAGAATGAGGCTAATTCAAGAAACCAAAAGAATATTACAAATGTTTTCCATATTGATAAAGCACAAAATGATTTTATTTTTGTTTTTAAAACATATTTTCCCCTCTGTTTCAATATAAAATAAAGAATTTTAATTTTATTATGAAATTTTAAAACGGCTGCTTTTTTTATGAGACATTTGATGTGAAGCAGCTCCGCTCTATTTTGATAGCGCTGCTACTTCATTTGAAGCAGCTTGTAAAAATGATTGCAGGAAAACATTTACAAAATGCTCAAAACACAGAAGTATTACCATCTAGCTGTTTTTCTATGTCAGTGAAACTATGGAATATACTTGCAAAAGAGCTGGGAGTCTGTTTAAACACATCATCAATCCCAGTTGCTAATAACTATTAAAAAAGGTGAGTAAACTGAACCCAATCACTGCCAAACTGACTCCCTTTGAGTGTTGCAGTTATGTGGATGGGATCCAATAGCAAAGCTGTTTCAGAGTTGTTGTTAACTTCTTTCATTAACTAAGCTTCAGGAGATACACTTTGTTGAAGTAACAGTAGAGAAGGACCATCACCTTTGAAATGTCATGGTATTTTAAGGCTATGCAGTTTCAGAAGACTCAAGAGGGGAAAAAAACCTCCTAAAGATTCATTTTCCATAGTTTTCTCTTACAAACAATAAGGAAAAAAAGGACAAAAACCCCTTGCTCCATTATGCTTTAATTTTTGTTTATTCCTCTGTAAATTTCTATTTTGATTTCAGCTGGATACATGGAAAGTAGCTGGTAAATAAAAGTTGACTAACTGTCTTTTTCTAAAAGTATGTCTCACACAGTAGATGATGGAATCAGGGGCTGAAGAAGGTCCCTGTCACCCCTTTGATTCTATTTTGAATGTTGTAGAAAATACAGTTAGATAATTAGTTCAACATTTAGATTGTTACACATATGTATTTTATAAAAGGATTAGCTGTTCTCTTATATGTACATATTGCAGAGGCACAAGTAATTCCTACCATGGAAGGTATGTTTAAACATTTGCTCCTAATTTAAGGTATTTTTAAAATAAGTGTACAGGAGGTCTCCAGATTTAAAAGCTAACTATAAGGAAAAAGATGGCAAACGACTAAATATAATGATACAATCTATACCTACCATGAGAGAATTTGGTTGTATCCATATTGGAAATCCCTCTCCTGACATTTCTTGACAGGATATACCAATTGGTTCTCATGGAAGTACAGAATCTTTTTCAATTTCCCAAGATCAGGCCGAAGGGCAGCCAGTTCAGTCAGGTTAAGCACTGAGCTTGCGAAGAGAATCCTAGGAAACAAGGAAATTAGGGTTACCACCCCGAGCATACTTGAAGTGGGCATCCTGTGCCTTCTCTCCTCTTTCCTCATCCTACCCCAAGGAAAACATATCCCCCATAGGGACACATCAAGAGTTAAGCCTTAATACCATGTAGCAGCATTCTAAGTTTTGATCTCTTAAAAAGCAGCTGCTAAGAACTATAAAAGCCCTGAATCTCATTGGTCTTCTCAGCTCAGTAACTGAGAGATGCAAAAAAAAAAAAAAAAGCTGGATGGATTTTATTGAAAAAAGCCTAGAAAAGCTCCATCTGAAGGACAAATGGAACAAAGATAAGGCTGACTGGGGAATACTTTGCTTGCCAGTTTCATTACACTTTACTTCTTTATGCAACCAACTACTGAAATTCAATATATGAGCAGGAATGGCACGTGTTCGTGTTATGACATAAACCCTTTTGATTCATGCAATAGACTTATCTAGTGAGGGCTTTTTCTCTTGGCATGTTTTCTTATGCCCCCCTTTTAAATATTCTGCAATATTTGTGGGGGTTTTTCTTTTATATTTTCTTCTCGATTACTGGACTGCTAATGGCACCATATGTACACTCTGTAATACCCCTTATATAAAACATAAATTATAAAAATGAAGAAAGCCTGGTTCCTTGTCTTTGGGGGATAAAAAGGAAACTGAAAGTCTACCTATCCATGGTTATAAATGAAATAGTGTCTATTTACTCATTCCACAAACATTTATCATAAATGCCTACTAGGTACCAGGGTCAAGCGAGGAAGAACAGAAAAGATGAACAAGACAGCCTGCAGAATGAATGCTGCCAATAACAGTGGCATGAACAAAGTACTAGAGGAACAAACAGACAACTGTCTGGGACAACCCGGAAATATTTCACTAATGAGGTGGCTAACACGTGTGGACACAAAAGAGGGACAAATTACATTCCCTGAGCAGCTGAGGACATGTAGATGGCACAATTTTGATGGAATGCCACCTTTATAACATAATATAGCATCATTTGACCCTTACAGCTTTAATTCTCATTCTAAAAAATGAGGTCCAAGAAGGTTAGGGGTTTTTTCTAGAATCACACTGGTAGTAGTGGCAAAGCAGAGATTCCCAGTCTTCTAAGCCCAAAGTACTATTCATTACACCACAGATATGAATTCGTTGTGGACCACTTACATTGCAAACGCTTTTTACTGTACTTAATAAATACAAAATAGCATCCTTGTTATTACCATGATTACAATTACTATAAATTCTCCCTTGCTGACAAGCCAAATGGCTAACTTCAGGTGTTTATATGATCTGCAGCACTAGCCTTTCACATAAGAAGAATGATTACATAATAAGTGCATACATCATAAAGACGAATTCAAGTGTCTTCTTCATGGGCTAAAAAAGGCACATAAGACCAAAAAGCAGCCACCTCTCTAAACTCACATTGCTGTATTAATGTTATGGTTTATTGTTTTAAAGTAAAAAATCTTATCAAGGAGATGCATTTTTAAAAATTGTCTATTTGTACTCAACTAAAACAAATAGAAAATTCATGTTCAGAAAATGTCCTCTATTTTTTCCAAAAATATTCCCACCACCACCACTAAGTATAAGCTTTTCTAAAATTTAGATTGAAAATTCTGAAATATGAAGATATTTGCTTATCTACAAATCTGATCTTTAGTAGAGAGAACAATAAAATTTAAACTCAGTCAATCTATATTTTCCTTAAAATAAAACAGATGGCAACTTGTGGATCAAGTTGAGTAATACACCGCCCTCTATTCCCACTCCCCAGTCCCAACATAACAAACTACTGCAAACAATGACTCATTGTTAATCATTAAGACCTGAGCAAACTCAGTGTTTTTCACACACAAGGAAGAAAAACTCATTAACTGCAGCTTCCATCTATTCATTAATTATAAAAAATCGTACCCTTATAATGAAGAAATTTGGTAGACATTAACTTACCCAAGTGACCAAACTTAATATGAACAATAATGGGCCAAAGGGATATCAAGTATTTCCCAATGTGATACACTGAGAAAGATAGAGATCACCAATTCCTGACAAAAATGCTTGATCTGAATTTGGTCATGAGGAAATAGCCAGACAAATATTCTGCAAAATAAATGGGCTGGATCTCCAAAAAATGTCAAGGTCATAAAAGGAAAAAAATCTAGAATAAAGGGAAATAAAAAGACCCCCAAACAAAATGCAATGTGTGATACTTGATGGGATACTGAATGGGGAAAAAAATAAAAAACAGCTGTAGAAGATATAAGAACAACAGGGAAACTCTGAATATAAAATTATGAAGTTTTATCAACCTTAAATTGAAGTGTATTGATTTTACTGCAATTATGTAGGAGAATATCCTCATTCTTAGGAGACACGTGTTGAATTATTAACATGTGAAGCGTAATGATGTCTGCAACTAAGTCTTAAATAGTTCGGTCCAAAGGCCACTAAAAACAAATATTCAAATATTCATAGATAGAAATAAATGTGCAAAATGTTAACATTTGATTAATCTAAATAAATGATATATTGTAACTCACTGATCTAGTCTTGCAAATTTTTAAGTTATACATTTATAAAACTACAAATTTGGGAGGATATTCATTAAATGGCAGTAAGTAGAAGGGAAAAATATGCCACATTCCATAAACAGTAAACCCATCATATATGTATTTCTAGTCAGACTCCAATTGTTCATTTCCTCCAAGAGAACTATCCTCAGGGTGGAACATCTGTAGCAAATGTTTAACTAAAGCAAGCCCTTCACTCTCCTCCTACCACATACCGCCTCTCCTTACCCTACCTACCAGCTGATCCACAATCAAGGAATCCAAATCTAAAATTGAGACTTTCAAATAAAAGCTCTCAAACGAGAGAATGCAATACATTCAGAAGTAAAATGGCAATGATTTTCATAATATTACCCATTTGGGACTGCCCACACCAACACTTCCTTCAGTTTGTTCAGTCATTAACAGGAAACTCATTTTATTTTTATAACTAATCTTGAAATAACGCTCACTACTTCTAAATTGTGGGAATTATCTCCAACATTAGTAAAACATTTCTCTTTGCTTTTTTGCTTGTAAAATGGAAGTTAAATTAGACAATAAGCAACTCCTCAAATATTCAGCTCAATGACACCTAAAAAGAAGTGATGAAGATGCCCACAAAAGAAATGCAGGTAAGATTCATAGGCAATTTTTTCTTTGCCGTCCTCCATCAATTAAAAAAAAAGTGTATAATGCAATGAATGACATCATCAATCAGCAGCTAATCCCTAGGCTCCCAATGTTCATCTTGCCTCAGGTATTATTTAAGCAATAAATCCTAACAAGGTGAGCTTTACCATCCCACACTGTGTCTCTGGCAGGAAAGGGCACAAGGTGAAAGCAAAAACCACTAGGAACAAGATAATTCCTGACAGCTGCTGCTTGAGCACAAGTTAAATTGAACAGTTTATCTCAGCATGAAGATGTTATAAGGTTTTATGTTTAATATTTTTAAATTAACATAAAACCCAGAGAAAGCAGTTGGGCAATCTTTCACAAACATGACATACTACAATCACTGTATAAGCTGGATTAGTACTTGTTACCATGCTACTACAGAATTAAGCTGTTTTTAGACCACCAAAGAGCTTTAAATTGCAACTTTTGTCTCTGTAAGAGAAACCTATATTTAAAATGTCTGCTAAATTCAAATTAATGGCTACATCATTAGCTTACCATCTCACCAAAAGTATAAGTAAGCTGCTATTATAATCGTCTAACCAAAACAGCTCTGTGCTGTAAAAGTACGTGAATGCCGTTCTAGGTATTTGGGACTGTATGCATATACATGCTTCAAGTATTTTCAATGCACATTATACCTACAATCTGAGTCATATTTGCTTAAGGAATCCAAAATCATTCAACACAATGAAATTCTAGATTTTATTTTTCTTTGATTCAGTTTGAATACACTAGTTGCTTGCCTTTTATCCTATTTTCTTAATATGTCAAACGAGATGTTAAAATATACATAAGCACTGTAGGAGTGTGACTACTATTATCAAGATGCATACCTTTATACCTTAAATGGCATGAAGGGTCAGTGAAATGAGAAACAGGGGACAGGCATTCAATATTCCAACCACCACCATATACAATCTAGGAGAAAATCCTTCATGGACTAATTATCTCACTCTTGACCCATGAAGTTTTTTCAATAGCCCCCCACCTTCCGAAACCATTTATCACATAATGGGATACAGAACACAATTTAACACAGATACCAATTGGGGTTGTTATTTATACTTAAATAATTCCCTGCAGGACTTTCAACAAGCCTTTGACAGAAGCGTGAATGCCATCTTCCAGCTGTGTCACCTTGCTCAATACTTAAATTCCTTGTCTAGATACACGTTGCCCAGCTTCACCCCCTAAGTCTTTCTTCGTTCTTTTGTTGCCTATCTTGAGTTCCTGTTCCTTGATATCTACTCCCAGAATTCTAGATCCTGTACTTTCTGTGATACAATATTTTCTGCAATGAAGGAAATATTCTATATCTGTACTGTCCAATACAGCAGCAACTAGCTACTTATGGCTATCAAGCACTTGTAGTATAGTTAGTGTAACTGAGGAACTAAATTTTAAATTCAATTTAAGTTTAAATTAAATAGCCATAAATTAATGGGAAAGCACAACTCTGGATGGACCAGCTTCCCTTAACCCAACACTCCACTCATCCTACCTGAATGCAATTCCTCACTGAATTGATTTTCTTGTATAGACCCTCGATCTACTTGTGATAATCTAATTTCTAAGTTCCTCCTGATTTGCTGAATTTCACCTACCAGGGTCTCCAATTCTAGAATGCCAGAATGCCATTTTTTCCTTCTGATAATTAGAAAACACATGGTCATTACAGAAAATGTTTTAAGTACAAAAATTATAAATTAATTATCATGCACAACCACCACAAAAGAGATGGCCACTATTTGCATTCTGGTGCTTATTTAGTCAGTATACATTGAGCATCTATTATTTGCAAGGTACTAGGCTAAATAATGGACCTAAAATATAAAACAAAGTAGCTCAGGCAAGAAGAAAATTGGCAGGCTGAGGAACTGAATAAGGACCAAGGAAGCTGGAGCAATTAATTCAATGAATGGCCAGAGAAGATGCTGAGGAAGTCTATGGGTCTTTATGAGACATGAAAATAATTTTGAATTTTATGGTAAGAGCAATGGAAAGAGAATGAAGGATTTTAACTAGGGAAATGACAAAATAATAAATGCATATTGGGTGAATTTACCTTTATTCTTTCACTTTGTAATATGTATAAACTATTGCAATTTTAATTTTTTTTGCTTTTAATACATGTTTTTCTATGTTAAAAATTATTTCTGAAACATATATTTTAACAGATTTCATGATACGATGTGTCATACTATCAACGACCCGAACATGATTTTTAAATTTTTAGATTCATGATTTTTAGATTTATTTAAATCTATAACGTTTAAAATTTTTCTTGTATAATCTCTTGTATTTCTATTGTATCTGTTTACGTATTTCATGAAATGTTTCATTATTTTTTTAATATCAGAGAACTTTACTCTGACTGCTGTATGGAAAACAGACTGTAAGGAATCGCTTTGCAAGAAGGGAGAAGAGTAGGGAAGAGAAAAGAAATGTCAGTCTCTTGGACTAAAATGATAGCGCTGATGGTGCTGAGAAGCGGACTGACTGGGATCTTGCTGATGGTGCTGTCCAGGTTTGCTGATCAACTGGATGTGAGAAGTGAAAGAGGAGTGCTATCCTTTCCTCTGCTGTATCACTCAATGTAACAGGAGCTCAATGATACATACATGCATACGTGAAAATTACTCCCAAACATTTCAAAAGTCTTCGGCTTAAATATATATTTTTAATTTATAAAAACCTGTGTAGAAAGTTCTAACATTTATTAATCATTGATATACAAAATTTCGTTTTAACTATGCTCTAGTTGTCAGCTACTTTATCTTAATTAGAACATTTCTATTGCACGCTTAAATGCTATGGATTTTCAAAAACCTTGAAGAATGTGCGTAACCAAATGTTTCCATTTGCTAAAACAATTAAAAATTCAAGATGGAAGCATATTTAAAGGAAAAAGAAATGGAGTCATTTAATTTCCTAGGTTCTTGTGGGGGGTAATTTACAGGCTAACACAGTATCCAGCTTCCCAATAGCTGTCCCATGATGTAGCATCAATTAATAGGTCAGTTTTTCCACCATGTAATGTTCCTTTCCTGTGCTTATCATGATGGCTAGGAGATCACAATGTAAAGAACACTTGTCCAGAAGGCAGGGAATTGAGGTCTGTAGGTAGGACCTGCCATTGAGCAAAATCTCCAACTGGTTTCTTAACATCTATCCACTCTACAGTCATCAACACTCTGATCTGCCTTACAGATGCTTAAGGAGACAAATTACATAACACCTGTGGTGCTTTCTTAGCTACCAGTGCCACTTAAATTCAGGTATCTCTTAAATTACTCAAGCAAGCTCTCAAGTGTTTTAACTCTTGGTATCTGACATAGTATCTAATCCATAAAAGATACTTAGTAATTATGTTTGTAACAAGAAAGGAAGAAAAGGAAGGGAGGATGGGCCCTATTATTGAAAAAAAACATAAATAAACTGAAATTTTTACTGTGTACAGAAACATTTTTTTATATATTTTGGGACTAGCATCTGTTAAGAGTATTCTTGTAAGACACAAGGTACCATGAACCATTCAGAACGTTTATAGATATATCTGTTTTACGCCATCTATCAATAAGTCAACAAATCAAAATATTATCAAGTCTCCTGACTCGACAAGCTAAGAAGTATATCACCCCTGTGCCAAAAGAGCTGACAATATAATTGGCAAAACAAGCCATAAGTAGAGGAAACATTAAATAGCAATAAAAAAGATAAGTAATAGCTCTGTCCTGCACAAGAAATGTAACCAAGCAGTGCAAGGCTGATTATGAATGAAGGCAGAGGCACTAAGCCCTATCCATTCAGAGGAAGAAGAGAAAACTAAGGGCAGCAGAAAACCAGGAAGTCTCAAGTTTACTGAGGGTATAGCAGGGGGAGGCCTGGGTCCTGATGTTTTGGGTCTAGAAGGATCAGTGCTATTTAAATAAGTCAGAGAGGAAGGACAGTGGCTAAAGTTTAGGGTTTGAATAAAAGGAAGTAAGAGTGAAAAGGTGATCTTCCACCAGACCTAGAGGTACCCAAATGCAGGATGAGAAGTTCATACTTTATCTGTTAGCCATATGGGGATCCACTGTACATTTATTATCATACTGGAAAGGCTTTATTTCTTCTTACTATCCTTAATTAACTGAGTTATAAATGCTCACTGGCTAAGAAAAGTGGTAGTAAAATGAGAGGAAAAGGAATCAAATAAAGTACCACCATCACTACCACTCTCAAAACAAGGGAAGTTGTTCTATACATAACCAAATATAGATAAAACCAATTCACTTAAAACCACGGCTCTCCATCGTCACTTTTTTTGATAATGAGATACTTAAGTCTCTGTAATGTTCTAAAGGAAGACAGGGACCCATGTATTATGTAAGTTTTTTAAGTATATCTTATTTAATCATCATCCTAAAAGATATGTCCTATTATCCCCATTTTACCAACTAAGAAATTAAAGTATTACAAGAGGTTTGGTGAAGTGCTAAGACAATAGCAGTTACTAAGAGGCAGAGATGAGTTTCAAATCCAAGTTGATGTGGCCACAAAGTCTCTGCTTTTTCAGTTACTCCACACTGATTTTGAACCATCTAAGATTAGAATGTGACTCACTGTTTCCTGCTAACTGTACTTTTTTTTTTTTTTTTTTTTGTGGTACGCGGGCCTCTCACTGTTGTGGCCTCTCCTGTTGAGGAGCACAGGCTCCGGACGCGCAGGCTCAGCGGCCACAGCTCACGGGCCCAGCTGCTCCACAGCATGTGGGATCTTCCTGGACCAGGGCACGAACCCGTGTCCCCTGCATCGGCAGGCGTACTCTCAACCACTGCGCCACCAGGGAAGCCCTAACTGTACTTTTTATTATAGTCTATGTTTGAGAAATAAAAGAATATAAATGGTACGAAGAAGAACTGTACTAACCTGAGCAGTTTCATTTCATCCCTTCATTCATCACATATTTACTGGGAGATTACAGTTAGACAAATTGCAGAAAGGTGATGACCATCAATGCAGAACCTCCTGAAGAAATGCAATCTAAGCAACACCCTAAATAACAGGAAGGAGTCAGCTGACTGAAATAATGAGGAGGTGGTCAGGGCGGGGGGAGTAGAGAGAAATGGCTGATATTAAGAGCAACAAAGGAAATAGAAATGATGATGACTGGGATGGACAGGCTAAGGGTGACTCAAAGGTTTCTAGCTTGTGTAATCAGATGGGTAGTAGTAACATTCCTTAACACAAGAGGAGAAAACAAATCAGCAGTTGGAGTAGAGGAGAAATACAGAGACAGATTTTACAAATGTTGAATATAAATGGAGTGTCCAGTAGGTAACTAAAGATAATATATAATAGACCAATGAAAGAAACTTCATTGGAGATTTAATTAAACTAAAGGGCTTGGTCACCAAACATGCCTGTTAAAACTGTGGGTCTGGTTTGTTATATAATTTTACATACTGTGCTACTTGTTTCCACCATATTTCATTTCTTTTTTTTTTTTTTTTAACTAGCTTCATTCACTTTATTTTTCTCATAGAAAACTATGTGGTAGCTACAGCTGGAGCCTGGGTCCTCTGCACGGAAACTCTGGTGTGGGTCTTTACAAGGTGGTCAGTGAATTCCTGATACGGAGACTTGGTGAACACCATCTCTTTCCAGAGATAAGGAGTGAGATAACTGTAGGTCTTGTTTCCTCCCATTAGAGTATATACTCTTTGATAAGATAAATTGGATCTGCTGTTCTTTTCTTTGGTAGTTTCCCTAACATGGCAGTTTCCCTAACATGGCAGTTACCGCTCTGGATCTTAAGTTCCTTTGTAGCAAGCCCTATATCTTCCTTGTTCATTGTCTTATCTCAGGTGCTCAATAAATGTTTCCAAATAAATGACTGAATGAATGAATCAATCATTCATTCATTACCTCAATGATACTGAGAAAATCAAGCTGGTTGATTCTCTATTTAAAGTGTTCAATATGATAGTCACTTCTACCATTAAAAAACAAGTTGGGAAGCATCCCATGCCCCTAAAGAAAGCACTTTTCTTACTTCAGCATCCAGTACAATTCTAGGAAGTTTTATTTGATGTCATTTTTTATGGAGCCCATTACTTTTTCCTTAGGGTCCTTAATAATACGTCAGGCACTGTTCTCTACTTCACCATGCTAAAATATCAAGAACTGAAGATACCATCCAAAGAAAAGGAACTCCTGGGGAAAGGTAGGTGCCAACCTGGTATAAAGATCAGGAATGTACAATACCATGATAATAATTCCTGTCATCTTCAGGGATTCATGATTGTCAGCCTTGATGAAGTAAGTCAATTAACATGTAAAGCGCATCTAACTTGCTGAGTGTGCTGGGAACACTTCATATGGTGTTTTATCTCCATAAACTAATATAATTAGTATGTGAAATATTTATAATTCCCCTCATGATTAATCTATTGTAGAAGACTATTCCTTAACAGCAGCATATCATTTTATATTGGAATGTTCTTTGATCTTAAGTTCATGCCACTCCTGAGTCCCTGGAGTTCATTTCTAAATATCATAAAGTTGTGAGAATAAAGACCCAAGGTAATGGGTATAAGTCCTTTGTCACTCCAATTCAACCCCACCAGTGTTGTCAAAGATTACATACATCTAAGGACACAGTGACCTGTCAAGCCAAAGGCTACTGCTTAAATAGATACATAAAGCTCAGTTCAGGCACAAGCCTAAGAAAAAAACCACAGGCAAGCCCAGAGTTGCTTTTAGATATTATCATCATTTAGGCTTGAATATTAAGGCACAGGAATAGTTAAAATAATCGCAACGATGACGACAATAATAATATCTGCTACCTGACGTGTCAACTAAAGCAGTGGTCCCCAACCTTTTTGGCACCAGGGACCAGTTTCATGGAAGACAATTTTTCCACGGACCGGGGTGGTGGCGGGGGGATGGTTTCAGGATGATTCAAGCGCATTACATTTATTGTGCACTTTATTTCTATCATTATTACATCGTAATATATAATGAAATAATTGTACAACTCACCATAATGCAAAATCAGTGGGAGCCCCGAGCTTGTTTTCCAGCAACTAGATGGTCCCGTCTGGGGGCAATGGGAGACAGTGACACCCAAAGTGTGTTGCTTATGTCCAGCCTACCCCGTGATCTCGTTTTGGTCACTGTCACTGCAGAAAACCCTGCTTCACAAAGACAGGATATTGGAAATGGAAGCAGGCTTTTCAGTGCTTTTGTGGCAATCTCAGGATACTCCGCCTTGACATGAATCCAGAATGTATGGAGATTTGAAGTTGTCTCAAACATACTTTTAAGGCCACCGTCATTTGCGATCTCAAGCAGTTGATCCTCTTCTAACACGGACAAAGCCGATTCACCTGGCTGATTCACAACTGGGTTGTGGATCCATTCCTTCCCAGTTTGGGGGTCTTTTGTGGTTGGGAAGTAATGCTCAAACTCTTTCGAAAGCTAAGATAGGTGACCATGCACCAGCTGGGAGAAAGAAGGCCCCGGCTCACTCTCTTTCAAAATCTCTGCCAATGTTTGAAACATGTCAAAAATCCCAATGTTCACTCGTCACCCCATGATTCCAGTTTGGCTTTGAATGCAGCCACTTTATCTGCCGACTTGAACACAGTTGTCATTCTCCCCTGAAGTGACAGAGTGAGTTCGTTGAGCAGGTTGAATATGTCGCACAAGTAAGCAAGTTTTGCGACCCATTCTGTGTCACTGAAATGTGCTGCCAGTGGTGACTGTTTTTCTAAAAGAAATCTCTGGAGCAGCTCTCATAACTCAGAAACTCTGGCCAGTGATCTACCTTTAGAAAGCCATCTCACTTCTGTGTGTAAGAGAAGACGTGTGTGCTCTGCGTCCATCTCCTACAGAGCTGCACAAACAGACGTGAGTTAAGGGCATGTACTTTAATGTGGTTGATAATTTTCATCACATCCTGCAAAACGCTGTTAAGTTCAGGTGACATTTTTAGGCTAGCCAGCATTTCTCTGTGGATGACACAGTGTATAGGCTCACATTTGAACCGAGTAGTGAAACCAGGAAGCCATCCAGTCATGGCAGCTGCTCCTTCCATGCATATACTGACACAAAATGACCAGTTCACTTTTCCTGATATGTAATCATTCAAAGACTTGAATAGTTCTGCAGCTGTGGTGTTGGTTGGCAACAAAAGTGCACATAACACATCCTCCTGAAAAAAAACATATCGCACAAAAACAAGCACCGTTGCCTCATTGTCAACATCGGTAGACTTGTCAACCTGGACTGCGTATCACGGTGACTCATTAAGCCTAACAATTGTGCCTCAATATCCTCTGCTATTCCATCAATTCGTCTAGTTATGGTGCTAGCCTCTCCTAAAAGTTCATGACAGTGTCCTTAGCAGCAGGCAGGATCAACTCTGCACCAACGGTAAACGGCTTCTTAGCTTTAGCCATGAGGTTAGCCACTAAGAATGATGCTCTCAGTGCAGACACATTTGATGAAGGGGTGGCCTTCAATAATTACTTCTGTTCTTCGTATTCACTTTTTTTTCTTTTGGAAAAACTCCAAAGGCTTGTTCTTTAATGCAGGGTGCTTGGTCTCCACGTGGCGAAGCAGTTTTGAAGGTTTCATGGCTTTGTTGGATAGCTGGTCACATTTTTTTTTTTTTTTTGCTGTATGTGGACCTCTCACTGTTGTGGCCTCTCCCACTGCAGAGCACAGGCTCCGGACACGCAGGCCCAGCAGCCACGGCTCACGGGCCCAGCCGCTCCACGGCATGCGGGATCCTCCCAGACCGGGGCACGAACCCGCGTCCCCTGCATCGGCAGGCGGACTCCCAACCACTGCGCCACCAGGGAAGCTCTTTTTTTATTTTTTTATTTTTATTTTTATTTTTTTGTCACCACATATTATACAAAGCGGGCTTGCAGAATGTGAATCACCTGTTGCAATGAACCTGTAATTTAAGTATGTCTCTTGGTATTTTCTTTTAAATGCAGCTTTCTTCTTGTTGGCAGTCTTAAGAGCCTTCTGCTGTCTCATCATTGGGTCTTTCCCCTTTCAAATAAGCTCTCCAGTGACATTTGTTTTTTTACTAATTTGGCTAGGGTTACCTTGTGGGCTTACCAAAACTGTGACTGAGACAAGTGCGCAGTGCGGGAAAGCGGCGTGGATGGAAGTGGTAAATAAAATAATGGGCGGGCCACACGAGGACTAAAATAAGTGTCGGATTCTGACTTAGAGCCTGCCACCAGATGCAGCTGTACAATTGAAGTACATCAACTCACTTGCCACTATAAAGCTGCCACCAGATGCAGCTTAATCATCACTTGCTACTCAATGATAGGGTTTTGATATGATTCTGCAACCAATTGATTTATTATGGTCTCTGTGCAGTGAAACCTCTCTGCTAATGATAATCTGTACTTGCAGCCCCTCCCCAGCGCTAGCATCACCACCTCAGCTCCACATCAGATCATCAGGCATTAGATTCTCATAAGGAGCCTGCAACCTAGATCTCTCGCATGCACAGTTCACAGTAGGGTTCGTGCGCCTATGAGAATCTAATGCCACGGCTGATCTTAGAGGAGGCGGAGCTCAGGCGGTAATGCGAGCGATGGGGACGAGCCATAGATACAGATGAAGCTTTGCTCGTTCACCTGCCCCTCACCTCCCGCTGTGAGGCCCAGTTCCAGGGGTTACGGCCCCCTGAACTAAACTATTCCTGATAACCATAGAGAGAAAGGTGTTTTGTGCCCAAATAACTAATAAGCTAACAAGGAAAAATATGTTAACCTGCTATTTTTACTGAATTACATTTACTGCTAAAATTAACAAGCACAAAAGAAAATGCTTCCTAAATATTCAGTCCTTCTATAATCAGTCATAAAAAACTAAATTTTTCCATGCTTATATTTGTTTTAAATTTGCTTCCCAGAGTCCTATATTCTAGTGAGTTGTTCTATCATTTGATTTGTGTCATTTTGTTGTTATGCTTCTCATAGAGATTATTCCTGTGTTTTGATTACTTCTCCTATGTTTGTTTTGGCAAGTCCAAGACAGTTCTTTGAAAGCTTCCCTGAATTTGGTGCTTAATATGCCATTTGAAGAAATACCACCCCACAAATAATTTATTTATTATCACCAATGTTTTGTTATTTTACCCATCACTTTAATTGTAAGTGTGTCACTAGGTAATTAATTACAAAAGTCAAAGCCAGCAGAGTGCACCGTACACAGTAGGCACTCAAAAAATGTTTAGGAGAGTGAAACGTTAACTAATGTAGTACATCTGCAATAGAAAAAGAATTTGAAGGTGTGAGTCCCCAGACTGCGTCCCGGCCTTTCATACTTTTATTTTAAAGATGAGACGTTTTATAAACATTAGTTTGCTAATCCTGAGTTTCTTTCTCATCAAGACAACAAGGTGAAAATTCTAAGATTATGTCTCCCAATCTATAGCACAGAAGGGGAAACACCTGAAAGCTAGTTTTTTTGAAAGATCAAAACTTCCTATTTTAATAGAGTAAAATGAAAATTATAAATTTTTCTACATGCATGCTAAGTTTCACAAATAAAATTTTTTTAATATGCTTCCCTTGACCACAGCTTAAATAATTGCCCTTTTTTTTTTTTTTTTTAATTTATTTGGCTGCTCCAGGTCTTAGTTGCGGCATGTGGGATCTTTAGCTGTGGCATGCATGTGGGATCTAGTTCCCTGAACACGGATTGGACCCAGGTCCCCTGCATTGGGAGCACAGTCTTAACCGCTGGACCACCAGGGAAGTCCCTGCCCTCTTTTTTTTTTAAACTAACTAATATATACATAGGTACAGGGGGGAAAAAAAACAGATGGAAAGTAGAAAATGCTATATAAACAATACTGTTAAGATTATCTAAAAATGAAGTATTGAGGTCATTCAACACAATCTGCTTGACACGGTAACTTTCTGAGATGCATCTCTTGGTCTCACCTACTATATTACAGTGTATGTGAGATCAAATACTACAGCTGGAGGAATTCCCAAGGTCACACTTCCTTAACAGGTGACTGAGAAGCACAAAATGAGGTCACCTGCCCTGGGTGAGCCAGTTAGAGGCAAAACTGGGACCAAGATACTCAGTAATAGAAAGGAAGACACAGGTGCTGCTAGTGAGCCTGTCTTCTAACTCCAATAGCGGGAGCAGTTTCAAGTTAGACACTGAAATGAAAATACTCTCCATTTAAATGGGGGGGGGGGGAACCCATTCACTGAGAAAAAAAAACAGCTAGAAAAATTTTCTTTGACCATGTTTCGCCCCTTCTCTCCACACAATATAGACAAAAGTACTTGAATGTGCATATAAATATGCACTAGAGGCTCACTACAGATATCCATCTGAGTCTCAATGTTATTTGAATTTTCCACTGCCTACGACCGAAGCTCACATGCCATAGGTCACAGAAAGTCATCTAAAGCCTCTCTCTGCCATACAAGACATTTATACCTAAGGCACAGTGTGGAAGCATCCCTTCTGAGTTAGTCCTTTCTTCCCTTTCCTCTACTTGTGCATAACAGTGGTCTGGGAATGTCAGGAAATACACAGAAGCCATGAGAGAGGCAAGCAGGGAACCTCAGACTTGGTATGGAAAAGCCAGAAAGGCTTTAGGAGAAAACGCTTGAGATGGACATTAAAGATAAGGACAATTTCCAGTTCAGTATGTATTAAGGGCAGGGCTTGGAAAGGGGGGAGATTGTGTGTTTCTATTAATACTGCAGAGAAAAAGGGACCATAAATCCCACATTCCTGGGATTGCCTGGGACCATAAATATCCACATTCTATTCAATTAAGCAAATATTCAGTATATTTTATATATATATATGTATATATTTACATGTTTATCATATAGTAGATAAGGGATAAAAAGATAAGCTAGACTTGATATCCTGCTCATCTTTGCATTTTGGCAACTGAGATATAAACAATGGGCTGAAGTTGTATGAGAGTTAAAATCTGATATTTTAAATAACTTTGTTTTAATCCCAAAATTCATATATACTGTTAATATTACTGTCAGGGTGATGCCAACTCACTGCAAATAAATTTCATGACAAACTGCTCCATTGCTAAGTCCCCAAAGTGAAATACTCTCAGATGGGACATTCTACTAACTTTTTGTAATAACTCCTTGTCTTGAAAAACACTTTCAAAAAAATGTTAGTATTTTACCACTCCATAGGAATCAGTAACAAGGCGAGAGATTCTCCCAAGAATATTCCAACAGTCCTTGAAAAACTAAGACTGTCACAAAACCTGAGCATCTGGCAACTCTGCCACCATGAAGTATCCATATGGAAGAGACCAAAATGTGTCAAAGTACCCAAAATGATTTTGGATAGTGTAGAAGATGGAATAAATAATTCAGTATCGTCAACACTTTCAACAGCAGGTAGTGGATATGCTACCTGCTTCTATAATGTGCCAGAATGTAACATAAGTGTGTGAGGCTGTGTGTGTATGTGTGTGTGAGAGAAAGGCAGGAAGGATATGAGTATACATGCAGCAAAAAACTATTTTTATATAGAAATATTTCTTAGGTAGTTTTCTTTGTAGGGACATCAGATATCTATAAGTATAGGCTTATAGATACATAGAAGAAAAAAACGGAGTCCATGAAAACTTATTTTAAAGATAAACATAGCAACAAATATATTACTTCAGAGTCAATGAAAATAAATGCATTAGCAACATTATGGTTGAAATTGTATGTGCAAAAAAAGTCAGAAAATCCAAAATTATGGTTCCCTCAGCAACCATAACTGTGTCCTCATGCATATATGAGTATTTTGCATTACTGTAATGATGACACATTTCAGCCTTAATATCAGTTTATGCAATGTGACTGAATTAGGATTCTTTTGGGAACTATAACTTTGAATTTCTAGACTTCTGTGAATGTAAAATCTTAACCATAAAATTACATTAATATAAGGTGGGGTTTCTGCATTTTATTTTCTGGCATTTAAAAAACAATAAAGACTGAATGGTTGACAACAGTAAAGTAGTAAAAGATTGGTTGATTTGTAATAATACAAAAAGGATTTGATGCATAGCCTAAGACCTTAAAATAGGGATATACAAACTACAAACAAAAAGAAATGTCCCTCTGAAGATTAATCAAAGACAAGAACAGGCAAGACATCTTTCCAAAAGTGAGTTAATTTACTTTTTCTATAAAATGTTAGTTTCTAATTAGAAGGTACTTTCATTCAATTATATTTCAACATGGCTATAAATACCAATGCCTGAAATAATTCTCTCACTACATATTGCTGCATCTTATCAAGAAAAAAATAGTATTAAAATGGCCCCTCACATTTTCAAGAGTGAAGCTGGTGGGAGCCACTTTTCCTTCTTGCATGTGTAACACGGCAGAACATAACCTATAAGATGAAATTATATATTACTGTCACCAACTACTTTTTGACCATGAGCCTGAGGCTGATTCAAAATATGGTCCACAAAGAAACAGATACACAATGATTAAGTTAAGCTTAAGAGCAAAGTAATTATTTTACATAATACTGAAGTATTATACAACCAGGGAGTAGCTGGGAAATGAATTAAAGAACAGTGACATACATAGTGGGTTCAGGAGAGAAGAGTGAAAATCACATTTGTTCAGGGAAAAGTTACAAACACTTTCATGGAGGTGGTATTTTTCAACTGGCCTCACAAAATCAGTAGTTTTACAACAAAGTGAAGACATTCCAGACAGATAGAGGAGCCTGTGGAAAGATCCAGAAGCAAAAGTGGTCAATACTCTGTCGGAGAACAAAGAGTTTGGCTGAAGAGAGGCTCATGCAGGAGCTACAAAAGGAAAAACTGCAAATGCAGATTAAATATATATTGTAGAGGACCTTGAAGGCAAGGCTGACGAGTCTTAACTGCAATGTACAGGTGGAGGGGTGGGGGGAGACTGAAGTTCATGTGCAAGAAGGCTATATTTTTAGGAGACGAGAAACAAAAAGCAAAAAAAATAAATAAAACAAAAACAAACAAACATAAACACTACAGCAACAGGATAGAGGACATAGTAGAAGTAAAGACTGAAGGCAGGGGACCATTTATAAGATTATTATAATAATCCAGACAAGTTGCAATGAAGGCCTGAAGAAATGTGATAACAGTAAGGCCTAAAAGGAGGAGAAGGGATTAAAAGCTGCTTTCAAGATTTTGAGATATAGTGACTGTTGGAAAGATTGTGTCATTCATAAAATACAAACTCAAAGGTTATGTCTGATGTAAGGAAAAGGAATGACTGAGTACTATTAGTAAATCTTAAGTTTAAGGTATCAAGTTCCATACAAACAAGCATTCCTGCAAAAAAAAACCAGAAGTTAGAAATATGATCCTGAAGATACTGATTACAGCAAGATAAACGATATTATTCTTCATACCTGTGCAATTTACAAACTTGTGCCTCCACTCTTTTTATCCTTATAGGGTTGGGAAGGTTAAGGGCATTTTGTTGTACAAATAAGAAAACTGAGGCTCAGGAAGGATGACTTCTAAACCTCACACAGGTACAAAGTGGCAAAGTCAGGCTGGAGACACAGATTTTGGAATCTTTAGTATGGAAATTATTTTGAAATTATGAATAAGATCATCAAAAAAAATGTAGAGATAAAAGATAAACGAGTTGTGTGCAGAACCACAGGAAAAAGCTAAGATTACAGAGCAGCAATTGTTCAGGAGCCTAAGACATGACCAGGATGCCTGGTAAAGGGTTCCAGGGCCTGGCACTCAACACGTACTCAATAAACCTCTATCACACCAACAGCTAAAGAGGAGACAGCACTAAACAGGGTCTTTCTATCTGTGCTAGATGCAAGGAGTAGTTCCCAAACTTTTTTAAAGCAACCACTTTTCTCAAAGGAATTCCTACACAAAACTATATGTAATATACATAAAAACACTGTTGAGTAAAGCAGGAATGGATGGTCTGGAACGTCACTTAACTTGAACTCTTTTCCCTATCTTTCACAACCCTTCTTTGCATGTATATAGCACGTATGCCCCTAAGACAAACCCATGCAACCTAGAGAAACTACTGGAAATCCTCTTAGTCATAAGGGTGATGTAATTTAGGACCTCTGAGTGTGGTACGGAAGAACTACAGGGAACACTTAGTCTGAAAACATCAAACTGGTATCAAGAACCAGCCTGTCTAGATTTGATTCTTAACTAGATTCTCCATTGCCTTGTTCTTCCATTAGCTGAGATCCTTCGTTACTTCTTTCAGAGATTTCTCCATGGGCAACAGCTTTCAACAGATTATGAGCGACATCATCAGATCATTTGGACATCACAACCGTATACCATGGAAATGGCACACTTCAGAGAGTCAACTGCCTGTAACTGCCTTGCTCCAGTAACCTGTTGCAGAACCTGCCCAACTGCTGCATCTTGTAACTGGCCATGCCACATGATTCCACATATAAGTCAGGATAAGAATGACAATGTGTCAGGAGATTGAAATTAAAGAAGAGAATACCCAAATGTGATATCTTGGAGGAAAGGAGTTGCATATTGCAATCATGTTACTGATATGGCCAATTATATATATGACAAAGAAGGAAAAGATCTAACTGTCCCTAGAGTTGAAAAAAATGAAAGAATTATTGTACCTTTTTTAACAGCAGACTTGCAATGTTGTTCCATTTTTATATAAATTGTAAATGAAAAATTCAGTCCAATTGGAGAGCAAAAACACTAATCATTATAAAAAACATCCAGCCCATCCAAATAGTAAAAACAGTAATCATTATAAGATTTTATTATGGCAGTATCTTTATACAAATATGAAGTAATATATAAAGAAAATCACATACTGATTCTTAGATAATTTATTCAAGGAGTAAGTTATGAAAATTCATCAATAAGAATAAATGAGGCAACTCAAAGACAGCTCACCATAGATTCTCTTTATGCGACTCCAATTTTAATTTAGTCTGTATTGATGGATTCTTTTATTTCATGTGTTATAGTCATGTTAAATCTAGACACAACATGCAATGCATCTAGAGCCTACACAGTACAAAGACGTCTGGACATAACATAGACAGTTGTTCCTTTTTGCTTCAAGTGATAAACAGTTCACCTGGAAAAGGATCTGAAGAGATTTAACAAAAATCAGCGAATGATTTTTTTCCCATATGCATTAAAATTCTTCTTTTACTCTCTTGATTTTATACAGTAATTTGTCTTTGGGGAAACCATGCTGACATTGTCCTGGGTGGTCGCAGGCCTCTGCAACAGAGACCAACATGGAAAGAGAAGAGAGACAGGCAGAGGCCTGGTCCCAGGACAGAGCACATGCCAAGGGCAAGGGAACCACCTGTAGCACCCGGCATCTGAGAAGATGGTGGGCCAGTCAGAGGAACTTGGTCCAAAGGGCATACTTGGGCAAGACATAAGTTGAGTTCAATCAATAAAGCAGAAGAATAAAGATTCCAAGGAGAAGTCTCAATCAGAATTCAGGAGTCAATGCTGGAAAATCTTGTACAGGTGTCAGACACAAAGTCTGACTGGGAATAGGTAGGGGATGAAAGTGGCCGGAAGTAAGAAAGGGGTCACAAAGGCCCAGAAGGAGCCTACATGATGAAGAAGAGTATCTGGAGAGAAGTGGGGTACTACAGAGAGGAAGCCCGGCCAAGTCATCTAAAACTGGCAATTGAAGGATGAGGAGAGATGAAGGGAAAGCAATGAAGTGAGGGCCCAGGGCTGATCCCACAGCAACCAGCAGTAGAGGGATTTGCGGGGTGGAGGGTCAGCTGAGAGAAAGCAGGAATATAAACAGCTGTGCAAATGAATCCAAGGTCTGGGATGGATAGAACTAACTCTAAGTCACATCAGTGGGTCTGAAGCTAAAGATGTAACTGCTGACTCAGGTAAGAATGGCTCAGGTACCATGCAAGATTCAGCCTGCAGGTAGGGGGCATCAGTGGACCTGGCTGAGGAAAGCCAAGGCTTGGAACAGAGATATGGGTGAGGAGAATAACACAAAAATGTTTCTGAATTGTAATATGTGAACTTGGTATAGACTACAAAGCAACCCCAGAATATCCAAAAGACAAATTAGTACACTATTTTTACCCAAAAAAAAGGATCTTCAATAATATTAAAGAGTAAAATTAAAACTTCCTAAAGCACAAAATAATAAATATGCTATTATTACAATAATGTAAGACTAGATACACAGGGAAAGACTCTAAGGAAATAAGACTATAAGGTATAAGAGCTGCTGGGTTTACGGATTTTCGTATTTTATCTCCAAATGTTCTATCGTGTGATTATATATTACTTTTATAATTAAAAAATGAAAAGTATTAATAATAAAACTTTTAATAGTATGCATGCCTGGTACCTTTTGAATTATTTGATTAAAATAATTTCCATTTACATTTCTTGGGTAAAAAGCAAAGTATATACCTATGCTGTCACACATTGAGGTCTTTATAAAACCTCCTAAAATTGGTAATCTCTACACCTAATTTGTACATCACTATAAGATACAATTAACCTAAAGGGATAATTTAAGCTTTTTATTTTTAAAAATTCTTTTTTAAATATAAGGAACATGTGTAATATCACCTTTACACAACAGTAGGGAAAATTAAGTCAAAAGCATCATTGTGGTGTGTTACAAAGCAAATTATTGGGGAAACAGTGCCAGAGACTGCATTTTTTAAGGGGCAAGAATCATGTCATCTCCATACTTTGTAGAACTCCACAATGCATACATATACTGTTTACCAGTTGCATTCACTATCATTTACACTAGGATTGTGGTTAAGAGCAGGGACTCTGAAAGCAGACCACCTGAGTGTACCACTGACTCTTCAGGTAGACTACCTGGGTCTACCATGGGATCTAAGGGCAGGCTACCTGAATCCACCTACGATGGGCTGTGAGGGCAGTCTACCTGGTCTACCATGGAATCTAAGGGTAATCTACCTGGATCTACCGTAACTCTGAGGGTAGACTACCTGCTTCACCAACTAGTAGCTATGTGATCTCGGGCAAGTTGGCTTGCCCTCTGTTTGCCTCAGTTTCCTCATATGTTAAAGGTGGCTGATAACAGGATTCCTCTTACAGGGTGGTGTGAGGATATGTGTAAAGTGCTTAGACCAGCAACTGGCACACTGTAAGCACTACATAAGTACTGGAAACTATTTACATTATTAATCAATTCTGTCTTGGGAATGAAATCCCAATTAAATGATGAATTGAAGTTCAAAATACTGCAATATTGGTCAGTTTCTGTATTCATCATTCTACAGTTTATACTCTCGTTTTTTGTTTTTATAAGATGTCATTTACCAAAATTATTATTGGAAAACTCTCCTACAAATGAATAGCATTAGGCTTAATTACTCCTGATCTTTAGGCAATAACCATTTTCCAGGGCCACTATAGTTAAGTAAGTCCTACACTTCCTAGAATCTACTGAAAGAACACTTCAGTCTTCCTTCCAAATACAGTGTGTGATGATCCAATTTCGTTAAATTTTGGATTGTTGACGATTGTAAACTCATCTGGGAGTAATTTTTCTCCCGAGATGACTTGTACTTGAGCTGAGAGAGGAAAAATTAAATTCTTTTTATTGCCAAAATCATTATATGGACTGCCTTTGCCTTTGAAGTCTTTTGCAATGAATTCAGTGTTCTGCATACACTAGACATCCAGTTCTAAGAACTCCAATTAAATGGTCTATCAAGTTAATTCAAATTATATTTTGATATGCTACTTTGATGCTAGGATTAAAATTGGGGGGAACATAAAGTTTTTAAAAGATGCTGGTTATGTTTGTTCTTCAATTTTTTAAAGTATGTTTCAGGTGAATTCAAAGTTAAGCAAATTAAACAAGGTTAAGTAGAGTTCTTCCACCTCCTGGTTCTTGAGTTGTTTGCTCAATATACACTCAGTATATTCATATTGATTATGAACATGATGCTGATACTAAAGAGAATGTCCATTCTTAGAGTTTCAGTGTCACTTACATGGTAATGGCTCCCAGACTTGGGTTTCAAACTCAAACTTCTCACCTAACCTTCAGATGTTCAGCCATCTGTTGGAAATCTTCATGTGGAAAGCCCATCGGCACATAAAATTCAAAAGGTCCAAAACAGAACTCATCATCTAATCCAATAAATACGTTCTTTTTATTGTATTTATTGTTATAGCCGAAGGCACAACCATCCACCACACCAGAAACCTGAGTCATTCCTTCCTTTCACTCACTCCCCCTAAATTTCCATAAATAACCTATTAATGAATCCTGTCCACTTTATTTCCTGAATATTTCTCAAATCTGTACCTTCAATTTCATCCTTATTCTTTTACATAGTGAAGCCTGTTTACTGCCAAATCTACCTAATTCCTATTTCCAAGCCTGACTTCCCAAGTTCATCCTACACCTAGCTACAAGAGCCATATATCGAGAATGCAAAATCCAGCCAAGTCACTCCCCTGTATAAAACTCAAGTCCCTTAAATTAGTATGTGAAATGTCAACCTGCACTGATCTCCACCTAGATCTACAAGCTCCTCTCCTGTCCCAATCTCACACTTAGAGCTTCAAGAAGAATGAAATGACTATGGTTCCTTACACACAACAGGTTGTGTCTTACTTATTGTGACCCAATTTGCATGGTATGCCACTATCTCATGTTCCCTTCCTCAAATCAACCCACTACTTCTTTAGCATAACCTAAGAATCAACTGTCATCATCCCTCCAAGAAGGCTTCCTAAATCCTTCTGCTAACACCTGACTTGGATTTTGTACTCCTCTTGAGTGTTCCCATATCTTTGCATTTACCAAACAAGAATATAATTTTTTTTATTATCTGTCTTTGACTAATCAACCAAGATCTTGAAGGCGAGACTTTATTTCATTCTCCCATCTTTGTACCCCTGGTTCCTGGTTGTTAATAATTAATATGCTGATGGTGTGTGTGTGTGTGTGTGTGTGTGCGCACAAATGCGCGTGCACGCGTGTGTGTATATATATATGTAAATATATATTAAATCTTTGCTTTGGTCACATTATCATATATCAAAATTTTGATATGAACAAAATGAATATAAATTAATAGAAGTGAACCTACAGCACTTTATTATGACAGTATTTTCTTGATAAACAGAAGAGAAAAACCTATAATTTTTCTGTTATTTCCTCTTCTATCCATTTATGTTAAAGTCAAACATGATTTTACCTTCTATTTATTTATTATTGTTTATTTATTTATTTAATTTATTTTTGGCTGCATCGGGTCTTAGTTGCGGTATGCAGGATCTTTGTTGCAGCATGCGGGATATTTCATTGTGCCACACGGGCTTCTCTCTAGTTGTGGCGTGCAGGTTTTCTCTCTCTAGTTGTGGCACACAGGCTCCAGGGCACGTGGGCTCTGTAGCTGTGGTGCGCAGGTTCCAGAGCACGTGGGCTCTGTAGTTTACGGCGCACGGGCTCCCTAGTTGAGGGGCGCAAGCTCAGTATTTGTGGCATGCGGGCTTAGTTGTCCCGCAGCATGTGGGATCTTAGTTCCCTGACCAGGGATCGAACTCACATCCCCTGCATTGTAAGGTGGATTCTTTACCACTGGTCCACCAGGGAAGTCCCTTAACTTCTATTTTAATAGTGATTCTAATATTCTTCAGACCCCGCAAGTGGTTTCCTAGTTCTTGCATATCAGAACCAAGTGCCCTGCCATTCTCTTCACCCTGTAGCCTGTGCTTTGGCCACAACAGACTCCTCACCACTGCCCTGAGCCCACGTGTCTGTGCCTCTGCCTCTGCATGAAAAACCACTCTCTCCTATTTTCCTATCAAACACATCCTCCCCTAAACTTCAAGCCTCCTGCACTGGGCACTTTGAGTCATCTACCAAGATTTTATTTTCATAAATCTTTGTACATATCTCTGGCATTGCATTCATTCCCTTTGTGTCTCCCAGTCTCTGCAGTAAGCACTCCTTCCCTTTTCCTGTAACATAGATGTTCGACAAGGATTAATTTAATGTATTCTAGATTAATTCATCCCTATTCCTATTCCCATCCATTAGAACTACTGAACATGCTCTCCCTTTAAACAAATATTCCCTATGAAAACACCATCAACCTTATAGCTTCATGAATGATCTTCAAATGCAGATCCCCAGCTTTCACACATCACCTGAACTCTAGTCCTCTATTTCCAGTGACCCACAAAAAATGCCTACTTGCTATTACTTCCAACTCAGTATACTAATATTGGGCTAACTCATCCCTTTCTTCCCCCATTATTTCTTGTTTCTCAACTTTACTCATTCTTCCAAGTGGACAGAATTATGCTCGATCCCTAGGGTAGGGCTGAAGGCATATTTGATTATTCCCCTACTCCTAACTCTTATAACAAAGTATCAACAAGCTGTGCTAATTTTTACTATAAATAAAGATGCTAAATTTTGCCTCTTCTCCCACCCTCCAACACTGGGTTTTTATCAGCTCAGACCACAAAAACTGAGTACCCTCTTAAATGATTTCCCTGTCTTCAACTCCTTTCTAACATATTGCCTCCATGTTAATTTTACCAAAACACACTGTGACTAACTCAATCTGCCAAACCCTTTGAAAAACTACCTGGCTCTAAAGAAAATGAGACCAAGAGACCAATTTAGGTTATTTTAAAGCAAAACATTAGGTAATTCTAATCCTCAAAATCTTCTAAATTAAAGCCTGATTAATGGGTAGAACCCTGGGTTTCTTGGATTTCAGTCTACTACTTATTTCATCATTTAAACTGATGGAGTTACTTTCTGAGAAAAGTCTCAGCCCTGCCAGCAGATCCTTCTGCAGCTCAAAAATATAAGCCAGATTTTTACTTTTATAACGCAACACCATCTTTGGCAACTACAAAATTAGGAACCATAGCATATGGATCTTCTTTCAGTCAACACAGAATACCAATACCTCAGATATGTGCTAATGACCTGAAGATTATTTGCTCTAATACCTACTAAAATATTTATAGATGAAATGATATAATATGCAAGATCTGCTTCAAAATAATCCAGTGTGGGGGAAGGGAGAATAAAGTAGGAGAGGGTCACAGATGAGATAAGATTTATCATCAGTTGATAATTATTGAAGCTTAGTAATGGGTACTTAGAGATTTATGATACTGCTATCCCTACATTTATGTTTGAAATTTTTCAATTTCAAATAGAAAGTTAAAATAAATTTGAAATCAAGTGCTATAAAATATTATCAATATTTACCATGGATAATGGAACTATGGATGCTTATTTTCTTTTGTATCTCTAAATATTCTTTTTAGTTTTCTAAAATGAACAAGAATTACTTTAAGAAAGTTATAAAATGCTAAAATTTAAAAAGAAACTATGCTTTCTACATCAGTTAGGCCTCTTCTTACTCAACTAATATTTGAAAGGGAGTGTTAGTTATTCATTCCTTACAGTCACTGAAACTTTATCATTTTATCAAGTGAAAGAACCGTTAAGCTATGTACCTCCACTGTTTTATTCTGGTACTCAGTAGGACCATCTTTATAAGAAAAGATTATTAGCCTATTCTCACTTTTTACTGAGGGATGTTCCATGAACCAACATAATAGAAAACATAGCTACATTTTTTAAAGAAATACTGCAAAAACTGTCCATTACTACAGTCAATGTCCCTTATAATAAAGATCTACCTAACAGAGTCCACTTAGAACTATGGGTTTTAACATGAGCTACACATGAGAATCAACTGAGAGATTTAAAAAATCCTGATGTGCAAGCCACACCCAATACCTACTAAATTAGAATCAGAGGAGGTGGGATCCAGGCATCAGTAATTTTTAGTGTTCCTAAAGGATTCTGAGAGCAGCCAAGGTTGAGGAATATTGTTTTAAAACTACATAAATTAGTGATATATTATTAATTTTTTATTATGCAAATTTTTAAGCACATACAAAAATAGACAGCATAGTAAGCCTCATGTATCCAACACACAACTTCAACAGCTATCAATATTTTTGCCAAGGTTGGTTCAACTCTCCCTCTCACTTTATTTTTATTTATTTTTTGCTGGAATATTTTAAAGCAAATGTCAGACATAAGATCATTTCATCTTTCAGCACTTCAGTTTGCAAACATTGTTTCTTATGATTAACTGACTTAATTCCTTTTTATTAGACAACGAGAGGCTTTGACGAGCTTAGTTTTTTGTTCAAATGGATTAAGTTTCCTTAAATTAGAATATCTAAAATATCCATGTTTCCTCTATCCCTGCTATAACTTGGATTTTTTATTTTTGCTCTTGCTTTAATAGTTTTCAGTTATATTGTACACGTGCATTTTAATGAAAAACAGACCTTTCATTGCAGGGGTTTTATGTATCCTCATACTACTGTCCTCTCAAGAATATATACACTATCTACTCTGCCTATTATACCATGTCAATTCCCTCAGTTTGACTTCAATAATAATGTATATTTTTCCTAATTATAGAAGTAATATATAGTCATTATACGATGATTTGTAAAATATACAAATAGAAAAAGAAAACAGCATCACTTAAACTTCTACAACCTATATATAACAATGTTTTATGTTTTGCACATTTTATCCCAGGGTTTTTTTCCTAAATGCATAAACACATTTTACAAAATTGAGATTGTACTATACGGATCATTTTCATAATATAATTTTTACTTAACATTCTCATGAGTATATTCCAAGTCTTTAAATCTTTAAAAAATATATTTAAGAATTATGGAATTAATACTCCACTATATGGATGTACTATAATTTAATAAACTGCTCCTTATTATTGGACAGTTGGATTACTTTCCAATGATCATACATAATTATGTGTTGATAATTCTAACCATCCTTTTGTCAAAAACAGTGAAGGGTCTGAGATTTTGCCCTACTTGCAAGTTAACAAGTTAGCCTACCACGGTCTCCTGGATGCTGGCATCAAGCATGACACCCTTGGGTCAGACAAGGACTTATTACTTGGGACAACAGTGAGCAAGCATGAGCTTCTCATTCACATCAGTTTTCCTTGGCCCCCAAGGCCCACCAGGGTGATGTGGAGTGGCCTACACAGATGATGCATAGGCAAGTGGGTTTACATCATAGCTAAGAAACCCTGAGCTTAGGAAACCCAAATCTTGCATAATGAGCTACAAGGAAACTTGCCCAAACTTTGCTCTATAGGGAGATATTATCTTTATTACACTTGGACAATAAATAAACCAGCTATCTGATCAGAAGGGAAATACTATCTCTATATTACAATGCTATTTTGCTACAAACCTCCTTGAAAAGATAGTCCAGGACAAAAAGGCATTTAATGTCTCTGCTTGCAAACCATATGAAATGTGAAAGACCCATGGAGAACTGTCTCCCAACATTCTCCAGGACAAATATGTAGAGGGCAATGACTTCAAATTTTTTTTTTATTTAAGTATAGTTGATTTACAATATCATGGTAATTTCAGGTGTACAGCACAGGGATTCAGATATATATATATATTCCTTTTCAGATTCTTTTCCCTTTTATTACACAATATCGAGTATAGTTCCCTGTGCTATGCAGTAGGTCCTTGTTGGTTATCTACTTTATATATAGTGTGTATATGGTAATCTCAAACTCCTAATTTATCCCTCCCCACAACCCCATTTTCCCTTTGGTAACAATGTTTGTTTTCTATGTCTGTCAGTCTCTTTCTGTTTTAGAAATAAGTTCATTTATATCTTTTTTTTTCTTTTAAGATTCCACTTACAAGAGATATCATATGATATTTATCTTTGTCTGGCTTACTTCACTTAGTGAAATTCTTGATACAATACAGTATTGGGTTGGCCAAAAAGTTCGGCCGGAAAAACCCAAACGAACTTTTTGGCCAACCCAATACTATAAAATTATTTTCTAGAAAGACTGAGCCACTTTATACTCACATAGATAAGATATGAATGCCCCTGCCTCCCTTTCAAAAGCTTCCATGATTTCAACCTTCCTTAACTTCTCCTATCCTGCTCTTCCCATAAAATACATCACACTAATTAGAAGCAGAACAGCATAGTGATTAAGAGACACTCTGAGGCCGAAAAGCTGAGTTTAAATGGCAGTACCACTATTTACTAGCTATGAAAACTGGAATGAGCCACTTAACGAATTTGTGTCTCAGTTTCTTCAACTCAAAAGTGAAGATCATCATCACCTTATTAATTATTAATACAGTTGTGAAATGTGTTAATACACTGAGAGCACGTAGAACAGTGTCCAGAAAGTAGTAAATGCTATCTAAGTGTTAAGCTATATATTATGTCTGGCTGCTCTTCCATGTCCATCCCAGTCCTACCCACCCTTCAAAGTAGAGTCAGATACGAATGCCTCCACAAAAACAAATGACCTCCTGCTCTGAATTCCCAATTGTACTCCGTATCTCTGAACCTTTTCATTACATATTATGTACAGAGGACTGGGTTGACCAGGTGTCTTGTTTTTAATGCTTCATGACTTTCAGGTTAATGACAGTACTAAAAGACTTCTAGCATTTACAAAGATCTCTAACCTTCTCAATCTTACCATCCACAAAATAATGCAGCCCAAACTCTGATTACTGCAAATGAAAATCTTTATGTATCAATTATGCAAAAAACTGAAGGGTTTGTTTTGGGTTTTGTTTTTTAGGCAGTAACTCAATAACATTCTTTGGGTTTATAGGCAGTCAATTAAAACAGTGCTGCTGGGCCCATGAGCCATGGCCGCTGAGCCTGCGCGTCCGGAGCCTGTGTTTCGCAACGGGAGAAGGCCACAACAGTGAGAGGCCCGCGTACCGCAAAAAAAAACCAAACAAACAGTGCTGAACATATCAGTATTTGGGTGAAATATCTTTTAACAAAATGTTTCCTGTACTATACATCAAGATAGTAGAAATCATAGATACTCAAACCACTAGAGCAATATTGGAATTCACCATGATAAAGGTGGCCCCACACTGATCCAGGAATAAAATTAATAAAGTGGGAGACCAAATAATTTGGGGAACAGAGGCATTAGACTGGAACAAAAACCAGATCACAGATACTAAAAGCTTGCAATTTCTTAATATAAAAGCATGTGCTTCAAGATAGTATCTTCATTACAGTAGGCATTTTGAAAACCAGAACTATACGTATTTTTGACAGAAAGTTAAAAATGATATTATGATTCTAAAAATATACCTTAAAATTTTATATGTCCCCAGAGTTTTCAAAATATTTTCACATGCACAGTGTAAAATTAAAGATTATAAAAACCTTATCAGAATAAAAGCACAAGTACTATTTTTCTTTCCACTAGCACTTAAGGAAACTAGAGTTGAGACCCTCAGTCAAAAAATTAAAATATTTTTGATATAAAACATAGTTGTATTTAGAAATACATGCATTTTGAAAATCATGCTAAATATTATTTTAAATAATTTAAATTACTTAAAGTCAATTTAAAATTATTTTATTTTAATAATTTAAATTATTACTATTTAAATAGTTTAAATATTTTAACATACTATTCTAGATTAAATATGAAACACTCAAGTTATTGTCTAGTTAAAGGACTTCTTAAGAAGCTCAAATTAGAAAACTCGTTGCCCCTTTAAAAAGTTACCTTATGAAGGAAAAGAGTGGAAGATAAAATTATTCAAAAGAACTAAGATATGTATTTTGACTTTACTGCCACTACCTACCAGTAAAGTAGGGATGCACAAATATAGGCACACATCACCCCAGATCTGGGGAAAACAATAGATAGATATATGCTCCTTACCTAAGATGATGACCCTGGTGGAATCACAAATTCAATGACAGTAGTGCTGGAAGAGGGGTATCTAATGTGACAAATGACGCCAAATGAAGTTTCTTACTTGCTTCTTTTTCTCTTCTCAATTCTTTCTTCTCTCTTTCAGGTAAAATCCTTTATTTTACTTTTGGATATTTTAGTTTTTTACTGTTTATTTCTAAAAAATGTATTAGTTTCAGGTATACAACATAATGATTCGATAGATTGCAAAATGATCACCAAAATAAGTCTAGTTAACATCCATCACCACACTTAATTACAATTCTTTTTTCTTTTTATGACAAGATCTTTTGAGACCTAATCTTTTAGCAACTTTCAAATACACAATACAGTATTACTAACGATAGTCACAAGCTGTACATTATATCCCCAGGACTTGTTTTATTTTGACCATCTCTGTTACCTTTATTTTTGAGCGATATTTTTCACTGGGTACAGAATTCTCGCTTGATAGTTTCTGGTTTTCTTCCAGTGCTTTGAAGATGTTGCTCTACTACTGTCTTCTCCTTGAGATGTTCCCAATGAGAAATCTACTATAGTCTTTAATTTTGTTCTTCTGATGTAACTCGATATTGTTGGTTTTTTAATCTGGCTGCTTTTAAGATATTCTTGTAAACACTAGTGTAGAGAACAGACTCTAAAGTGACCCCCATGATCCACCTCCTTGTATGTATGCCTTGTGTAATCCCTCCCTTTGAGTGCAGGCAGGACCAGCTACTTGCCTCTAAACAACAGAATTCAGCAAAGGTGACAGGACATATGTGCATATGCTACATAAGATTGTATCATCTTGCCTTTCAAGAAGACTCTCCTTTTCAGGATGTGAGGATATAAGCAGCCATGTTAGGACAGTCCACATGGCAAGGGAATGAGGGTGGTCTCTCAGAAACAGCAAGCAAGAAACTGAAACTCTTATTCCAACAGCTCACAAGAAAGTGAATACTACCAACAACCATGTGAGTTTGGAAGCAGATCCTTCCCCAGCTGAGCCTCAGTTGAGACCACAGCCCTGACCGAATCATGAGGTTTTCCAATTTGTTTGTTGGGAACGGGCACTATTTCTGGCCTGTTGCGAGCAATGGGCATTATTCCTTGTAGTTTTTTCGTATGGTTCTTAGCTTGACCTTGAGAGTTTCCTAACATGCATGTGCCAATTTGCACTCAGATGAATGATCAACTGGGACCCTCTACAGATCTCCAGGATTCTCTCTTTGAGCAGCTCTATTTCAGCATTGTTTTTATCTAACGAGACTCCTACCTCTATCTCCTCAATGCCAGGGGTCCTACCAGTCTCTCCCTGGATTCCTCCTCCTTGCAGAGACTAGAAACTCTTCCAAGGCAAACAAGCTTGGGTAATCATAGAGCCCACCTCATTTCACTGCCCTCTCTCAGGGGTCACTGTCCTTTGTTGATTGATGTCCAGTGTCTTGAATGGTTTCATGTATATTTTGTCCATTTTTTGTTTGTTTCCAATGGAAAAGTAAATCTCGTTACTGTTATTACATATTGGTTGAAAGCAGAAGTATTCCAATAAGTGCACTTAACCACAGAACTAAAACCAAAACCAATGTGGGACCTAAGGTGGCAAAACAGAACATAAAAGGTATTTGCTCTGACCATGTATTCATAGAAATAGTACAACTGTAGAAGAAAAATAAAAGAAATTTGAGAGATAGATTCACCTCTTGCCTTAACCATAATAGCTGTTAATGTTCAGATACTTTTGAAAGCTTATAAATCAAACAAAAGAAGTATATGCATATTTTAAAAGTATATTGGTAAAAAAAATAAGAGTATATTGGTAAAAAAAAATGTTAAAATCAGATGGTAGAGTAAGAGCAATGGACAAAAAAGTGGGGACACAACTTTATCATTATGAAGAACTAATAGATACTATCTCAAGAGTTAGAGAACTCAGGGTGTCATACAATGTTATAACTATGAAAGTAGACAATAAGGAAAAAATGTAAACCTTCCTAAACATCAAAAGAACTACACACATACACACACACACAATTTTGTAGGGGAAAAAAATGTCTTTTTTAAAAAAATATCTCAGAGGAAGTACAGTTGACCCTTGAACAATGCAGGAGTTAATCTGTGTATAACTTATAGTCGGACCTCCATATCCTAGGTTCTTCCACATCCTCAGATTCAACCAAACAAGGACCATGTAGTGCTGTAGAATTTACTACTGAAAAATATCCTCATATAAGTTGACTTGCACAGTTCAAACCCATGTTGTTCAAGGGTCAATTGTAGAGAATCTAAGAAACAAAACTAACAGACAAAAATCAGATTTCCATAAGAGAAATAGAGAATGTTGCTCCTCCCAAAAATCCACCACCACCCCACCCCAAAATAAGGCACTAAACTCGCATGGTTTCACAGGGGAATTCTATCAAAATTTTAAAGATCAGATAAGTCCATTTCTTTTAAAACTAGTATTAATAGGGGGTGGAGAACCTTCCAAATTATTTTATTTTTATGAAGTGGGTGTAACAAAAACGGGTGAAGCTCACTTAAAATAGGTGCCAAAATCTGAAATAAAATACTAGCAAACTAAATCCAGCAAGAAATGAAAACAGAGTAAAACATCATGAGCATGTGATCCTCTTTCCAAAAATAGACATGGTTCAGTATTAGTAAATCAATAAGATCCATCATTTTAATAATTTAAAAAGAAAAAAAAATCACATAATCATGAGTAGGCATTTAACCAAATTTAACAACTATTCATGATTTTTTTAATTCAATAAAATTTTTGTTCTTAAAATAAGAATCCATGATTTTTTTTTTACTTAATAAAATATGTTCAGTTTAACTCAAAAGCCAGCATCATACTTAGGAAGAAACATTAAAATCAGCAACAAGACAAAAACTCACTATTGCCACTGTTATTTAACACTGTACTGCAGGAACTAGCCAATAAAATTAGACAAGAAAAAAAAATGAAAGGTATAAAAACTGGAAAGAAGTAGGTAAATTTATCAGTGTTTGTGGATAAGATTAGAACGTTCAAGACCATTAACCAAAAAGCTATTTATTACAGTTAGAGAATTTAGTAAGCTTATAGAGTACAGAATTAATGTTTATAAAATTATTAAAATATATGTAAACATATATAACAAGCATTAAAAGAAAATACTGCATAAATAGCAGCATATACATACATAGATAAAATTTCCTAGGAATAAATTTAAGAAACATGCAAAACCTCTATGAAGAAAATGTTAAAGTATTACTGAAGGTATCCCAAGAATGACTTGAATGAATGGTAAATTGTATCGCCACCTTGGAGAGGAAGAGTCGACATTACATAGACATCAATTTTCTTTGAGTTTGCTTATCTTGGTTACAATTTAAAAGGTTGTTTTTGTTTATTTTCAACTATACAAGCGGATTCTAACTTTCATAGATAAAGACAATGAAAAAACAATAGCCAAGAAAACTCAGGGATGGGGAGAGGGGATGATCAGTTGCAGATGGAAACTAACCCTACCAGACATTAAAAAATATTCTAAAATCTCAAAAATATAAAATCTAACATTGGTTCAAACACAGACACAGACCAATGGAAAAAAAGACAAAGTCCAGATATACACAGAATACATACAAGGAGCTAGCATGATGTTAAAGGTAGCCTCTCAAAACAGAGATGAACAACCCAATAAATGGTGTTGAGTCAATCTGGTAACCATTTGGAGAAAAAGTAAACTGGGATCCAGACCAGGATGCAACAGGACAAATTTCAAAGGATCCAAACGTTTCAATGTAAAAAATGTAACCAGAGAAGTACTAACTGGTTGAATGTACCCTAGGAAATGACTTCCCCATAGGTCACAGCTTGCTATCCCATGGAAACATGTGTGCCACAAATGCAAGAGATAAATGTAATTTAAAAATCTCTAATAGCCAATAAGATTTTCTAGTAGCCCTTGAAAAGATGAAAATAAAATAGATGAAATCAATTTTAATAATATATTTTAATTCAAGATATCTAAAATATTATCAATATATAAATACAAAATTATGAAAAATTTTGCTTTCTTTATTTGAAACTAAACATTTTAAATTCCATGTATATTTTACAGTTATAATCATATCTCAATTCAGACTAGCCACATTTCACAGACTCAATAGCCACATGTGGCTACCATACCAACTGGCAGGTCCTAAGAAGTGCAGACTAAGTTCCACAAAGGAGGGAACACTGTTTAGCTCAGTTCACCCAGTACCCGCACAGTGCCCGGCATATATTTTTGTGAGAGAGAAAAGAGAAAGAGGAAGGAATAAAAATGGATCTTATTTGAGAAACAAAGGCATTGGCATAGTAAGGGTGAAAAAAAGCATTTAGAAGTCTTGGGTTCAAGTCTTGACTCTAAAATTTCCTAATAGGTAACTTGGGCAAATCATAACTTTTCTGAACTTGATCTGTAAAAGAAAATTTTTCATGCTTACCTACTGTTTAGGAGTTGCTATGAGGATCAAACGAGATCATGAAGACATATGTAAATTGTGAGGCACTTTATAAATGTTATATTGTTACTAAGTTAAAAAGCTCTGTCTCTATGATCACTATTTCCGGAGGACACTAGCTTCTTGCTTTTGATCACTATCACCCATCTATCTCCTACCATGGACATGCAGGTTAAAATTATGCAGCATGTTGGTCCATGTTCTATCCCTGGAAGACCATTATTTTGATTTGTTAATCTGTGTTCAGTGCCTCACTCCACATTTCAGCTGTCTGCAAATAGAAGCCTCTCTCCTTTAACTTGACAAAAAGAGGCTCTCCTGAGGTATCTCAGACACTTGTATCCTGTTGGGGTCCCTTTGGTTTGCAGCATCTACCCTACAGAATAACCCTAGCCATCCTCTGATATAGGACAGGAACTGGTTACAACAGAGCCAGAAAAGGAAAGGGACCTGAAATCCTAAGATGCTCCTCAGAGAGATATGGACAGAGAATGGGGTTGGATACTAGAGAGGAGTCCATTGAAGGTGAAGAGTCAACAAGGAGTAGGAAGGTGGATCCAAGCTTGCCGCATTTTGCATAATGACTCACATCATATCAGAAGGTTAGTATTCTATTCACATCTCTCCCTGTTCCCTAACTGGTGACTTCTGGCTGCCTGGTAAAAAGAAGGAAGAGTCAGAGGAACACATTATCTCCCTACAGTTTCCCTCATTAATAGTCATCAAAACTGGCATTTTGAGTACGTGAATTAGAAAAACAGGGATACTTAAACACACTCAGTCTTTCAGATTACCCTCAACCAGCCAGAGCGCCTGAACTAAAAGTCTCCTGGATTAAGGTCACTTTGACAGCAAAAGTACCTGCGTTACTTCTGGGTGAAACAATCCTTTCATTTTCAGGTAATATAGAATATTGCTTTGTTGGCAGTGGAATAGAAAGAGCAAAAGCCAGAAAACCTGGGTTCTTTTGCCTGCCACTTAAATGTAGCCTAAATTTGCACAAATAACTTAATCTCTATCAGTACATTTCTATATATATTAATTGAATATAATTATGCTTTGCTTACACAATTGTTTGGGGAATATTCACTGCCACTTTACTTTAGCTTTCTTATTACACAGAATGGTTATGAGAGGCTAGTATGTTATTATAGTGATCTCTAGCATGGCTTATAAATAAACCACTGATGAGGAAATTTAGGAGATACTGAGGTAGTATTACTGTGAAAGAACTGTATTATAAAATGCATGTGATTTTATTATAGAGTTGCATGCATGCTACTAGCACATTCGATGCCAAACCTCCAAATATTTTCATGTTTAATCTTGATTTTCTAATGTGGTTTAGGTATCTTTTTCTACACCAGGTGCATGATGCAATGAAGAGGAACGTTCCTAAAGGTAGCTAATAGTAGAAAGCCATCCCATTACTCCATGAGTATATGAGCACAGAGGGGGTTAGGACACCTGGCCGACCTCAAAGGTCAATTAGTCCCAATACAAAAAGAAATTAGAGAAAGGCCTAAGACCACTAGACAAGAATCACCTACAGAATTCAGGGAGCATAGTTAGGCAACAGCCACTTAGTTTTCCACACCTATTGCTTGGAAAGGGGCTAAATTTTAATGCATAAGGGTCCCAGTACTGTTTCCACACCTCGCACACAGGTTTCTTCCTGGATTAAACTCATAAGAAGGATTTAGTGTTTAAGTTTCCTGTGAAGACGGGGTCTTTGCTCCCACTAAGTCCTAAGAATAATTTTAAGGAGAGAAGAAAAGAATGATATGCAATTTTGTAATTCTTTGTTGTAAAGTGGGGTCCCTATGTTTCTTCAGAAAAACAATTTCTTTTAACTGTTCTCACTCACAAGAACGGAAGCATTCCCAGTGTCTGACTAGAAGAACATAAAGTTAGGAATATTGCTCAGTGGATTTATCCCTGTGAAGATGAAAACATACAATGGAACAAAGAGAAAAAAGATAATCTTAAGGCCACAGATAACTGACCATATCTAAGTCAGAATTCCTTAAGGGAAGCCAAAAATGCACTGGAAGCTCACTGTTTGTTTCTTTTTTTTTTACTTTTTTTTTCCCCCCTTCAGTCAGAAGATATGCAATTTGACTGATGGTATTTTTTCCACACTGGTGACATTTTAAATGGAAACCAAGATTTTTGGGGGTGGTTGTAATAGCTTGATGAAATCTTTAATGTGTGCCAAAATGTTTCATTAATGTAAGTCAGCCAAATAATCCTCTTGCCTTGTAAAACTATTTCTTTTTAAAAAATGCTTTCTGAACTGTTAAAAAATTAGAGTACTTAGAGTTTAGCTACAAATATATGGGTTATATTGACTAACGTTGTACCCGTATTTCCTCAAAGCAAACAGTAGAGAGGATATAATTTTGATAATGTTAGATATGAAGTTCTCAACTTTTTAAAATCAAATAATTACTACTTTTAAATTCAGATGGCTATTAATAATCTGGGATTCAACCAAGTTGCTATGTTTCTCACTAAAAACAACTGCTTGCCCTTGTGAAAAGCCAGATGGTTGCTACCTTTAGGTTTGTGGTATTCAGGTCTTGGTGGCCAATGACCAGTATGGATTCTCTTTTACTCTGCATATAGTTTTTTTCTAGTTGAAATGAAGTCAGTTCATGTTTGATTGGTGATAACAATAAAGACATGTGGTATTTAAAAGTAGGAAAACTGCCTTTCAGTCAACAGAAAATTACATACTTAACATTAAAGCAGAAAAGTATAGTGAGGCACTAGAGGTGAAAAATGAGGGAAGCTTAACTAAATTACAGGGAAATTTCCATAACAGATTCACTAGTAATGTTGTTTTAATAATGATTTCCTGTCATGAACTATATTTATCATATACCGCCTCTCTGACATGACATTGTATTTAATGTTTTTGAGAGCCATGTTTTAATCAGATTAAACTCAAGGAAACCGATAGGTATCTGTCTGGTCTTAGCTTTAGCTTCTGTTTCTTATTTAGTCACAAGACTATTATTGCTGGAATCTTTATAAACACATTTGCCGGGATTGCCACAAGAGAGCAGCTTATGTTGTGAGGTCACAAAAATGTGTGCCGGTGGTTTTCATGATCTCTGCACAGAGTGCATTACAGAATTGTTTAATAAATTAAAGACAAGTGATGCAAAATGTGTTCCTTTCCCCCATGGGATTAAGCATCTAAAAATACAACTTATTTTTAGATTCAAAAAGTAGTTTCTTAGGAACTAAGTAACCAAGAAGAATGTTCAAAGAAAGGCTGGTACAATATTATTCATTATTCAAGTATATTTACATAAAACTAAAATCTCCAACAATAAGCTCAATGTTCTAAAAAGTAATTTACCAAATAAGCAGTAATAACTTTGATAATCTATATAACAGCTATGACATTACTTAAGAAGCAACATTCCAATATTATCACTGAATACATCAAGTTGAATACTTGAAAGAGTTCTGGAGGGCAAAGTTTTCCTCCTTCAAATTCAGGCTCTTCGAAAAAAGTGATCCCTGGTTCAAGATTTCCCATGGCACATAATCTAGTAACAATCCAATAGTGCCAAACTGAGCATTAGATAAGGATGAAGTCATATATCAAAGTAAGATTAGCGTTAAAAGTGGAAATTAACAAAGAACGTATAAAAGAGAATTAAAAAGGTAGTACACACTGACCTTTAACACTACAATCATCATCACATGAAAATGTTTTCAGGCTTAGATGACTGCGTAATACATGCAACATACAAAACCACTTTATGTTAGATATAATAATACATTATTTTTTCATCCACATAATTTGCATACCTTTTCTTAACAAAAATAAATATGCAGTAACTTCATCAGTAAGTACCTGTGGCTTTGAAGCTTCCTCTGTAGAATATCTTAAAAGTGCTGTACAGCATGCATGACAGACACTGATTAGCTGGTAAGATATAATCTAGTGAACTGGTACTAAAATAAAAACTATAGAGTAGCATCCACAGCTAGCTATCAGGTACTTTTTTATGATGTATATATTATGTAGGAAAAGAGAATATCCTTCAATTGTCTGTATGCAAGAATGGGAAATCTTTGAGACTATTATTAATGATTAACAGGATTACTGCTGAAGTTTTTTCTTGTAGGTATTAATAACACCATAACTGAGTGTAAGAAGTCTAAGAAAAATTAAAGTCAGTGCTATTATTGAGATGCTTTTTAATATCTCTGTCGTTATATATAGTTTCAGTCTGCATTATTTTTGCTTAATTTTTTTTTTTTTTTTTTTTTTTTTTTGCGTTACACGGGCCTCTCACCGTTGTGGCCTCTCCCGTTGCGGAGCACAGGCTCCGGACGCGCAGGCTCAGCGGCCATGGCTCACGGGCCCAGCCGCTCCGCGGCACGTGGGATCTTCCCGGACCGGGGCACAAACCCGTGTCCCCTGCATCGGCAGGCGGACTCTCAACCACTGCGCCACCAGGGAAGCCCTATTTTTGCTTAATATTGATAAAATATTTTGTGAACAATTTACAGGTTGGGTTTCAGGTGAGCAGAATAAACACACTATTTATAAGCACAAGATATACTTTTAAACCAACTTTTAAAATTTCACTGGATCTTTCAACATTTGTTTGAAATGCTTACAAGATATTCATCTATTTGTGGCATCATATAGGTCTGTCTCCCCATCTGTCTATGTTTTTCATGAAGACTAGTATCTGGTACATGTGGTTTTTTTTTTTTTTCCTTCCCCACTTCAGTAGCTATTCATTGGCCCACTACTATGCAATTTCTGTAATAGTTGTCCGACAGCATTTATTGATCATTTTTTAAATAAAATACAAGCTTTCTTTTACAGGACAAGGGGACAAGTAATCAATGCCTTTAATTTAATTTTGACTAAATTTATCTCTGTATGGTTAGAAAATTAATGTCATCAAAATCTATTATTGTCACAATAAATAATTACATTGGCAGCATGATGTAATACTAAGATCTAAAACACTGAATTTTCTAAGAGTAACATATATATGGTTATTCATCACAGCACTTCAGCCCTATTTTCCCAAAGTAACCTTCTTATATTCCATGGCCAGATTTGCTAAGAAATTCACATCTTGCATGTATGGACATCTTGAGGAATCCTTTTTTAACAGGAAATCCTGGCAACACCCCTTCCCCTCCCCACTCCACTTGGTAGCCTGACTCCAGCACAAGCTCATCTGGTTCGACTAAAATCATTGCATTATTTGGCAGTGGTTTCTTCATACGTGGCGCTTGGAGCTCATTGAAGCTCAAACAGTACAGGAAATGCAAATCATGCAAACCACCCTCATGATGGCGACGTATAGCAGCGTGATTGAGCGGCAGTACGCACGACTCATGGGCTGACCACATGAAAGGAGCCATTTAAAGACCAGATGAGCAAAAGCTGGGATAAGTTAGAGAGTATGTGTGAGCTTAAAAGCTGGCAGAATAGCATCCTTATTTAAAATAGAAGGGAGTTTTTATTATTATTTTTTATTAATAACACCTGCCCAAGTTCTTTAAATTGAAGGAAGTTTACAGAGGTAGAGTGAGTATACTGCACTAAGTAGTCCAATCTTTCTTTTTTTAAATCCCAGGTATGGTAGAAGAGTGGAGTACTTTCCATCAATTTTTCACAGGATTTTCTACAGTTGTTAACAATTATTGGAAATGTTTTTTCACTGAACTTTAAAAAAAAAGATAATTTCGCAATGCCCCACATTATCTGCTCATAATTCCTAGTGTCAGTTTAATTGCCACATGTTAATAAAATTAGTTCCTCCAACAAAAAATAAAGAGCTATAATTCTCAGGAATTCTTCAACAAAAGCCTTAGGAGCAATACAGAATTTGCTATTAAGAGAATATTTGAACAAGGCTAATACAGTAATTAGAACAGAAAAATGGCTACAGGAAGTTCTTTTCTTTTTTGGAACTGATTGTTTTTTAGATGTTTCTAATTTACCACCAAGTAAAGAAAATGTGACTATTAAGAGAATAAATGCAATAACTTAAAATAATTAAAAGAAACATTCAATTTTATATGTTTGTTTAAAATCTTAAATTATTTTCCAAAGCCCTTTAAGTAGGCTATGTCATTTGCATACAGACTTAAAAGCACCAAGAATTCCATTAAAGCACTGGCTCCCTTAACCCCTTATACCTATAGCTACAAGCTTAAATAAGGGAATGAATAAGTTAGAAGTTTAAATAAAGTGGGGAAAAAGGCCAATGCTTCTGGTCTAGGAATCAGAAAACCTAAGTATAAATAGCCATATGATACTGAACTAATCATTTTGAAACTTGAATTTCTCATATTCAAGAATGACGCTAGGGGCTTCCCTGGTGGCGCAGTGGTTGAGAGTCCGCCTGCCGATGCAGGGGACACGGGTTCGTGCCCCGGTCCGGGAGGATCCCACATGCCGCGGAGCGGCTGGGCCCGTGAGCCATGGCCGCTGAGCCTGTGCATCCGGAGCCTGTGCTCCGCAACGGGAGAGGCCACAACAGTGAGAGGCCCGCATACCGCAAAAAAAAAAAAAAAAAAAAAAAGAAAAAAAAAAAAAGAATGACGCTATCACCAGCCTTCCTGACAGCTTCAGAGTTTCATTTGAAAGATGGGGTGATACAGTATGTGAGAAAATTGTACAGTGCTAAACAAACATAAAGAAGTACTCTACGAACTTTCCTGGTGGTGCAGTGGTTAAGAATCCGCCTGCCAATGCAGGGGACACAGGTTTGATCCCTGGTCCGGGAAGATCCCACATGCTGTGGAACAACTAAGCCCGTGCGCCACAACTACTGAGCCTGCACTCTAAAGCCCGCGAGCCACAACTACTGAAGTCCTCACGCCGAGAGCCCATGCTCTGTAACAAGAGAAGCCACCACAATGCAAAGCCCGCGCACCGCAACAAAGAGTAGCCCCTGCTAGCCGCAACTAGAGAAAGCCCACGCACAGCAACAAAGACCCAACGCAGCCAAAAATAAATAAAATAAATAAAAAATTTTAACATCTTTATTGGAGTATAATTGCTTTACATTGTTGTGTTAGTTGCTGCTGTATAACAAAGTGAATCAGCTACACGTATACGTATATCCCCATATCCCCTCCCTCTTGCATCTCCCTCCCACCCTCCCTATCCCACCCCTCTAGGTGGTCACAAAGCACCAAGCTGATCTCCCTGTGCTATGTGGCTTCCCACTAGCAATTAATTAAAAAAAAAAAAAGAAGAAGTACTCTATTATTTATGAGGCACTCACATTGTGCCAGGTACTATGTTGGGCTCCTTACATACATTATCTCATTTGGTTTAATTTCATCTTCACAATACCACTTCATTATTATTAGTCCCATTTTAAGAGATTAAGAAAATTGAGGCTCACAAAAGTTAAGCAATTTCCCAGAAGTGGTAGGGCTAATAAATGGCAACACTGAGGGTAAATATATTAGGCCATACATGGTTCTGTATTGATATGTTTCATAATCATCCACTGGGGGTCCGCATAACTCTTGATTAGTTGTTATTTTAAAGAGAAAATCAATGCTGACACCCTACAAAGTAGAATCAAGTAATGCAGAATTTCTCTAACTTTTCCATCAGACACACAGCTAGATACCTGGTATTTCGAATTGGCTCATGTTATTCCATCATGTCCACTTCTTCCTTAATTTATCCAAAACAAAGGCAATGGCTACCTTGTTTGACAACCAGAAAGAGTGCTAATAACCATTCTCCCCTGAAGTCACCAGAGCCACTGCCTTGAAATTTTAAACACTGGTTGGTGTTAAGAAATTCTGACTGGGTGCAACAAGAATAGGCAGCTTTAAAGACTTTCTGATTGCCAACTGAACTGTCTTCCCTTCCAAGCCAAGGAAAGCCACTGGTATGTACAGCCACTTATAATAAGCAAGACTTAATTGTTTTTTGTTTTCAGAGAGTTTGTAAAAGCCCATGGGAGAAAAGAGGTTAGATTATATTTTAATATTTAAAATAAAGTAAAACAAAAACCTATGAGCTTATAATTGCTTATATTTGTCAAAAGAGAAGACTGTAGACAAAAGAAAGATGTTGGTGGAAAAGAACATATAGTTATATACAAGTTGCAGGTAGGCAGCATAATTTTGCCAGAGCAACCAATAAAGGAGAAAAGTCAGTCAAAGCACCTATTCAACAGGATATTCAGATCAGTTGAGACAGGATGCTCATTCACAGCTAGAAAATCCATCAACTGCCCTAAGCCATGCCAAAACCCAGAAGAGGATGAATCAATAAAGCTGGGAGGAGTGCTGAATTATTCCTTCTACCCTCAGCTGTTAGAAGGCATCAAGGATCCTACTGAAGAAACAAAACCTTGATGCATCTATAGGAAGTTTGATGTATGAATATTATGTTGTAATCTGAAGATCGGAGATTTAAGAAACACCATTTACATCATGTCCTGTTTCATAGGGAACAGATATAAAAACCAGGCACTGACGAGCCATAGGTTCAAGGATTTCAGAGATTGTGATGGTAGCGGGTAGAAGTCTCTCCTTGTAAAATAAATTTAAAGTTGCTTTCTGAAGAGGAAGCACTGAAGTGGACTGAGTCAAGAAGCAAAGTATGAAAACAAGTGGATCTGAAAAAAAATGAAGTTTCCAGGTAAGACCAAACTAGTAAGTGGATCTGCGTGGGTTTTGTTTTCATTTTGTTTTGAAGGAGGAGGGCAGAGTTCATTCCTCTTCAAATGCCCCACGACAATTCTTAACAATCCCACTGTCAGACTTTCCAGCTGGAAAACAAACCTGAATCTGCATCTCTTGTTTGAGCCTGTTTTTCTCCATTTGCCTTCAGTAGCAAGAGAACATTACTGATTCATTAAATCATCCCTTACCTTTGCCTCTAAATTATTTCCAATTCTTCCAGTATTTATTTTCCAGCCTGTTATTGATTTTCATCAGTAACAAGACTATCAATGAAAACAGAGGACTATTTTCATTGATAGTTCTCTAGGTGCTATCAAATTTGCCACATTAGGTTTACATTATAGAATTCAATACTAAACACTCAGGACCCACCCAGAAATGTCATCACCTACCCCTTGTTTTCGACAGCTCACTTAACCTTTCCAGACCTGTTTCCTCAGCTGTAAAATGACAGCAGTTTGATTAGAAGAGCTTTAAAGTCTTAACTATGTTAATATCTGTCATATTATCTCAATGTCAGGCATTAATATCTAAAAACACTAATTAGTAAGAAAAAAAGTAGTATCACAAAAGACTCTATAACGGTAGGCAAATAATTAACATTTTGTCCATAGTACCCCGTGGACAACTACCTATGTGATTATAGTTAAGTCACTGAAACTTTTTTGTTGCTTTTACCAACAAACTGAAGATAATACATCACACTTCCTTATGGAAGGAATGGACCATATAATTTCTTACTTCAATGGTTCCAGAATGAATGACTATATTATGGCTTATTATATGTACATGATGGTACCAGGCAGTCCTTTATTTAACAAAAATTTACTAAAAGCCCAGACTGTAACAGGCACCATATGACATAGTGAATTCAAGGATGCTGGTGTAGTGGGTTGAACTGTGTTGTCCAAAAAGATATTCAAGTCCTAACCCCTGGTATTCAAGTTAAGATGAGGTCACACTAGATTAGTACGGGCTCTACAGTCAATGACTTCTGTCCTTATAAAAAGGGGAAGGGACACAAAGAGATATACACAGGGAAGAAGGTTATGTGACAACAGAGGCAAAGATTGGAGTGATGCACCTACAAGCCAAAGAAATGCCCAAGATTGCGGGGAGCCACCAGAAGCTAGGCAGAGGCAAGAAAGGATTCTTCCCTAGACCTTTCAGAGGAAGCAAGTCTTGCCAACACTGATTTTGGACTTCTAGCCTCAACAACTGTGACAGAATAAATTCTGTTGTTACAGAAACCTTAAGAAATTAATATAGTTGGTCACATCAGTACAATAAGAGATAGCCAGGCAAATAAAAAAAGTTATTAAAAGAATTCCAAGAAATATGTTATTTTAGTGAAACCAAAGGACTGGTAACACCTAATATTTTAAAAAAATTTAAGCTTTCATGACATTGAAAAGTAGTGCTTTTGAACAGGATAAACTACAGGCTACTATCATAACCAACTCTAATTTACTAATTTGATTTTTGAAAACAGACAAATCATTTGACTTCGAACATGTCAGTTTCCTTTCCTAGAAAGTAAGATTTGACATACATATTAATCTACCACACAAGAGTGAAAAGAAAATTAATGACATTATGCTGAATACTTCTGTAAATGGTAAATGTCATAATTATACATATATGTACACACAGAGATAGAAACGTAGATGATTTAGGGGTACGTAAGGTATGGATATGGACTGAGGGTTATAAACTTTATAACACTGCAAGAATTATTACATCCTGTCTCTGTCCCAACTACAGACCAAGCGAAATCAACTATTCAAAACAAAAAAAATTTTCTATTTAAATTGCTCAAGTAGTGAAAATAAAAAAAGTGTAAAACAGCAGCATTCCTAAAAAAAAATTTTGTGCTCTGATTAAAAAATAATTAAAATTACTAATACAAAACAACAATCTGTCCAATTAGTGTTTTCTTTAATTAGCAAGAACATTTAACCTCTTCAATAAGCTTTTATGTGGACAGAATGCTTCATACTACTATAATTATCCCTTAAAAGTAACAAAATAAAAAGAAAGGAAATACCCAGCAAGTGAAACAAAGCTAAGAGAATTACTGAGTTATATTTATACTTAAAATCTTGAACTGGTGAAGATAAAGTATAATAGATAATACTATTATTTGTACTAAGCCCAGACAGTATATTTTAGACCAGCATTCCCACCCCCGGTTGCACTTTAGAAAGACTTGCAGGATATTTAAATATAAATGTTGATGCCCAGGGCCCCTCTACAGACAGGGCTGCCCCCGCATGGCAGTGCAGGCTTTGTTCTCACAACTCCAGAGGGCACTATTTATACACTGCAATGCAACCTGTAAGATGTAGGAATAAAAAGTTAAGTGAGTACAAAGCATTAAAGATACTAAGTGAGCCACTAAATCAACACCAACTAATCATTTCTCAAATAAGAAGCACCAGACTTCAGCTCTCTGGGCAAAAAGGAAGCTTCTACTGGGCAGCCATTTAGTACATAGCATCCTGAGCATGCTCTGGGCCCTGGGAAATTGCTTTCTCTCCTCTTTATCACATAAGAGGGTCCTGTTTTACAGTAAATATAGTATTTTAAGGTTAAGAAATATTTAATGATACTGAGTAATTACTTAGGATTTATTAGGGTGATAATGGTATCACCCTACAGTGATGTTTTATTTTTAAGAGATTTTATCATTTAGAGATACACAATGAAATATGTAGGCCTATAAATGGAATGTCTGGAGTTTGCTTCAATAAAATGTGGAGTGGGAGACTTCCCTGGCAGTCCGAGTGGTTACGACTCTGTGCTTCCAATGCAGGGGACATGGGTTCGATCCCTGGTTGGGGAACTAAGATCCCACATGCTGTGCAGCTCATCCAAAAAAAAAAAAAAATATATATATATATATATATATATGTGAAGTGGGAAAGAGCTAGGCGGAGTTCAGATAGAACCAGATTGGCCGTTTATTTATAATTGTTAAAGGGTAAATAGGTTCATTATCTATTCCCTCTACTTTTGTATATGTTTAAATTTTTCCATAATGTGGCCACTCATTCAAATCAAATATAGGAAATGCAATGTGCCTATAGTAAGCAAATTATCTTGACTAAAATGGAGAGTATACTTAAGATGGATAGTATCATCACAAGGAAAGGACCAGGCAATCATTCCTTAACGATACGAGTAAGAATTTGTTTGTTGGAAAAATAACTGGCAGTCAAACAAAAGGTTTACAACAAGACATAGGACAGTGCTATAATTTAAAAGTAGTGGAAAGCAGAAATGACATCAGGCTACGAAATAATAACTAATCAGAGTAACCTAAAAGATGTCAAGGTTTCTGCCCCTCAAGCTGAGGTCAAAATTAATGCCAAGAAAGAGAGAGTGGTTAAAGGAATCAAAAGCAAGAAAGGGCTGAGAGAAGTAGGGAGAAAAAATATTAAATTTGCCACTGAGAATGCCACTGATAACAATCCTAATTTACTCCAGTTAAGTGATAAATAGATGATTATAAAAGGCAGAAAACACAGAAATATAGTACAGTTGACTCTTGAACAACACGAGTTCGAACTGCATGGGCCCGCTTATAAGTGAATTAATTTTCAATAAATATGTACAAAAATAAGTAATACTCGATCCTCGGTTAGCTGAATCCTTGGATGTGGAACTGCAGATATGGAGGGCCAACTGTAAAGTTATCTCAGATTTTCAAGTTGCAGGGGGTAACCCCAAGTTGTTAAGGGTCAACTGCATATTGAACTGAATTGAAAGATATTCAGGGTTTTCTTTGACAAGAAAGACATTTACTAGAGAGCAATGGACAAGAGGATGGTCAAATTGACGACATTTCCAAAAACTAGACAATGATAAAAGTAAAGTTTTTAGTGATGTGGAAGGAATATGGTAAATAATTAAAATACAAAGAGGAAGAGTTAGGAGGGTAGCCTTCTATGGAATGGCTAAAAATGCTCAAAACGGCTACAAAGGTCAAGCAATACTAACTGAAAAAAACAGTGATAAACTATTTCTAGAAAGTAAACCATGTAAACTGGCATCACCGCCAAGTGAACAGGTAAACCTCCAGGGGTTATAAATCAGTATTGTTCCTCCACTGTTCTCTTCTGTCATCATAATCTGTACACTTCCAAAAAGGTCCTGGGTTTTAACAGCTTATAGGAAGGTCATGTCTAATGAAACCTTTTTTCCGCATCGCATTTGTATTCCCCCCAACTTAAGTTTTCCTGCTAATAAACTAAATACCAGTAACCATTTTCTGCATATTGCCACTGTATCCTGGTGAAAGGAAAGTCTCAGTATTTCCATTTTATAGCTTCTATTTATCCTTTTAAGTTCTGCCTCATGTGCTTCAAACTCATTACAGCTACATCTTTTGCTACTTGAAAAAGAATCCAAAAGAGAAAAGTGAAAACCACTAAAACAGCCACCTTCTCCACTGTACTAAACAGGTAATTATATAACAAGCACGAAGTATTTCAACTAAAGTAAAGTACTGTACTCATAAAACATTTTAAAAACTATTGAGCAGCTATTACATGCAGGGCAGTATAATGGGTAGAGCAAGGAAGAAAGAAGAAGAAGAAAATAGGATGTATAACCTTGCAAAGCATGTAAAGCAACTGCTAAATAATGTCTTACACGCTACAAATCCAGCTAGCATTGTTTTTCTATGTATCTCTTATCAGTAAATAAATACAACTGGAATATTGCACATAGCAAAGATTATATATCTTATGAATTTTATTGATATTTCTTAGTATTATTTATTCATTCATCCAACAAATATTTACTGAACACTAAGAGAATTAGACCTTGGGAATAGTTGTGAAAAAAGACAAAGCCTCTGCCCTCAGGGAACTTAGAAATAATAATAAAATATTTCCTGCGCAAATTTATGATGACCTTTGCTTATAAAACTTCAAGAAATGGGCAATATTAAATATCATAAGACACCAAAATAACCCTAACACATTTGCTTTTGAATTTCAGCTGCTCAAAACTCCATGAGTTAATTATCTGTTACTTTACAAATTTTTTTGTTTTTCCTCTCATCCACTGATCCACTCACAGAATGACCACTTCCTCGCTATTATTAATTCTGTCCAAGTGTAACTGAACAGGTAACACTGCTTAGCAGTGACAAAAAGTAAAACATTATTAATAGCCATTCAGAATTGTTTGTTACTTAATGAGCTGCTCTGTAAAATACTGAAGGTGAAAGGCAAAAGAAATGGATGAAAGAAGATTTAGAATGGTCTGGAAGGGGGTAGGTGGGGAGCAGAATTTGAGTAGTTAAGAGTGTTTAGCTTTGCTTAACTCTTTACAGGTATAAGAAATAACCTAAATAGAATGTCTAAAACAAGGAAGGAAATCAAATGAGCAGGTTAGGTCTCTCTCTCTCTGCAGCAAGCTGGGCAAATGTATTTCTCCAATTCACCTGAAGTATATTTTATCTTCAGCCCCAATTAGCAAAGGCAGAAGTGTATTCAGAGGTTTTTGAAAGAAATAAAGAAAGCCTATTTCTACAGACAAAAAAAAAAAGCAAAATTAATATACATAAGGTCTCTTCAAAAATTTTACCTACTAATAAAAAGCTTTCAAGCACATTTATAACAAGTTTTAAAGATATATTCCAGCTAAATAATCTGTACTAATGTGGTGGCCAGTGACACAGCTGACCTGAAATGGCCATTTCTATTGTGAACAAGAAAAGAAACTTGGTATGTTTACTAAAATTCATATCAACTCGAAGAAAATATATTTGAACATTTATTTCCATTTAACAAATATTTTTGGCAGTTAGGATTTTCAGCTGTTATTCTTTCATTAAAATTAAAGTGAGACATTTCTACATGTTCAGACATTCACATAATTCTTTTCTTTGGGGTTTAAACAAAGAGATGATACTGTACATGTGAAATAACTACTTTGTGTTAGAAAATTACAGTCATTTTATCATAGGTATGAAGTGCTGCTTTTCTTTAAAAAACAAAATAGCAACAGGTCTTGTCAAAACCTTCAGATCCATGAGACAAATGTACACCTTTTTTCCTCTTTAATACTTTATTTAGTCTTTACTAGATAAGGATGCAATTTAGCCACCCTCCATTTTACTTTTTTCATAAACACAGCATTTTTTTTACACACTTTCAAATCAAGTACCTAGGAAAGTACCTTACAAAATAGGAGTCATTACACAAATGTTAGTTGAAGAAAATGAATAAACTGTGAATTATTAATTCACTTTTTCTAATTACAGAAATATAAATATGACCACTATTCTAATTCCTTATTACTACCCACTATTTATTAAATTATTTATTAAATAATAAAATAATTATTTAATTATTGCTGTTTAACTATAACTCAAAAGTGATATCAGAACTGAAATAAGTTAAACAGAAACCAAAAATCTGTGAATGACATCCACATTATCATTTCTTCTGATCACTATGAACCACATGTACTGAAGAACAAACATAGCAGCATATTGTAGCTGTGGGCCAAACACTCTTTAAACATTGTTTTTTTATTTAAGTATTAATTCCATACCATCTCTTCTATTTACATTTTAAAAGAGATAAACTAAAGGCTAGAAATTAATAACCTAAAAATAAAAATCTCAGAGCAAATGAGTTACATAGAAGAAGAGCACAAATTCTAACTTCACGATAGCATCTTACTCTTCAGTTTACAAAATATTCTTCGAACATTATTATCTCATTTGATCCTCATAACAAACCCTGAAGATAAATGGGCAGGGTATTATTTTTTCTTTTCACCATTTTGCAGATGAAGATACAAAAGAATGGTGATCTGCCCTTAGAGTCTGAGTGGCTAAACTGGGCCTTGAATTCAGCTCCTCTGGCTTCCAGTCCAGTGCTCTCTCCTGCTCCCTCACAGCTGCTATCTAACAATACGTCTAATAGGTACAAAGAGAAAATCAAAACCCATCATTAGGGATGCCCAAACATTGAAGGAATTCACATTGTGTGGCTAATATTTGTAAGTCAGGATTAGTCAATATCTATGTGTCTAATCTGTGGTTTGGAACTGCGAACAAATACCACATTAGTCAGCAAGACAAAATAAGTGAGAGAACAACTGACACTCCATGTCTATGAAAAAAGAAGTCATTCTTGGTTTGATGTGCTTACCAGCTGGAAAAAAAAAAACAAAAAACTGTATGACAAATTGAAAAGTAAAACAGAAATGAAAATGAATGCTGATGAGTTCAAACCGAATATTCTAAATTGCAAATGTGGAAATACTGATTCAAATGGCACCATGTCATTAAACTCTATTAGAAGGAAGGCTTCAGGTGACTCATACAAATCTGGAGAGAAGGGATTTCCCTGTCACTGCCCCCCCATTTAAAAATGTAAAACAAAAATACCAAACAAAACCAGGTTGCAATATTACTTTAGAGGTTTTCTACAATTTTTCTAAAACCTAAGACATACCAAGTTTATAACTACTGATGCTCATCTAAAGCCCAAATCCTTAATAACAGAAATACTAACTTTTTTGCTGTAATATAGAACAGGTCATAACAGAATGTAAATATCCTGAATTCTCCAAGTTTTGATATAATCAATATCTTAAGGGTTTATCACCAAAACTGACAATATGCATTAGAAATCCTAGAACATAATAGTTTCTGGGGCCAGAGCAGACTGAAGGATGCAACAGCCAAAAAGAAAACCCTGTTCATCAAAACTTTCTTTTTCAGTAATTCTAAGAGGCTGGTGCTCACCACAACTCCTCTCAGATTTAGACATCTAATTAGAAACTGCATTTTTAATACTAGTTAATACATGTAAAACATATGCATGTTGAACATATTAAAGGACAAAAGTTTTCTGGGAGCTTTTTTCCATGGAAAAAAAAAATAAAGAAAACTCAACAGTGTTCAAGTGGAACACTACCATCAGCCAGCATTTTATCTAAAATAAAACTGATTGAAAGAAGGCAAATATAAAGATCATATTTCCAGAAGCCTGAATGTTTTTCAGGTACTTCAAATCTAAAACTGCCACTGTTTCTCCTTCTTGTGTGAATATGTATGTGTGTCTTCTTTTTTCTACTCCCAGTTCTAAATACCAAAATCAGACAAAAAAAAAAGATTACTCACATAAACTCTACTTACATACTAAATACTCAATACTCCAATTTCAGAGCCAGTAAGTCCTCGATTCTTAACCTCTGCTTCTCTTACTTCTCTTACATTTTTCAAAAAATACTGCAAATAAAATATAAATTTCATTAAATATTTTTGAACACTTAGAAAAAAAAAATACTACTACTACGAAAATGATTGCATAGTCCTCCTAATCACTCTTTATGAGCCCCTGAGTCATAATCTCTTCGTTTCCACCAATTGCAAGAGTCAAGGATTCCTAAACCTTTGTAATAATGGCACTGTGCTATTACTTGAATTCCTGGCAGCAATCTTCTTATAAAATGGTATGGAAAAGTATTTTTTCAATAAGAGCGAGTTGATGTTTTTCTGTTTTAAATATCTCCTTTGAGAAAATTGAAGACACTAAGCAATGCTATAAAATGAAAGCTAAGAATCACTGCCTCTGAATGAGAAACTCTACAATACAAATGCTACATACACACAGACACACACAATATACAAATAACATAAGCCTTTAATATAACTGGATTTCATGAAATTTTTTTCATTTTATTTAAGCTTATGATTGAGTCAAAAAAAAACCAGTGACAAAAACTAGTTCACATTCTTAGCCACTTTCATTTTCTGAAAATCACCAAAACAGTTCATATACGAATAAATATCTGAATCAACACTGGATACACACTGAAACAAACCATGGGCTAAAAATCCCCTATACTTCAGCTCTATTCCTATAGGGAAAGACAGGTTACCAAGTGTGGGGAATTTCCCTAGAAACATATTAGTATCTGATGGCTTTAGAAAGGCTGATTCAAGTGAACATTGTGCAAAGAGTACTGGAAAAAATAATAATAAAAGGAATAGAACTATATCCAAGAGAAGAAACTCAGTTCCTAAAGTGCACTACCTTATTTACTCTTTTATCATTTGTGTCTGGCACACAGTGTGTGTTCTTCAAACGTGTGCCTTACCAGTCCAGACCACTGAGGAAGAGACTGGCTTTTCTGAACTGAATACTAAGTAGAGTGGCAACCACAAACTTCACTCATTAATTTTTACCTTGGGATCTAGCATAAAACAAGAACTCTAGAGATGCACTTAATACCTGACTTTTCCCTTTTTTTGAGGGGGGAGTGCTAAGTTTGAGAAGTTAATACCAAGTAATGAATCACTTATTATGTGTATATTTGGGTAATATGTACATATACACACATATACATGTATACATAATATATATTATAAATTTTATTTACACAGAGAAAAGAGGCAGTGTTAGATTAATTCTTTAAAGAAAAGGAAGTTTTGCTACAGTGAAGTATGTGGAGTAACTTAAAATGCTGCCAAAGTAAACCCACTGATCCAATTTAATGAGTGAATATGAATGATTTACAATCGGCATAGCTATTTTTAAAATAATTATAACTACTAAAGTAATTTAACTGTGATCTCTCTGCTTCTGCCTAAATTAATTTGTATACCAAATTCTTTTTTCATAGACAGGATAAGGATAACTTTCAATTCAGCTCCTAGACAAATTTTACAACTAGTGAAATGCAAACAACATAAATTTCATTCATATTGCTAATTCCTTTACCATCTACCATTCCTACTATCATTATTCTCATTCAGAATCTCACTATTTCTATATGAGATGTTAAGAATCCAATGGCCACCTCTACTCTCATCCATGGTCTCCATCCTGTATTGCTGTAATACTTGTCCTGTGCAGTTTTCCTTACCTCACTCCCACGTTTGACTGCAATACTCACCGTGTTTTACCTGCAAAACATTGTTCAAATCAAAGCAGTGCAATTTCAAATAACAGCAGTGCAATTTTCCTTTTGCTCTCTTGCACTCGGTTCACAAGGTTTGGATGAGGTCGACCCCAAAGTGGCCATGTGACCCTGGACTGGCCAATTATGACATTAGATGCCTTTTGTCACAGTAATAAGTTCAAAGACCATAAGATTTTTTTTAAAAAGTGCTTTCACTCAATCTGGGACTTTGGCTACAACTGCCAAGAGTGGTACACTCTTTCAGATAGGGTAACTAAGCTGGTGAGATATAGACTTAGCTCTGGGAGAGATCCATTTGGAGAGAGCCAAACCAGAGGAAAGCAGAGTCAAGAAAACAAGAGGCCTAATCACTGGATCCAGCTTTGCCTGGAGTCAACCACTCTAGGACTTTCAGTTATATGAGCCAATACATTTTCCCTTATGTTTAACTGATTTTGAATTGGGGTCTATCATGTGCAACTAATAGGGTCCTGAGTAATAGAGCCATCAAAGGATACTCATAACCTAAAGCAAAAGCTCCCTAAATTCTTAACCTTGAATTCAAGAATGTTCATGAACTAGACAAAATCCGCCTTATCCTCCCAACCTGATGTTCTACAACTCCTCCTAACTCAGAATATGTTTGTGCTAAACCAAGATTTTAGGGATTTCCAAACATTTCCCAATTTTCCTGCATTAATACCTTTGTTCACAACACTTCCTTCTTCTACAGCACTCTTCCACTTCACCTCTATCTATTAAAATCTCTAACATCTTCTCAGGAGGTCTACCTCAGAATTTCCTGAATGAGGATTAAACTCCCTCCTCTGTACTTCTTTAGTGAATGCTACCCTCTTTGCAGTCCTGACTCTTCTGTGTGAGGTCTATAGTAACATATTCGGTATTCAGTGTACATGTCTTATGTTCCATGCCCTATAGAGACAGATAGCTAACACAAAGGTCAAGCACCTTCTCTTTGAAAAGGCAGATATAATCATGACATTCTGAGGCTGGAACAGAAGATCCAAACAAATAAGTCATATCAGAACAACTTAAAAGATATAAGCACTACTGGAAAGAATTATTGCTCAAAAGTCTCTTAACTCTATAAATAAAAGTAAATATTCAAGAAGACACACAAACAAGATAAGGAAATAATTTCTGTATTAAATGAAGCAGTGGTTGATAACAAAGTTGAATGAGAGACAGAACAAATTTGTCTTTTGTGTTAGAATTCTTTAAATCTTGATCTTGATTTTAATTCCTTGTTTAAGACATCATAGAACTCAGTAGAAGAAACCAAAACCTTTAGTTACAGATGAAAAAAATAAGACTCTAAGGTTAAAAAACATGACTTTTCCAAGGCCAAACAACTAATTGATGGCAGAGTTGGGATTAGAACCTAGAACTGCTGATTCCCCTACTACAGTATATTGTTTCTTTCCAACATGAGTGATTTATATTTTTTATAAACTCCTTTATGTATATGTACATTTAAATATATTTTATTGAAGAGTATCTGAAGATGCATTCTTGGACAGAGTCTAGACCAGAGGCTACAAACACAAAGGCCTAAATGGACCAGTTAAGTAACATAAATACAGAAGCAGGTCAGTATAAAACAATGGCAACTAGTTGTATTTGTGACCAAAGCAAAGAATGTCTATCTGTCTTAAAAGCAGTAAAAATTAAAAATGCTTAAATAATTGCAGCGGCCAAGCTAAATACTTCTTCGGGACAAATTCTTATCTCTCATTTATCCTATAGCTTCCACACCATATATTAAAAGGCCACTCTTCATGGGTGGCTATTGCCAAATCTAAAAAGCCTTAAACATAATCATGTGAAATTTTACAAAATTATCTCACACATATGCTAGATTCTACAAAGTTTCCTGAACTAAGAAACATTTTTTTTCCAGAAACAGTTTTATACAGGGGAAATTCCAGAAAAATATATTTTCTATTATCAAAATTTACATAACAAATGATGACTGATATCATAGTATGATTAATACAACCCATAAGAATAAGTAAGTGTATAAGGAATTCTTTAGTTTAATCCCATAATTCTGAGGCCCTTAAATGTCTCTAAGCAGTCTGTGTGCAGAAGAGACGATATCCCTGGACACATGATACTGGTAGTGCTGAGAGCTGAAAAAAATAAGCAAAATTAGCAAAGTCAATTACAACCATATTTTGTTTGTATTTTCAAACCCACAGATATGAAAGCATTCATTCAACCATATTTACTCAACAGCTACTATCTGCTAGGAAGCAAATTAAGTACTGGAGATAAAAATGGTAAACAAGACAAATATGGCCCTTGTCATCACGGAACTCACAGAATAATGAAAAAAGAAAAAAAATCAAATAAAATAATTACAAATTATATGCAATGTAATTAATATACATTAATTTAGGATGCTGAAATAGAGGGCTTGTTTTAGATAGGCTGATCAGGGAAGGCCTCTCTGAGAAGGTGAAGGATGGTAAGAAGTAAGCAAAGGTGTGGGGAGGGGACATGAGTTAGTGTTACCAGCTGAAGGACCAGCAAGAAGCAGCAGCACCTGAAGCAGGAAAGAGCTTGACATTTCAGAGTAAGTGAACAAGGCCAATGCCGCTACTACAGCACATTAGTGAGATGTCAGGGATCAGAGATGAGGTTGCAGAGGCAGGCAGGGCCCTATGAGCCCTATATGTAATCTGGATTTTTACGTACGCAAGGTGAAGTCACTGATGGTTTTTAATCAGGGATTATTTAATCCAAATTACTAGTATAACAATTGGATATACAGGCATTAAATTTTCTTTCAATCAACAGAGTTTACTAAATGCTTACTAAGTGTCAGCACTGTACGTCCACGTTTGTCAAGTTTGCCTTTACATCACCAGTGCTCGCATAGGCACTGGCTTTGGACATAAAAGTTCTTAATACATGCTGATGAAGGGGGAAAAAAATGGAAATAAGCTTAGAAAAGAACCAAAAGATACCTAGACTGGTCAAACCATCCCACCCTCCTGCCCTCTCTCAACTACATGTATTCAGTCACCAGGAATTTCTCCTCAAAAGGGAGTGTTAAATTTTGATGATCAGCATGAGATGGTGAACAAAGAGAAACATAGGAAAGACTGCTTACAGGAAAAAATTTACTAAAATATAGGATTATGTTCTTCAGAAAGACAGAAGAATGAAAGGGACATGTATGCTCTTTTGTAAGCACAAGACGTGATTCAGCTCCCGCCTTCTGCCTGCAGTTATCTTTGTGGGCTGGCTGGTCAGGAGGCCAGCAGGTCCATCATGTGAAAGAACCACAGAGTGTAAACAAAGAAGAGATGCACAAGAATTGGCCATTTAATAAACAGGACAATGTGTCCAAAGATGGTTAGGAGGCCAAATCTGATCCCAAGGAAATAGGTGAGCATGAAAGCTTCCCTAAGAGGGGAGGCTTAAGAGAAGGGAAAGGTACCAGAGTATCTGCACCATAGCTTTAGAAGCCCTGAATACAGGATGTCAGACACTCAGACCTGTGCACACCCTATACAGCTCCCAAAGCAAACATATTTCATTGACTAAGACCTTAATAAAAGCAGAAACACTTTCTCAAATAAACAAATGTTGGGAGTGGAAGTGCAATGAAAATACCTAAAACAACTAGATTAGAAGCACTCTAAGATCAGACTCACAGTTTCAATTGTTATGTGAAAAATAAGCATGTGACTTCTAAAAGCAAAATTGTGAAGGTCCTTACTCTAGAGCCAAAGCATTTTTATACAATAGTATGATTTTGCATCCATTTAAGGGTGTTTGGGGTTTTTTTGCTCTTTCCATTTCCTTCATTAAAAATAATGATTTTCTCTCCTCTGTAAAAGTGTAATAAACATCCAGTTTGTCTTTTAAAATACAGTTGTCAAATTTCAAAGGTTAAATATATGGGAGATTTATCCTATAGGTCTTTAAGGTACAGAGTCTGTTCAAAATAATAACTTATATCCTGATGCACTGTTACCTGGGGGCTGTATAGAATCTTAAATGTGAAATTTTATTTTATTTTTAAAATATGCTAGAAGGAATATTAAAAACATGCACTTGAAGTTCCACTGTTGTGCTTCACTCCTTGGAAGCAGTGGGTTCACAGTGCTTGCTACTAAGTATACAAACACTTTGGAATTAGCAGTTGATGGTGAGAATAAACTACGAACTCCATAACATGAAAAATTTTTTTCTTGCTACTGGAATACTTTACTTCTTGACAGCACTGAAAAAGAAACACAAAGAAAACTGGAAAAGATAAAGTCTGGAAACCCTCCTTTAGGATGCTTGTGACACAGTTTCCAGTTTTGCAATGAAGGATGTGTTACAGTAATTTAAAAGTTAATCATTCATGTGCATGTGCATGTCTTTGTATATGAGAGGGAAGAAAGTGAGAGAAAAGAGAGATAGGCAGAGAGAGACAGAGAAACAGAGACTGACTGAATGGTTAGTTATTTGGTGTGCAGTATTATACTATTTCTGTGGCATTGGGGTCAGCTACATTTTCAACATAAAAGTCCAGATGGTTTTATACTGTCAATCAGAGGAGAGTTCACTGAGATGTAATATTGTGAACAAAGCCCTAAGCACTGTACAAATACTGGAAAGCTGCTGTGTGCACTGCCTAGACACAAGAGCAGATCGGTAGAAAAACAAACCAAAAGAGAATCCCACGATTAGGCAGTACAGGATAGGGAAGCTGGCCGGCTGGGCAACGGTGACAAGGAAACTCTCGGCCAGTTCTCATAAATGGAAGAGTCACATATGGGTCAGACTATGGGATGCTGCATCGTACCTAATGATAATATTATTTACGCAGTGTCAGAACATCATCCAAACCCCAAGAACTGTACGCAACTGGTAATGATATAAGGGCAGTGAGCTGGGCAGTACTGGAATGCTGTCTCTAGCCAAGTTCATAAACCAAGTAGAGAACTTCACAGTATAGCAGTTTGAGGGTAATTTGGTAATGGCAGGTACTGAGCACCACAAACAAGAACGTTATTTTCATTCATGAGTTTACCCGAAGATCTTAAAAAAGCATCACATGTAGCATTTCATTTGGATTTAAAGAAAAACCTCAAGAGGAAAATTCAAATGACATGTGACTTCTATCGCTAAAAGTTAAAGAGAAATGTGCTAAGCAAAAATGAAAAAATCACATTCACAAACCTAGAAAGACTCTTGGTTCCCAGATATCAGCCTCCAATAAGTTTCAAGAACTATATCCCTTCTCAAGACCCCAAGAGGCACCACCACCCACTTCTAATAGAGAAATCTAGTAATGTATTTTTTCATCAAGAGGTAGTCGGGCTTAATTTACTTAATTAACCTACTTCAGCAAGCTAATGAGATAGCATAGTGGTTAAAAGCATGGGCTTAAAAAGAACGAACAGTGTATGGCCTTTGCAAGTGGCCAGACTTGAGCTCAAATCACATATCTACTATAACTAGCTGTGTAACCCAGTGCAAGTAAACTGACTCTAAGCCTGAGATTCTACCTCTGCTAAACCAGGAAAACAATATCTAGCTTCCAGGACTGTAGAATGTCTACTACATGGTAAATGTTCAATATGTTAGCTATTATTACTATTATTTAAATCCATCAAATCTTACCTTGGTTATAGAGATGCAAAATGACTGCCCTTTGTATGCCTAACAATACTTCACTTACCTACAAATTCTTAACAAGTCATCACTTACTTTTATATTCCCAACTATGATGCACACTAATATAAAGATGTCTTCATGATTAAGATGGTATTAAATTATTCAGAAAGGTACATTTTAATAAAATGATGTTTTATTACTAGAGTATTATTATATTATTCAGAAAGTTCTATCTTTAACAAGACGTAACAATTCAAAACAAGATATAATTGCGAAGCAAAGTAATTGAATTATTAATTTATAAAAGAATTGTTTGAGAAACCACCACCTTCCTTATTAATTTACCTATATTCACTAGTTTAGCCATATCTTTATTCACAAAGGCTAGCTAAAAACATCAAACATACATAGGTACTTCATATCAGTTAAAAATGTTCACTCTCCCAAAGAAAGTTATGCTTAATGTTCCACAGCAAATAGTTCAATTAAGAACAAAAATAAATAAATAAATCACAGCTTCCCTGAAAGAGAATCTGCTTAATGAAAAGACACAGTCAAGGTACCATTTAAGAAAATGGCAAATCATAACAGAATTATCAACAATCAAATTTCACCTTAAGCTTGAATTTCACTTTATACATTACTTGACCCAACTGAACTTTCATTCAATTTATTTTCTATCCAACTATTTGCTTTCCTTGCCCCTCCTTAGACATTTAAAAAAAAAAAAAAGGTCAAGGGTTGGGAGTAGGGAAGGGAGATATAATGATAATCAACACCAATTAGGACTAGTATGGCTACAAGAAACAGAAAACCTAAAAAACTAGACACTTGATCTCATGTAACGCAAGTCTGGAAAGAGACAGAGAAGCACTGGTGTAAACCAACCTGCACGAGGACCCAGCCTCTGTCTGTTAATGGCGAGATTTTTAGTTAATGTAACAACAACTTTAATGATTATAGTCCCATTTGGATTTTCTATTTCGAGTGAGGTGTTAGAAGTTATGTTTTTCTAAGAAATTATCCATATTGTCTAAGTTTGCAAATGTATCAACATAAAATTATTAACAGTATTTCCTCCTTTTTATTGATCTGTGTCATATCTGTAGTTATACTTTTTTCACTCCAAAAATGAACTGTGCCTTAAAAAAATAAATAAAGCATGCCTGGATTTATATCTGTTTTATTATTTCAAAATCACTAATTTTAGTTTGTTCATCTCCATTATATACACACACACACACACATATATATGCTTTCAATTTCACTATTTTTTACTCTTTTTATTGTTTCCTTCCCAGTACTCCTCCTAGATTAAAGTAAGAGGAGCCCTGCCCTGGGCCAAGCTTTAGAAGGCACTGCATATCACAATTTAAAAAGACAATAATAAAAATAAATTTATTAAAGATGATGTGGCTACGACTGTCAATTTAGATGCAACCCACATTGTGATATGCAGTATGTTATGACTCAGTTCTATTTTTTAGTATCCGTTATAATTTCTTCTGTGACCCATGAATTATTTAGAATTATGCTTTTATTTCCTGACTTACAGGGTTTTTGAGGAATCTTTGTTAATGATTTCTCTCCTGTTCACACTTCAGAATGATTTCATCTGAGGGGGCGGAGATCACTGGCGGAGGGCTACTGGGGCCTGCTGCCTGCACTGGCAGAGCAGCTACTCCCCCAGGCAAAAAGGGCTGCAGAGACTGACAGCAGGAAGCTGGCCAGGGCACACAACAAGAGAAAGGTGAGAGGGATATGGGTGGGGCACCAACAACCTCTGCTACACTAATCCCCAGGCAAGTATCTTCATTCATTTCCAATGCACTCTTCCATTGTTTCGTTCTTATAACCTCCTTTCTTGGCACCAAAGATGGCACCAATAACACTCTTTGGCACCTTACTTTTGGTCACTTGTCTTGGAGAGATTCCAATAAGAGGACACAGAAAGCTTCCTAATTCAGGTTAATGCTGCACAGTATTTCATTTCAAGAACATAACATAACTCAGTTAACCAGTCCCCTTTGTGAAAACTACGCAGCCACGGCTTCAAAGCAAGGTGACCACTCTAATTTCCAAATCCCTCTTCCAGATCCTCTCTTACTCTGCTCGGCTATGAACTTAAAACGAAATTTATTACGCTTTACAAAACATAGCTAGATGTTTTAGGGACAGAGGGTTTTCAGGGTACTAGGTAGCGATAGCATTCCAGCCTTTCATCAGCCATTTATGGCAGCTCAGGTGTTTTGTCCTCATCTTGTCATCTGCTAGTTATAGACATCATAACCACAGTGAAATGCAGAGAAGGGGAGATGGCTTTCTCTTTTTATAAGTAAAGCACAAAATAAAATTTAAAAAACTTAGTTGGAAGAACCCCCAGAAGTAATCTACTTAAACTGAATTTGCCAGAATCCAGCACTAGCTTCAAGGAAAACTGGGAAAATCTGGCAGAGAACGGAATCATCATGACCGACTTAAGTCCATCAAGCTTCACTCCCAGGGGCTGGGTACTTAGCCACGCCAAAGAAAACTAATTCTGTTAACAAGGAAGAAGGGCTGTTAGGTGGGCAATGATCAGTATCTGCCACAATACCTCAGATGGAATGAAAATATAACGGTAAGCATCTGAGAGTGAAAAAAATGATTTTAAGTAAGAGCGATTCTTTCAGTTCAGTAAAGATATTGCAGAAAGAAAAAAGAACGAAATATCTTTGATGCCTACTCTAGGTATATTTTAAGAAAGTAGAAATGCTTGATGCTGGGACAAATGACTCATACATTTCAGAACATGAAATTTGAGGCCCATCCTCAGAAACATTTTTCTGCATTTTGTGAAGTTTCCAGAAGGCAAGGCTTTAATAAAACCTAATAATTACCAAACTACTTTTGAGAAAAATAAATTGTGGAGCTTTTGTAATCTATAATACAAGTTAAACAGCTCTAAATGTGAATCATGATGTATTCTTTTCACTGTCAAGATAAAGCAGAATCAAGCTGATTAATTAGGCTGGAGCAATTTATTCTTTTAGTAATAAAATATTACCCAGATAACGAGCTTATAAAAACAATGACTATGTGTACAGATGTTGAAAAAAAATAACCTGTGTACCTACATTCAAGGTCTTTCTTATCAGACACATTCCTACTAGTTCAGAGTAGTTTTTGCATGGCATGCAATATTGGTGCTTAATCATTTTATCTTTATGAATTTTGGTGATTTCATTTGACAAATGTACAAATAGAGTAAGTAAACAGAAATCAAGAACTTTTCATATCTTTAAAAGTCTCCACAGAGATCAGAATTATCTGGTGTAACAAAACGTCATTCTTGCACTTCTATCTAGGGTTGAGTGAACATATTTTTTAACTTCGTATATAAGTTTTCAAGCTGCTGCTGTTTCTTCTAAAAGTATTCAGAAAGGTTATTTGGTAAAGAGTAGATAAGTTATCGTTAGTCAAATATAACTGTAAGTCAGACTGGTGAGGTATATGTTTTAGTGAAGTCTGATTAGATTAATAAGTACCATTAACTGCAGCTTAAATGGCTGAGTCTGAAAGATCACAGATACCACTGTTAGGACCTGGAGGTTATGGCTATCAGAGAGTAAAACTTTATATTTTATGACACCATCTTTCAGAAATCTACCTCCCAAATAAGACTGCTTCAAAAAAGCAATGTGATGTTTTACCGCAAATGCTTCAGACCTCAAACGGAGTGGGGAAGCCACGGGCACAGAAGTGTTTGTTTGCATGCTATCCACACACATATATTTGTGATACAAAAATTCCATTCCAAAACACTGCGTAATCAAAATGAAATCTAACAGCAGATACAGAAATGGTTTGTTTCAATGCTCAAATCATTGTAGAAATGTATTATATCATTTGGTATGTATGAATGTATTATATCAAATGGTAATGTTAAATGAAAATGTGCCATAAAGCCAAGGATTACTTGACCTTAAGTAATATAATGCAATTGGTGCTGAGAAAACACAATTAAATGAGATGTGAAAGCAACTATAAACAATCAATTTTAGCACAGCAACAGTGCTAAAATCCTGTTTAGCACTGTTTCAAGGCAACGACTCACTTGTCATTGCCTTGAAAACTTTTGTATTGATACATGCACTGAAATTTCTAATACTACTAGTGAATCCACAATACTCACTTGGTGATTATCAGAATATAAAACATTAAATTATATAAGGAAAAATACACTTTAGATTAGAAAAATACAAAATTCTCAATATGCCCCCAAACAGCTTTTACCTTTATAATCCCAAGCAACATGACTTGAGTGCTCACTGCTGTTCCATCTGACAATCTGAATTCTCAGAGGCGATGCATGGCTTTTATACACCAAATGGGTTATTTTCTGAATCTCCCAAATTACTACTAAGAACAGCAACCTACATTTAAATCTCAAGCTGCTCTCTCCCTTGTCTCTGCCCCACCTTACAACCAGCAGCAGATGGAAATGGCTGCTGACGCCAAGGTGAGCACTGCAGCTTGCAACGTGCCCTTTCTCTAACAACCTAGCTGCTCGAACTCCATTCATTATCAGTCTGGCCTTCCCGACTCCTGCCACCACCAATGCAGTCCTACACAGAAGGGCCCAGAACGGTAAGAACATCAGATATGTAAACCACAGTAGGATAATCTTCCACTGTTTAACCATCAGGAGACATATGGCAGTAAGGATATTCAGGAGGATTCCATTCTACTGTTTCCTTAAAATGGAATCGGTATTTCCCATCCACACTTTTCAGTGTGTCTCGTAAGCCCTTCTAATAGATCCCCCTAGTTCCCACTTCTTAACAATTCAAAATTCAAAACTGAGGCCTGTGTCCCCCAAATCTATTCATCCTTCCAGACAAAGCAAAGTTGACCAACTCTACAAAGCGACGTCCAATTTGTCACAGTCAAAATCAACTTCTCCCCTTTTCATACTCTCATGACACTTTAAAAACTACTCATCTCTGAATAGTCTTTAAAGCCTGTAAGGGCACAGGCCTTGGTCATATCCATCTTTCCAACATTTAGCTCCTAGTACAGAGCAGACACCCTAAAACAGCATACTCACTAAAAGAGGCATGGGAGGTTATGGAAGCAAAAACCAAATGTGCACAAGATCAACTCTCATCTCAGGCCAAAAAATGTCATCACACACCCACACGTGCATGTGATAAAAGCACAAGACAAATGAGAAAAGGCATGCAGGCTCTAAATGAATCCACTTTCCTACCGACCAGGTGTCCTCAGAGTACAAATGTACTCGGCTGCTCTGCTGTCGCTAAAGGAATAGCTATTGTAGTCATTCTGACCAATTCCATAGCTGGAAGAAATCTCACAGAGGCCAACAGAGAAGCAACCTCCTTAGAACAAGTACATTTAAAACAGGCTGGAGACGCAGCCTGGGCTCTAATTACCTGTAATGCTCACTGGTGGGAATATTCTGAGAGAAGTACAAAGCCGATGTCCGTGCTCTCCAGTGCCATTTCTTTGCAGGAAGAGTATAAAGAACACAGTATTCTAACTCTTCTTGAAGCAGATCCACCAGCTGTTTATGGGACCCTCCATAGAATGCCTCAATGATGAGAATACTCATTGGCCCTTTCAAATCTTCACAGATTCTAGATATTAAGCAAAAAAAAATTTGTATAAATATTTTCAAATAAATATGTTAAAATATTATACCCAGAAAGCAAATAAAGTCGTTTACAGACAAATTACTTTTTAAAATAGGCTTGTCCTGCTTTTTTAAAAAGTATACAACACTTGAGGTTTGTACTTTGGAATCAATATTTTTATACCATTCATGTTAATAAGAGGAAATAAAGATGCTTTATTTTTCTGATTTGTGTTTTCTTCACGTCTTAAGATTACTTCCACAATGACTCAGTTTTTTCTCCTACCCAGGAAGTTTAAAGTTCTCTCCCGCTGTGATCACTCACTTCCTGGCTGGAACAGCTATGACCCTGACTCAGTAACCTCAGCACTGGCTTGGCCTAGAGCTCTATCTAGACTTGGACAGTCACTGAACTCATGTCCTAACTAACACTTTCACTCCAAGAGCCCTTCATTTGCATGGGCCTTTCCAGTTCAGGAATTCTCTGATTCTGGAACTCTCATATTAATCCATCTTTAAATTCATCAGCTACCAATGCCTCCAACGAGTCCATATTTAGAAGACAGCACACTCATATTCAAATCTCTATTCTCTAGTGTTAAAAATCTTTAGGATACAATTTCTTGAGACGCTTGACCACTTCCTCAGTATTGTCAATATCCCACCCCCAAAGGAAGACCGAAAAAGTAGGGTAAAGCTATATGCTTGTGAACCAGCAAAGTTTCTACAACCTTACTTTAAACAACAAAGGCATTAAGAGCGATAAAGTAACATTACTATTAAAGATGTGGTAAAATTTTCACCACAGAGAATCGGCTGTCAAGCAACTTTTTACTTTAATAATATCACTTTTGTTAAAGTGCTCAGTGAGATAAAAATATATGTATGAACGTAAAAACTTTTATATATTTCAAATTATATGCTATTTCCTGTAAGAAGTAAATAAGAAATATCACTTGGTACATAACAACTACATTGTTTAAAAATATTCCAGATGTTTGAATTCTCCTTTATGACTTAAGTAAACACCACTCGTTCAGCAAGCATATTGCTTTCCTTAATAATGTTGTTCCACAAAATTATTAGTCTCAAAAACTCAGTGATGCTCCTAACTAAGAAAACTGTGCTTTACTTTGCTCAGTCAAAGCAATGCCTGCTTAAATTGCCTTTCAAAGCAAAATGTCTCAAACGGTTCTCAAAAAATGACTGAAGTGAAAAAAGCTTACTTCTTGATGTCTTAAATCTTCCAATGAGCATTTTTGGGGAAAAGATACAAACACATACTTCACTTATCTGTAAAATAGGAAGCAGTGCTCCTTGGGTGGAAAAGGTATGAGTCCTGGGGTTAGGGAGATACAGGTTTGAAGCTCAGCTCTGTCATGTCCTAGCTGTAGAGCCTTGGACAAGCTGCCTAACATTGTAGGACTTAGTCTCACCTTCTCTAAAATGGGGATAAAAGTACTAACCTCAGAGGTGTGATGTGAAGATAAAATTGAAGCATAGAAGCTGACAAACAGAAATAAGGTATTTTGCCCCTCCCATTATTAGGATAAACCACCTTACTTAAGGAGTAAAGATAGAATCCTCCAGCATTTTAAAATCAGGTCTTTTCAAACACAGCTCCCTATTCACCAAGGAAAGGTGGGAAAAGTAGATATACACATGCATTTGAAAGGCAGTGGGTGTTACCCATTCCCCATCAGCAGATTGTATTTCAAATACAAATTTGAGAGTACTGCAGATTTTGTGGGCAAGAAGTAAGCTCAGAGACTGCGCTATGCAGCTCGATTTTTTCAGGCTGGCTGGTGACTTGAACTTTATAATGCTGTATTCAGTAAGTTAACAAAACAGCCTCCAGGTTTAACAAAATGGTAGCCAGTAACCCTTCAAATGAAGGAAACTTCTAGAAAGCAAATGAAAAACTAGTGAAAGGCAATTTTGAAAATTATATCAAAGGTTTCAAGAAAAAATAAAAGCAGTTTAACACTAATTTGCTTACTGCATCACATGACAGATATCTGCTATCTTGCTTTATTTCCTCTGACCTAACCACACTAAGGTGTATATGCTTAAAAGGTCTCTAAAAGGTTCTTATAAAAATGACCTGAGATATTTCCCCAAGTGATGGAATGTGATAAACCACTCTAGAGAATATTCCACTCATATATAACCTCAAAGAAAGCAACATTAATATTTGGAAAAAAACAAGCTTTCTGATTCTTCATTGCTCTGCCCTTTTCCATGATTAATCTAGAGCACGTACCATGCCCTATAGTTACAGATGTTTCTTATGGGTCTGAATCATGAGTTATCTGCAAACTATCAGCCACTGTGGAGGCAGTACGTGTAGGTGCTGCTGTAGATTCAAGACACTCACTAAGCAGAACTGAACACCAAGCGTGTGGGAGGTTGAAAAATAGAAAAGCGGAAAAAAGATTATAGTTATAGCAGATTTCCACCCCTTTAATAGCGCAGTAAGAAGAGTGAAATGTACAGGTTTGAACTAGCGTTTACTTGAGCATTCTTCTAGTGGCCAACGGGTGTGCCTGCATTTGGGGTATTTTTCTAGGGAAAGTAACTATGTCCTACCACCTCTGAAAACTATACTTAGTGGCTTTGATTCATGGAAATTTGTTCTGCTTGTTTTGTGGAGACAGACATATCCCGGCAGTTCCCCCTTTTACTTCTACTGCAATTTTTGCAGCAAGAAGAAATTTTGTTCTTCCCCTATAGTCTTCTTTAAGCACAACCTGGAAGAAAGATGATTCCCACTAGGTGCAAGCAAAAGAGGGGAACCTGATTTTTAAATATAAGATTCAAACCAAATGTCATCACAGCACATTAAAGAACTGCTCAAATAATACTTTCACTGTGCTTCATTGAGCTTTGTTTTAGAAAACACTGCTGGAAACATGAGCAGGAGTTGGGAAAAAAAAAAAAAGACACCGTGTTAAAAAGGATTTTTGCTGCTACGCTGGAATTTACTAAAAGATAAAGGGAGTACACCATTTGCCCATTTTAGCAGTAATCCCAGAAAACTGAAGATGGTCACCTGACATAATAGATTCTCAGGAGCACGCCAGGTAAATACAGACATTTTGCACCACTAGCAATGGCTACTGGAGAGTGAGTGTTTTGGAGCAGCAGTAACAGGGCCTCAACACTGAAAGTCCTCACTCCAGGGGAAGGACAGAGTCTCCTCCATGGCAGGAAGCTGCGGCCAGGTGTTTGCCAAAAGATGCTGGGTGAGCCTACATGCAGCAAAATGTCTTACATAGGTGCCTGGATTTATGAATCTGTTAAGGCATTAGCACATGTACCACCACAGACCTTAAGCCCTGAAACAATTAAACGGAGTAAGTATATTAGAATTAGGGGTATGGCATTTTAAAAGGAAGAAACAAACAAACAAAACTTCCCACATTGGAGAATAAACACCAAACAGAAAGCCCACGTCCTTTCTACATGACACTAGAATGATGATATTTTATGAGTAAATGGTCAATCCATTCAAATTCCCTAAAAGAGCACAAAAAATGTTTCAGAAAAATTTTTATCAGCTTTTAAGTTTTTCTGCTTAAACAAGCTTTAGTTTTAAAAAACCTCATTTCTTCAGCATTTTTTATTCCCCAGTGACACCAGATGAATGAGAACCTGCTACACTATTAAAGCTTTATGAAAGTTTAATTCATTATCAATACTATGATTTAATGATACGTGGTTAAATGCTAAACATTAATTTAGCAATATAAAAAGAGTCAAAGTGATAGCTAGGACACAGGAATGTTAAACCACTTCAAGTTCTATTTAAGATTACCAGAGGTCAAAATGATATATTGGAGAATTATCTGCCTACCAAAAATGTACATTTACAATTAAGAGGTAATATAAGGTGAAAAATCACAATAGTATTTCATATAAATATTTTGACCAAAATGAAAAGGTGCCATTAGAGTCATCTCAATTAAAAATGAGTAATGCATTATTGATAAGATCACCAAGAACAAAAGTAGCCTGAAACCAATGCTGTGAATATTTTTAAATTTATATTAAAACTTTTGTCATCGTACCTGCATTTATTTTAAGCTTGACCCAGTTTCTTTATTCCTTGAGCCATGATCATTTTCAAGGTGAACTACATTTTTGTCTACCTCCTCCAGCAGTTATAACTGCTGTGGTAGTTCAGTTTTTTGTTTTTAAACAGTATAGCTAAAGGAAATTTGCCATATGCCACTGATTTATTGAAAAAGATGTGCTAAGTATAAATATCTCATGTGGATTTTTAAAAACTAAAGCTAAGTCACATTAGAAACCCATATTTAGCCCTCATATATGATGTCAATGCAGTTACCTATAATATTCAAATAATTTTCCAACCAAATACCAAGTAATAATTTTAAATTAGAGGATGTGTTGTATTAATATATTCCACAGACACCTTACTGCTATTAGTTGTAGGAAGGTACGGTTTCAGTGATGATGGTTTTAACGATTTTAATCCCACACACATGAGAAATTGATTTCACAGGCTAATCCACACATGGCTTGATACCTTAAACTTCAATCAATTGCTGAAAATATATTTTCTATTTGCCTATATACAGTACTTGGAAAGTTGAGCTTGGCAGAGCAAAAATAGAAAGCTTAAACACAAAATGGTGTAAATTGAGGAAAGCAGAATTTGAGTAGGATTTCCCGATAGGTCATCAGAGGTTTACCTAGTATTTCCTAACTGACCCTTTCCCTTCTTCCCTTCTGAACCTCCAACCACCAACTCCAACACACCCAGGTTCTACTTAAAAAGCAACCAATAACCCAGCAGAGTAAAATAGGGCAGTACTGAGAAAAGTTCGTATTACCTTCCAGCCCACTCACTTATTTCAATGATTCATCAGGGAAACCCCAGTTGTTAAAATATACCTGAAATCTCATTAAACAAAAAAAAAAAACCAAGCATGAAAAGATTTCTGCTTTGAAACATGTTGTCATTGATTCCCCTAACAGAATCTATTAAGAGTAAATGTGTAGTAAAAATATATTTTGCTGAAAAAGTTTCTTCAAAGTACTATAATACATTCTATTATGACATGGGGGGGAAAAGAGACAAGGATAAACAGATCCTATGAAAAAGTTATTATAAAAAATTTCATAAAAATCATGCATAGCAAATACATCCTAACCCCTAAAGCTTCAATGTAATCTCTGAAGACTGATAAATAATCTAACATTGAATCCAGTGCAATAAACTTGCAATCCTAAAACTATAGGCATTTACAATATTATACACAAATAAATAAAGTCTGACCAATAGTAAGGCATGAAATTGGATTCCTGGGCATTAATTTGAATTGAAGATAACATACAACAGAAACTGATCATTATTCCATTTGATTATGGGGCATACAACCTAACATTTATGATAACTTGTATACTACTGTGTACTCAAATAGCAACATTTTTTTTTTAATCTTGGGTTCATACTGAAAAAGATGTAGCACTCTAATATTCTATTCCCCCACAAGGCTATGGATATTCTAATTTCATCAACTCTGACTTTTGTTTCCTGCTGTGATAACTAAGAAGTGAGGACTTATGCACCAAAACCAAGATTTGGTAAGAAGACTTATATGCCACACTATTTGTGAGACAATTTAAAGCTATTTTCAAATGTGCTGTTCCAAATATATGATTTGCAATGATCTTTTAACACGTGCTCTTTTTAAAATTACAGTCATATATGCATATATGGCTATTTAATTTTCCCTGACAAATATTTTCATTCTTTCTCGATTTGGGATTTAACTTTCTGCTTAAAAATATCCATCACTTATGCCATGACTTGAATTAATACAAAGTCTTCGTTATAACTATCAGTTCAGTATCAAAGGCAAATTCGACAAATACCTACATGTACCGACAGTACGACATCATTCACTTGTTTTCAAATATGCATAATTTCCACAAACAACTAGATATATATATGTATATATATATAAAACAAATTCATTACCTTACATTTTGTAGAGTAATATTCCATATTAATAGCAAAATTATAACTGTGAAAATTTTTCTCTTAGTGTACTGCTTTAAATCCACGGACAAATAAAATATTAACCCTCTTTCAATTTTTCATTGCTATCATTTTCATGAATAATTTTACACTATAAAAGTGCAATAAATTAGTTCTACTGAATACTAAAAATATTTTCAATTTGCTGACATTTTAAAATGTGGCAGTGTATTTATGAATCAATTTGAGATTTTATACCAGAAAATTATCTCATCACTCATTTGAACTATTGCATTACCCTTTTAACTAAGTCTCCATGCTACCACGCAATCCAGTTCCCATCACACCATTCTCCATAATCCAGCCACAAATAATCTTACAAAATGCAAATCTGATCATGAAGTGACATGTTCAAAAACCTTCCATATCTCCATCACCTAAGGACAAAACCCAAGGCGCTACACATGGCAGTTAAGACCTTCCTTTTCTTGCCTATTCCTTTCTTTTCACTACAGCCTTGCTTCCCCTTCTCTGACTTCAATCCTCTTCCCCCACTTCCCCAGGATCATCGTAGTAATACCAAGTACTCACACTCACATGTGTGTATTTTACACTTCTGTGACTTCACACCTTTATCTCTTTTCTGTCAGCCTTTTCTTCAAGTTCACCTGATGAAATTTTCTTAAAATTTCTGCATGTGAATCACCAACTCCAAGAAGCCTTTCCCAGAACTTCTCTTAAACATGACTTCTTTTCTACTCTGTACAGTAGCATTTTACTTGTTTCACTCTATTTCCATGTTCTGCTTCCCTGTGGGGCTGTAAAAAATTTGGAGGATGAGGATCATGTCATTATTTTCCTGGGGGTTATCCCAGGATCTGCTATATAGTGGATGTCACTAAGTTTTTTGTAGAGTTGAACTGAAGATCAGGAGGAAATGGGAAGTTGATTCTGCCCTTAAAGAAGTAACACTGCTTTCACCTGAACACAGGTCCTGAGCAAACCAGTGTCAGGCAGCACTATACTTGCTACTAGTGATTTCCCATTATTCCTGAAGCCTAAACCAAATCAAGCAGCTAGTATATCTGAACACATTTTTTTTGTTGTTCTTTTGGTTTTTTGCGGTATGCGGGCCTCTCACTGTTGTGGCCTCGCCCGCTGCGGAGCACAGGCTCCGGACGCGCAGGCTCAGCAGCCATGGCTCACGGGCCCAGCCGCTCCGCGGCATGTGGGATCTTCCCGGACCGGGGCACGAACCCGTGTCCCCTGCATCGGCAGGCTTACTCTCAACCACTGCGCCACCAGGGAAGCCCCTGAACACATTTTATACTCTCTTTCAAATACTTATTCTTTTTTCTTACTGTTCACTGAATTTACTGAAATGAATAAATTATTTTCATGTAGATGCGTGTTTGTCTTAACCTACTAATGCAACAGAAGTAACAGTGATTAAAGATGTGGGAGAAACACCATAAGCAACTAAATTCTAGGCCAAAGCAAGTTTCACGGCCTAAGAGAATATCTCTGAGATCCATGAATTTTGAAAATCACCTACCGTTTTTTTATTCTGTTTGATCTATCATCATCCTAGTTTAATACTAGAAGTGGAAGTAGGATGAGTAACCAATTCCCTCACCATCAATCTGGAGATCCCATTCCACATTTAGTAATTAGGCTTTTATTCAACAGGGAAGAAAAAAAGGCATTTTTAAATACTTTCTGCCAACAATTATGCATTTTATAAAAGTCTGACAAGATGAATAATGCATTTGCTTTCTCAAGATGGCATTTCTCCAAGTTTCCCACCTTCCTGAAATGGGCTGCAAATCAGCTTCAGTGGGAGAAAATAGGGCTACCTGACCCATTCGGATATGGACCCCTAAGTGGAGAAGCCAGGGTGAATTGCAGAATCACAGATGGAAGGAAGGCTGGTGCCACTGTTCGATCACTTCTCTTTTATAGAAGAAGATATAGAGACTACTGGCATCAAAGAATAAGTGAGAGAGAAAGGTTTAAACCCAGGGTTTCTAACCCCATATTCACATATCTTTCCATTATACTTCATTCCAGGTACCTGATATGACCTAAGTAGAAGGTGCCTCCATTTCCTAGTCTTTGTAGTTTTTGGATTGAATATCAATATTTAATAATTATTATTACGTAATGGTATATATTGCAGTATAAATGTATATGCATGTGGAATGTAAATGTCACTATAAGATGATAGATATATTTATTGCATATTACATTTAATAAGAACTCCCAATAGTTTGTAAATCTAGGACATCGCTGGTATAAGTCACACAAAACTGAACACCAAATGGTTAGGATCACAAAACTCAAACTTTTGTAACTTCTTCCTGAGTCCTGTATAATCATCCCTCCTCTCACCTCACAACCCTTATCCTTCATCCCCAAGCTCTAGACTGGCAATTTTTTGATAGGATAATAGGATGGACAAAAGACAATATCCAAGATTCATATAGCAAGAAAGGTGTGGAGGGGGAGGGGAGGAGGTCAGCCATAGGGCTATATTCAGTCTATTTCATAATTAGCTACAGTCACCATCAAACAAAGTTCAGGTCCCCTTGATGTAACAATCTGTAGTACTTCTCAGTACTTACCCCTTGTAGACTATATTTACATGAGTGATTACATAATACCCATTTCCTCCCCTGGATATTAAGTTCCATGTGGAAGCTGACCAGGTCTGCTTGATTATCACTATACCCCCAGCATGTAGCAAACAGAAGGTGTTCAACAAATGTGCATTGAGTCTATAAACACATAAAACCCTTTAGCAGTGGCCTCGACAATTTCTTTCTAATTCATCCAAGACCTTTATTATTATCAACCACAAATAATCACCCCTTACTACCACTAAGTACTATTTACTCTCATGGACAGAACGTAATGCACACTTTCTATCACTATCTAAATATAACAGGTGGCATCTTATTGTATTCAAAAGGACACACCTCATTCTAAGGAAAACAGTTCTGCCAACAGCCCTGCTGAGGTGTTTGGAAATCATGTTTCATACCATGGCCAACTACCTTCTCTGACCTGACTGGACTCTGTAAGAATATTTAACCAAAGGACAGTCAAGTCTATAACCTGGAAGGATTCAACCGGTTTAATCATTAGACTGACATTTTTTATTAGACAGAAGCATTATCTTGCTACCCTACGTGGACTTCTATGCCAAATTTTAACTCAGACCTAGCTTGTGCAAGGTAATTATAAATATATACACCAAACAAATTTAAAACAAAATGACTAACAGATTCTTAACTACCCTGGCACTAGTGCCTCTCACTCAAACATCTTTTAAGAACTTAATATGTATTAACTAAAAAAAAATTATTGAGAAGTTTCCCTCTCCAAGTGGGAGGCACATGTCACATTTTCAGTTAATTCTGAAACAAAGATAGCAAAGTTACATTAACACTCAAGCATTCTCAATGTCCTATTTGAAGTGCAGCAAACCAAGCAAACATGGGTGGCATTCCCTTGATGAGTTGAAATAAATGTCACCAAGTATAACGTTCTGGATTTACTCACTTCCAGTGAAAGATAAAAAGGACATAATCTCACAACTAAATCTGTTTATCAGTGAGGGAAATCAACTTAAAAGAACTGCAAAATCAGGGGGCAAAATAGTATCAGGTAAACAGTTGGGAGAAGAAAAAGAAATTTCCATAGAGGAGCAGAGGGCCAGAAACAGAAATCCTTAGTACTGATGTTAGATACCTTTAATATTTTAAAATTCATTTTATATCAGTGAAAGTCACCCTGCAGTAACATATTTTTTAAATGGTGTTAGGAAGTATGAAGTGAAGCCAGTATTAGAATCTGTCCTTTAAGATCCAAATCAATAAAACCATAAAGATGTATCAATTAAAATATTTAGTGTCACTTCTCTCATCTCCAAAGTTCCACATGAATGTAGAAATTTATTAGAAGTAGCATTAGTTAAAAGTGCGTTTTCTTCTATTTATTTATTGTAACAGGTCTTTTTCTAGTTGCCATATATTTTTCAAGCATCTTCTGATTTGCCAGTAGTCTAAGACATTTATTGGTGGTTTAAGAAGTCATCTCTAGATACAGTCTAGGGATTGTTACTGATAAATTTTTAAAAGCCCAAAAACCCAGTTTAGACCAGGACTGAGTAAATCTGGGGCTAATAGACGTGGTAATGAGAGCTGTATCACTATTTTTAAATATCACAAGGGGCATATCATTAGCTACTCACTATTATAAGAGAAAGAGTCAGTCTGATAATAATAGACTGGGATTTTAATATCCTGAAGATATTTAGGAATGAGCCTATTGAGTAATGTAAAGGAATTACACAGACAAGGGTATATAATTTCTAGAAGGTCTACTATTCTCCATAGTTTTGCACAGGCTGGCCCATATCATCTGACACACAAGTTTCCACTAAAAGAAGATAAGAAGCAATAGCTCTAAGTTCCCAGATTGCAGCAAGCACTATGACTTTTATCTATCTAGTGGCCTTGCTTGCCACTATTATCTCTTTATCAAATGGTTTTTCAAGGAGACATTCCAATAATACAAATATTTGGTCTAATGAGGCAGGCCCTACAGCACAGAGTATTCTTTGCAAACTACTCAAAGCCGCACTCTGCATCCTCCTATCTCTTAAGGAAATAATTTCACAGTTTGCAAACAGTGTGTTCAAACAGAGTAAGGTTGCTTAGGAGTTAATTAATTCCCCCTTGCATCTCTACTGGCATATATGTGTTCCATATCTGGGACCGTTAAGTCTCTCTACTGGATTAATTAGCATACAAAGTTAACAAACAGCCTGAATCACTGTTGAGAGAGATAATAACTTAAACTCCTAAAACTAGCTATATAATATTCTGTATTTCATATAATGGTCGTTCAACTGATTTTAGCAGAACTGAATGAAGTAAAGAAATACTTTGCTTCCACTTATTATCGCTCTTGCTCAATGCTCTAATGTCCCTTTTCCTGCCTTGTTTCTAAACTTTACTTGCAAGAACTAAATTTAAAATATCAGATAAACTCCTTCAGATTGTTCAGAGTAAATGCCTGCCAGGCGCAATGTGTTACCTCTCCTGGGAGTACCTGTAGGAGACAAAGGAGTGACAGGTGATGGTGAAATTTCAGCCATCTGCAAAGTACAGTTGATCCTTGAAGAACACGAGGAAGAGGGGGGTTAATCCATGTATAATTTATAGTAAGTTCCTTCCAATGTGCGAATCCAACCCACCACAGACCCTAGAGTACTGTAGTATTTACTACTGAAAACTATCCCGGTATATGCAGACCCATGCAGTTCAAACCTGAGTTGTTCAAGGGTTAATTGTAGATGAGAATAGTTGTGAATTAAAAGGAGCCTTCTCAAGTCCTGCAAACACAGCCTGAAGGCTGCTACCTACTCTACTAATGCATAAGGCTAGATCTGTTTGAAAGTATTAAAATGTCCTATCACATTTGAACATAATACAAAAGGTTTGAAAACTATGCATATCTTTTGATTCAACAATAACACTTCTAACAATTAACTCTGGAACTTGTCAAGAATCTTTCTTAAAGTCTTTGCCCCAAATTGAAAACAATCAAAATATCAAAAAAAAAAAAAAAAAGGATTTCTTATGATCAACTGATCAGTGATCAAAAATCATAATGAAGACTGTTTACTGGCATGGGAAAATGTCTCTACTATTGTGTGACTGCATGAAATGAATGTATTAAAATATATGACGGAATGACTAGATAAACGAGAGGGTGCACATGCACACAGGTAGATATAAATAATCATTTATGGTAGAATTATGAGTGATTTTGTTTTTCTCTTTATACTTCATTTTATTCTTCAAGTTATCTTCACTGAATATGTTTCAACTTAAAAGAAACTATAAATTTTTCTTAACTTTAGGGAAGGAGGCCAAATCATTTGAAATAACAAACTACTTCCCAATTACTGAAGGCTTACTCCCCTTGAGGAGATTGCAAGTGGTTTTCAAATTATTTTAACTGCTATTGCTATAAGGAAACTTATTAAAAAATAATCATCAAGGGTTAAACTAATGCAGCTAGGGTTAGTCACAAACACTATAATTTGATTTTGCAAATACTGCTTGCCTAATGCATGAAATAAAAGTAATACTCAATTAATTTAAAAATGTACTCGAGGGACTTCCCTGGTGGCACAGTGGTTAAGAATCCGCCTGCCAATGTGGGGGACACGGGTTCGAGCCCTGGTCCGGGAGGATCCCACATGCCGTGGAGCAACTAAGCCCGTGCGCCACAACTACTGAGCCTGTGAGCCACAACTACGGAAGCCTGCACGCCCTAGAGCCCGCGCACTGCAACGAAGAGTAGCCCCCGCTCCGCGCAACTAGAGAAAGTCCGCATGCAGCAACAGACCCAACACAGCCAAAAATAAATAAATTTTTTAAAAATGTACTCTAATTATTAAATAATTATAAACAGATCAAGATCTTTATTTACTATATATAAGAAATCTGGAGCTGTACTTTGACAGATCGTGTTAAGAACTAAAATATTATTTTGGTACTTATGGTTTTGAATAGGAACATGGGTAAGTATAGCACAAACTCAAAGTTTTAAAGTTCAAGTGAAATGTCAAAATTAATTGGAGCCGTAAATAATTAGGTATGCGTCTTGAAATAAGGGGAAATATTTAATTAAGGTGAATAAAATTGAAAGAACTTCTAGTTTCACACTTAATTTCCAAAGTGTCTGTATTACGAAAGAAGAAAAATGTTATTGCATTATCATCCATATGTGTTACACATGTTTGAAAAAAGAAAGAGACTCATTGGCTATCCAACTACTGGAGACACCGTCCTGCAACATTAAAAGACTGTCTCCTCTCATAACTACTCAGATCGTTCCTATATTTAGATACATGCAATAGATGAATGGATACTCAATAAATATTAACTGGATACTTGATAAAGTTGAATTTTATGGCATGTGAATTATATCTCAATAAAGCTGTTATTTTTAATTAATTAATTAATTAATATTAACTCAATGGCAACTCAGGCTTAGTAGAGAAGTATTTTCAAATGGAGCCTCCAAGTTCTAGTACTTTTTACAATTTAAACACCATGTTTCATTTTCAAGTAGTAAGAAATAACTCTATTATTCCTGGAATTGTTTTCCAATGTAACTGTTTCATCATATTTCATTTTTAAAACCATCTATACCGAAACACTTCACTTACAAATGTAGAAAGAAAACAACCTACCACTAAAAGTATACAAATAATTAAAAATTAACCTCCAGAAAACACAAAAATACTAATAAAAATATGAAACATGTAAATGAAAAATTAGAGACAAGCTTATCATTCCATCTATTTTTAAAGGGACACTAAGAATACACCTATCAATATATAACTTTCCATATTTTAAAACGAGCACGAACTTGATATGAAGAAATCCTAATCCTAGGAAAGCGCCACGTGGCGTTTTTTAACTTTATTGCCAATTTGTTGACTCTCTGTCCCAGAGCAGATCACCTCCAACATTAGTACTCTGACCTTACAGAAAAGTGACAGATAAAGTTTATGGTGAGAAAAAATGAGTTTCTATGGGTTTCCAAATGGGAATTCTTATGACACCAAAAGCCATATAATAATATTGATTTTGAGGACTTCCCTGGCGGCGCAATGGTTAAGAATCCGCCTGCCAATGCAGGGGACACAGGTTCGAGCCCTGGTCCGGGAAAATCCCACATACTGCATAGTAACTAAGCCCGTGCACCACAACTACTGAACCTGCACTCTAGAGCCCGTGCTCCGCAACAAGAGAAGCCACCACAATGAGAAGCCCGCGCACCGCAACGAACAGTAGCCCCGCTCTCTGCAACTAGAGAAAGCCCCTACACAGCAACAAAAACTCAATGCAGCCAAAAATAAATACATAAAATAAATAAAATTTTTTTAAAATAATAATAATATTGATTTGATAACCAAGTTTTTTACTGCCAAATTACAAACTTCAGATTTCTGGAAAAATATCCAAGTGAATTTGCAGTAAAATACAATAAAAGAGAAGGCTGAGCTCATGATCAGCAGTCTAGATTGCTTTGTAAACTTTAAATATACATATAAAATAATTTTTTTAATCAGGTCTTTTTTAAAGTTTTCAGTATCTCAAGACTGACATTTTTTACTTTGGGACTGACTGATGCTCTTCTAGACATTTATCCAAAGTCAGTCATAAGCTCACACCTTTCTGAGAAAATATAAACAAGGATTATTTTCTTGTAAAACCATCCTCAAAAATCAATTAGAATATTCAAAATATTCCATTCTCACAAATGAAAATAAGTTGCTTGCTGAAATGACAGTCTTCCATTTCACTGCCTTAAAAATTAAGCTGGCATGGATAATAAAAGTGTTTTCTAACTGAATATGCTTGGCATTCAAATATTTTTAAAACAAATACTAATCCATAATTAGATTTCACAGGCACAATCTATAAAAAATAGAATTTGTTTTTATTTTTCTGAGAGCAATATTAATGATTTGATATCATAAAAGTTGTAACAATACCATTGCTTGCATAAAACAATAAACAAACCCGCAAATGAATGTTTACTTTCTTTTTCAGTCTAGTTTTTACCATTCATTCATTTAGCAAATATCTATCGTGCCTGCTACGTGCCCATCACTGTTCCGGGTACTTGGGGATAAACTGGGCAACAAAACAAATGTTCCTGTTATCATAAGAAATTTCTTTCTAATTGGAGTAAAACAACAATCATCAAGTAAATGTATATCAGATGGTGGCATGTACTATAAAGAAAAATAACACAGGGTAATGGAGAGTAAGGGCTGCTGAGGATGGGTTGGGGAAGGGCAGGATTTTATATGGAGTTGACTGAGGACGCTTCACTGATGATGAGATGACATCTAAACAGAAACCAGAAGAAGAGAGGGAGGAGGCTCTGCAGACCTGGATCTAAAGCCTTCCAGGCAGCAGGCACAGCAAGATACTGAAATGGAATATGCTTGGCATGTGCAGAGCAGGAAGGTCTGTGTGACGGCAAAACATAAACGAATTTGCTTTATTCAACAAGCATTTATTGAATGATTACATTGTGAAAATTAGGCTAAGTGTTTTGTGATATTAAAATGACCCAAATATAGTTTCTGGACTCAAGCCTGGATATAATTATAATACAGAGTGAAAAATGTTATTAACTAGTTGAACTGGTTCTCAAAGAGGGACCAATAGTAAGTTCTACTTCAAGAAGATGAACCAAGAGCCTAGGAAGTACAGCGGCCAAAATCCCAATTACAAAGAAGAACTGAAGAAATGTGCAGATACTCTTGGTTCATTCCACAACCATTCAACTCTTTTCTCCTTTTGCTTTCTTCTATTGTAGAATTCAGGCTAAAATACTTAGTCTCCCAGTTGTGGCCAAGACTGTTCCACAGTCTTCCAAAATGACATAGTGGAAAGAAGGCTCAAAATTGGAAAGCACCCACTATTGGGAGCCAGGACACTGCTGCACAACTCTGAACAAATCAACAACCTGCAGGGCTTTTAGCTGACCCACCCCAGGCCTCTGGTATCAGGCCCTCCCCTCCCAAGCCCTTCTGCCCTCAGCCTCCCTTATCATCCTCAAGCTCAACAACATTTAATCTGTCTTCCATTCTTCCTCTGAAATTTACAGGTACCTTAGTGTCCATCCTCTCAAAAACCTATGATTATTTCTACCTAAGAAAGAAAATTAATTAACAAGAAACAAGACCTCTTACAATTTGGTCCCAAGTTCCTTTTTAGCCTCAATTCCTATCACTGCCACAAGCCTACCATTACTCCAAATACAACAGACTCCCTGCCATATATCAAACATTCCATATACATTCCCACCATCAAGCACTGCTAGTGCTACTTCTTCTTTCTGGAATCCTTTCACCTTTACTACCTGTCACATTCCTACATATATACAGTTCAAGACTCCACTGAAATCCCATTTCACCCATGAAGGTTTAAGTCAACTTCTTACCCATATTCAGCCCATCAGAAGTAATTACTCCTTCCTCTGTAGTAGTAACACCAGCTTGGCTTACACCCCAATAAGAGCAGCTACCACAATCCTACTTATACTATCGTTGTACAGTATATGTGTGTGTCTTCCCAACCAGATTTTGTTTCTCTGGCAGCAGAGTTTGTGTACAATTCATATTTATATCTATGCATAATCCAAGCAAAGTACTTTGTATGCCAGGCATTCAATTAATGTGTTTCAAATTCTTGTCAATAGACTACAAGAAGCCCTCGCAAAAGGCGAGGGGGCAAAAGAGGTATTCCTGAATTGAAGATTACAGCAGCATTATACAGTGAACTGTCCAGCAATCAGCTATTCAAGTAAGTTCTAAATCATTGCAGGTATCATTGAATAAGGACAAAGACAACAAAAAGTAAACCATGAGTGCTTACTGGGCAGCATAAAATTAAGAGGAATGGGGAAATGCAAAGCCTAAAGCTACCTATATTAGGAAGTATTACCAAGGGATACTCAAACAATTCATTTAACAAATATTTACTAAGTGCCTGCTTTAGGCCACTCTATTAATTGCTGAGAATATAAAGGTGAAAAATAGCGAGAAAGGGCTGAACTTTTACAAGCAATATTTTTAAGTGCAAAGTGTTGGCCTATAAATTATTACTTCCTGAAGTATGACCAAAACAGCATCTTAAGGACCAAGAGACTGACTATGGATACCCAATTCCAAATCTAGAAAACTATCTTGACTAAATTGTGATTATGTAGGCACTCTCTCCCAGGACTGCTTCTGAATGTTAAAAGGGCCTCCTCTATTTTCAGTGACTATAAACTGCTCAGATAGAAAATTTGAGTTCCAGATACTTGAATACATTCCCTGCTCTGAGATAAGTTCTATCCATGCACAGGTTGTTTTAGTAATTAAGGTGCCAACAACCCTGCCATCGTGAATGAAAAGGGAGGAATTTATTAAAAGAGTGCTATATAGGGGATGTTGTATGGGAGATAGTGGATAGTTGTTTGCTTTGTCCCCTGAGGTCAAAATAAAAGAAACAGAATGAAAATACAACAAAAGGGATTTAGGTTAGACATAGGAGGAGTTGTGAAGCACTGATTCACACTACCAAGTTATACTCTGAGCCATTTGTTCTGCAGATTTTGAAAAAAGAGATAGCCTGCTTTCTTCTTAGTTTAGGGCAAAGCAAGCAGATGTAAAGATGACTTCTTAGGGTTTCTTTCAGACATGTTTTTCTATTGTATGTAACCATTTGCATGCACAGTGGAAAAATATGAAGCTATCATTCTAAGAATTAAAAGAAAGAATATAGCCAAAATGTCATCTAGGATAAATTCTGATTTAGTGTGCTCTTAGCCATAAGGCTTCCAAGGATCTAATAACTCCTCCTTATAAGTCAACATCAATAATATAAATTATCAGGGGCTTCCCTGGTGGCGCAGTGGTTGAGAGTCTGCCTGCCAATGCAGGGGACACGGGTTCGTGCCCCGGTCCAGGAGGATCCCACATACCACGGAGCGGCTGGGCCCGTGAGCCATGGCCACTGAGCCTGCGCATCAGGAGCCTATGCTCCCCAATGGGAGAGGCCACAACAGTGAGAGGCCTGCGTACCGCAACAACAACAACAAAAATAATAATAATATAAATTATCAAATGACTTATTTACCTCATTAATAAACTCAAATTGCTCATTTCTTCAAAAACTGAAATCTTAATATATGAGAACTACAAAATATCCTTGTTTAAACAATAATGTATTCATGGAGTTAAAAAGAAATTATATTTTTTTGTTTACCCATGAATAACTTGCTCCAACAAAAATACTGGTACTAAGTCATTTTGAGGATTTTTCTATAACCCTTATAACTGAATATCGTCTACTCAAAATGACTTTGACGTCTTTACATTGATGTCCCCTTAGCAATAATGAACAATTTTATAAAATTTAGTCCACAACCCTCAGAAATTAAAAATATGACTATGCCCTTTACATGTATAAATGATTTATACCAATTATATTAACAAATATATTTCTTAGTACTTATTCATTCATTTAACAACTGTTTTATTGAGGGTCTATCTAGGCACTGTGCTGAGTGTAGTAGGGACACCAAGATGACCTAATTAGAGTTTCTGTTCTCAGTCACAGAAACATAACCTCACAATACCAAAACACATGTACTGGATGTCAAAAGGGAACAAACATCAAGTTGCTTTTTTTTTTTTTTAACAAATTTATTTATTTATTTATGGCTGAGTTGGGTTTCTGTTGCTGCGCGTAGGCCCTCTCTAGTTGCGGCGAGCGGGGGCCGCTTTTCGCTGTGGTGCGTGGGCTTCTCGTTGCGGTGGCTTCTCCCGCTACGGAGCATGGGCTCTAGGTGTGCGGGCTTCAGTAACTGTGGCTCGCAGGCTCTAGAGCACAGGCTCAGTAGTTGTGGCACACGGGCTTAGCTGCTCCGTAGCATGTGGGATCTTCCCTGACCAGGGATCGAACCCGTGTCCCCTGCATTGGCAGGAGGATTCTTAACCACTGCGCCACCAGGGAAGCCCAGCAAGTTGCTTCTGATAAATGGAATACTTATAAATGGAATGGAATATTTCCTGCCATATGAATAAACAAAGGATGCCACAGTCATCAACGATTGCAGCCCTCCAGTGTGAGCTGGTGAGCCCTGCGGAGACGCAGGGCTGAAAAGAACACCTGCCATCTAGCAGCCATCAGACTGCGGCCACTCCCTGCAGTGAGCCCTAAGGAAACTCAGGATGTGAAAATACAGGATACTGGCCCCAGATAGCTGAGGTGCATATCAAAGGAATGATTTCAGTAAGCCCAGATTCTCAAATCTTCCCGTACATAGAAAAGCACTAAAGTCCTTGAGATATCTGGTTTTCTTTAATTAACAGTAATCTTTTGACATTCCGACTACCTGCCCTTTTGTTGCAAAACTCCTATATATCCTGGCTCCTCCCCTCATCTCCTTGGAGCAGTTTCTCAGAGTTATCTGAAATGCTGTCTCCCGGGCTGCAGTCCTCATTTTGCCCCAAATAAAACTTAACTTGCAACTCTCACGTTGTGCTTTTTTTTTTTTTTTGCGGTACGCGAGCCTCTCGCTGCTGTGCCCTCTCCCATTGCGGAGCACAGGCTCCGGACGCACAGGCTCAGCAGCCATGGCTCATGGGCCTAGCCGCTCCACGGCATGTGGGATCTTCCCAGACTGGGGCACGAACCCGTGTCCCCTGCATTGGCAGGCGGACTCTCAACCACTGCACCACCAGGGAAGCCCTGTGCATTTTTTTAAGTCAACACTTTCTACAAGTACCCGGGAAGTTCAAAGGTCCAAGCAACTAACTATACAAAAAGAACTAAGGAAGTATGGCAGATAACTTTAGGATGGATCAGTTGACACTCATTCCAATTCTCCTTCTCCCTGCCTTCCTCCAAAATAAAGGCTAGAAAGCTAAATACTTTTTATCTCATTCTAGAGGTAGTTAGGTGACACACTTTTGGCCCCTGAGATGCAGGCAGAAGTCCCCAGGAGCGGGCCTCTCTTTCTAAAGAAAAAGAGAAAGTTCTCCATGAAAACTAGGCTTCTGGGCTCCCTTTACTTTTCTTCCTGCTTCAAAGTAAACACAATTTCTATAGGTACAAAAGTCATCTGTGGAATAAGAAGCAAGCATTACGTGCTAAGGATGATGGAGAAGGATGATGTTACCTGGCCCCCTGATGAACTAACTGCCTCCCGACTTCTTACGCCAGGAGACAAATAAAACCCTTACTCATTTAAGTCACAGTCAGTAAGATTTTCTACCACTTGGAGCCAGAGGCATTTTTACCATTAAAAGAAAGCTACAACAAAGAGGAGATGTTTGAGTTGGACTATGGATCCTTCTTCCTTAATTCAGCTGTTATCTAGTCCTTTCTAGCTAGAGGAATTAAAAACAATTTTGAATTTTCATGTCCACCGTTTTACTATAGTATTCTGTAATCCAGATTACTTAAATAAACATGTTCTAACTCTTCCACGGAAATACATCTATTGCATAGTCATTACAAGATTTTTTATTTATTTCTTTTCCTAACTGAAACCTTCAATCCCCCCAAACCTATAAAATAACATTTCTTATAGCATGATATAAATCATTCATGTATGTAATATACACATACAAATAAACAGCTTAAGAAAGGGGTAAGAAATGAGAATGAAGAGAGAGAAGGAAAGAGGAACCTAGCTTATTTGAAAGTATAAACTATGTTTTTCAATTTTGTGAGCATCTTAAAAAGTATCTTCATAATAAGTTAAAGACCTCAAGATAATAGTATTTTTAAAATAGGAAACACTCCCGGCAACTTGAAATCAGTGTCTCTGTTTCTGAAAAAATTTCAAACTTGAAAAATACATATCCAACAAGTATTCTTCATCCAATTTATCACTAGCGTTATTATATCATTGCCATATCCCACCTATCTCTATTAGCCTCCCTAAGGTAGTAATCTGTCTCTCTAGGTAAGTTTCAGTTGGACATATTTTAAATGTGTACTGTTCTTGAGATTGTTTCAATTGTACACTGCTAAAAAGATTCATTAATTTCAACCACCGTCAACTCCATATGCCACACATACTTTTTTTCTGCCTTTTTTGTTCAAATATATTTCACTGTGGCCATTCAGAGGAAAATTACACATTCCAATAACATTTGAGTTCCTCTCCGTTACCCTTTCAGTGGCTCAGGGTAATGATAGAGTAAAGAATCATGTTCTTCGCAGGCTCTCCTTTTTTTTTTTTTTTTTTTTTCCATTTGGTAGAATTTCAGCTTCAAATCTCTTGTGCCAAAAAGCAATGGGTAATGTCTAATGCTCTTCTCTAACAGTAGTACTTTGGAGGGAAGGGGAGAGAAAGTCAGGAGAAATCACTCACATTCCCAGCTTTTAAAGAGTCTTAGCATATGGAATAAGCAATCTCTTATCCTATTTTCCTAAAATAGAATTACAGAATCATAATAGGTAAAGGGGCCAGAGGAAAAGGAAAAAGAATTAGAAAATTTTACAAATATCTCTGAGTATGGGTAATGGCTAAAATGATGAAACTATTGATAGTTCTAGCCCTAAATTCCCAGCGAAATCAGTCAAAAAAAACAAAAAACAAAAAACCTATATGTTCATAAAACCTGGGGCTTATATACTCCTTGGCACTGTTTATAGGTAGAGACTTCCTCTGTAAAATAGATAAAAACTACATCTCATCTTCATGAGACTGCAAGAATGGGAGAAATAAAGATACTAAGCATAGTCAGATAACATAAATGCCTTCATTTTAAAACCAACATTCAAAGACAATCGACTACAGTCCATATGAACTCAAAAGAAAATTCATAGAATAAGTCTCCTTTGTTTACGTCATCTCAACTTCAATTTCATCTGCAGTTATCTCCTTTAAGGCAAATATTTCTAGGGCCCTTACATGATAGGAAGTCCTTTTTCTCAGGCCCATTTTTATTTGGTTATCTTTTTAGGTGCACTAAAGATTGAGTTTACAATAAGCTGAACAGACAGCGTACAAAAGGCTTTTAGAACTATACCATATGGTCCAGGGAAGGGAACAATCTGGACGATCCCCATTTCAATCTGCAAGCTTGTCCACCTCTATAACACATTATACTACTGTAATAAAATATTAAGATGGAAACGTAAAAGCAAAACTAGTCTATCTTTAGCATTACCAGGCAACCACACTTCCAAAAATTAACTGATAAACTTAATAAACATTTAATTTATATTCTGAAATTTTGGTATGCAACACCAGGCATACAAACCTAGGCCACTATTCACTAGAAACAATATTTCGGCAGGGATATGTGTGGGTATTCAACTTATGCTTCAGAAATTTGGAAGAAGAAAAAAACACAAAACACTTTTACGGGGGCATATTGGCAGGGGCTGATGTAACAGATGACACATTCTTGGAAATCAAATAAAAGCAATAGGGAAATACCCATTGTTGCCTGCTGAAGGCCTAATCACATGAACACAGCTGGAACCAATGTAGATCATTCATTAATAAAATTGTATTGTAGTAGCCACTTTTTGATGCATTTCAATTACTGCTGTAGCCAAATCTCTGAATTTCTTTGTTCCATGTTAGTAAGATTGTTTGAATGCGAAATATGAGAAGATTTAGAACGGGGAAAAAAAAAAAAACCTGCTCTCATGCTAAAAATGAGACTAGCTCAAAAAGCTAAATGTCACTTTACCTTGCAATCTACTTACTCTATCAGCAGCTTAAAATATGCAGCGTAAACCTGAAAGGGGGACTTCATATGGTACTATGGATAAAAAGTGAGCAGTGTGAGATGCCACAGAAAACATATGAAATACTTGTGAAAGTATTCTACAGAATTATAAGATGTCGGGCAGGAGGAATTAAAATGTACCAAAAACTAAGGGGAGAATCAAACAACTGAATTAAAACGTACTCTTTCATGTAATACTCTCTAATGACTTTTAACACTGAAGTATGTACTATACGCCTCAGGGAAGGTCACTCATATTTTTGACCACATAAACTTAGAAATCACTATTTGTCATTATATGTTACCAATATTTGATATCAAACAGCACCTACCCAGGAGTTAGGTTTAAAATCTGTACTGATATTCAAATGAAATAAAATACTGGCTATAATTATAAACGTGGTATGTAATATAATAAAGTCCTGGTTAAAATAATAAATTTGGTATTTATCCAATTTTGCTGGCATCTGTTAATAAATTTATTTTTCCATGTTTCTACAAATATAATGATTAAGTTTCTATATCACAATTTCTGCAAACTGCATAATATCAAACTATAAAGATGTAGCAGCCTTGATACGTGTCCTGAATTAAACAAAACTGTAGTATTTATTACTTACAAAAATGAAAAACTCAATAGCATTTATCAAAAACACTACTCAAACATTATAGGTCTTAAATATATTTCTACTATGCCTCTGTGTACAGTTAGAATAAACAAATAAATAGGACAATTCATGTTTCAATTCCTAAGTCATCGAAAGACATATTCCTACCACAAAAAAGATAAAGGGCTTAACTGCAAATAAAAATTATACCAATGGAGAAAATGTACTTAAAGTCAATAAACAGTATTCAATATACAATTAACATTCAACATATGTGAACATACAGAAGGAAAGAGTTTTTATCTGTATCATCTTTAACCTCCAATTCTAATATTAAAAAACCTTTGTAAAGCAATTATACTCCAACAAAGATGTTAAAAAAAAACAAAAAACAAAAAACCTTGACACAAAGGACTCAAGACAGTCATGCACTTAACTGGACCAAGAGGAAAAAACAATTTCACTGGAATTCCTTCTCAAAAACATCATCAATTCTTAAGCTTAAAATGTTGACCTAAAGATTTAATTAATATAACTTAACAAGCACCTCACTCAGATTCATTTTAGCTGCTCTACAGAAAAAGCCACTTAAATACAAGTTTAAAAAAAAAAAAAACAGCATTGGAGGAACTCAAGAATCACAGCATTTAATACACATGCATTATACATACAAATCAATTTGAGTATTTGTTTGTTTTGTTAAAGTAATGAGCCAATATGTTGCTGAACCTGTCTTGAGAATGAGAGAAAATAACAGGTGAGTTTATTTAATGCATACTTCTGATATACCTGTTTTACAAATCCTTTTAATTATTTTAAAGCATTTTTTAAATTAAAAATCTCTGGAAAAAAAAAGAACAACTGTTAGATTGCACAAGTTTGTCTTAATGTATCCATAATAGATATATTTTCCAGCATATATGGCATACAAAAATGTTTCACATTAATCATTCTAACACAAACCACTGTTTACTTTCTTTTTAGTCACATTTGTTACACATTTACAAAAATACAGGAGTTTTTCCTCCCAAAGTAATTTCCTCATTGCTAGAAATCATTGACAATTTTAAAAATAAAAATCAGTCAAAATAATATCAATCTCCTCCTAAGCAAACAAATTCTGCCTATTTGATTATTTGTATCTTGATTGTAAAACACTAATTTTTAAAGTAGATCACATGAAAGTAAATCATTTGTTTTGCTTAATACAACAGAAAACACATTTACATTTTGAGGAACATTCTACGAAATTTCATAGAATGTTTGCTCATAGTGAAAATTTAGTCTCCTCTTCATCACTTAAAAATCATAGTGCTACATTTCCACGTCCCTTGTAATAATAGGTCACTAATTACAATTTAGAAAATATTGGGAAACTTAAAAAATGCTTTTGTGTTTTACCTTGCATTTTGATTTCAAAGGAAAAAAATTTTAATGCACATCCTTGTATTTAATGGAAGCTCACTTGCTTATCTAGCTACACTTATCAGACATTCCAAAAATGAGTACTCAATCTATAAAAGATATGAACTGACTCTGAGTCTGACAAAAATAGAAAACAATAGCAAGCTTTTTGGTCTCAACAAAAGATAGCTTGGCAAAAATATCCATGTAATATAAGCAAATATTACTCAAGAGCTTCAATTCAAATAATAAGCTGTGAAGCAAGACAAGATTCCTACCAATCAAAAATACTATGTCAACATGACGAAAGTTAGCAATATTCAGAAGGGTTTTCTGAAAAGTATGGCAAAAATGCAACTGTGAAGGAAATCTCTAGGAGAGCTGGAAAAGGCAAATTTAGCACAAGCTTCTATAAGGAACAATGCCATTTAGTAAATGTGGAAGTTGTGAGGAGAATGATGTCTCTATTTAAGAACAAGTTTTTTTTTTTTCATGATGGTGTTTTACGTGAAGAAAGAGGAAGACGAGGGAAAAGAAATGGTATAAGTAGGAAAAACTAAGGCTGCTATAAGTAGGAAAAACTAAGGCTGCTTGCTTCCCTTCAGTGAGGCTGGGAGGGTCGACCCTCTGCCTTATGAAAACCACTGCCAGAACCAAGCTACACAAAACATTTTGGCTGCCAGCCTAGAACAGTGCCAGGCTGTTTTTTATTTTTGCGCTAGGCTCCCTCAATTGAGACAGTGTGGGATTGTCACTTTGATGCACATAGAGAACAAAGAATAATATAGTACAGAGGGGGGGAATTTATTTTGCCCCTTTAAAGTCAGGTTAGCATTTTGTTTTCTTTGACAGGTCTTGAAAAGACCCAAGAAACAAAAGTTATGCTGAAGAATGGATCAATTGCCTAAAGAAATTAGCGTGAGTACAATATTGTCGACAGTTTAAAAGCCATTTGAGATTAACATTTTTTAAAAATCAGACTTAAAAGGGATCCAAGTCATATATTTACCTGTTTAAGAGGCCAGAGACCAAGAAGTACATGATACACCATCACTTAATCTTGTTTAAAATCTGAGAGTATGAAGGAAGGCCATAAAATCTCACAAAAAAAGAACTAATATAAGTATTATAATTTTTAGGTCACTATTCAGAGGCAACTTTCTCAGCTGCTATTGTGAACTTGAGTTCTCCAAAATTAAATAATCTGATTAAAAGATTATAACATTAGAATCTGAATATTTTATGCCTTTTCAGGGAAAGAGGTGATAAACGATCGAAAATGTTTGAAGGATTAAACCACAAATCATCTATGAAGTTGCCACAGACACAAACAGGAAAACCGTCTCTTCTATCCTATTCAATTCTGTACTAGAAGCAAAGCTAACACAAATGAGAAAACCAAGTGTGTGCTGCTGCAAGCTTCAACTAAATCTACTACCTGAATCTGGAGACCAAAAACACCAATAAACCATTAGCTCCTAGAGGTATGACCTTTTTCTCTCTAATGCACAAGATAAGTAGAGGTAGAGGTCCATTTTCTACAATCCAAATGAAAAGAAAGAATGAACTGTGACAAGCCCAGATCCCATGCTGGCATATTTTACACTAAGCTCAGCATCATCTAGAAGCAGTATGCTTCTCCCTGCCAATCAGGGGGGGAAAAGAAGTTGTGAAAACTACTACAGCGTGGATGAATAGCACCAAAGGTCTACGAGTCCCTTCCTCCTGCACATCTCCACTGAATCAGCTGTTAAAAGAAGACCAACGGCTGTTACAGAAATAGCAAGAACTAAAGCACTTGCCTCAGATGTTACACATAGAGGCATGGAGCATTTACCACCTAAGCCTATCTAATTTCTGCCAAAATGATCCCCTGCCCAGTTTTGTTCATAGCCACAGATTCTGATAGCAAGTTACGATCAGTGATGGGAAAGGCAACAGGGGAGAGAGAACATGGGGAAGAAATCCAGAGAGAACAGTGGCCAAACTCCAAACAATATACATGCTTCTCTTACTTAAATTAGTGCCCATGCACAATACTTTGGGACAACAAAACCTGTGATAAAGGTTTCAGGTACGATGATTTGCTCTGGGTGGCAAGGGTAAGTCTGCCATATAATAAAAAAAAAAAACATTATTTTCCTCCTCACAGTTCTCCTTTTGCATTTCCTTTCTTTCCTCTAGGATATACTGCTGATGCTATTACCGCATGGGACACTGATAGTTGTAGGCAAGGCATTCATGTATTGCCAAAGTGGTCCAGAGAGTGATGTCTGGCTGGCTTTAATTCAGCAAGGAATATGAGGCAAAAGCAGGAAGCAAAAAGAATGAAAGGTATAGAAGAAGCCAGGGTACAGCCTGTGTTTTCTGTTTATTAATGATGCAGATGAAATGGGGGGAAATCTAGAAAAAGCAGCCAAGCCAAGTGAATTACAAAGAAAGATTAAAGGAGCTAAATGTGTATAACTTGGCTGACAACCAAAGAACAATATGAGAGCTGTCCACAACTCTCCAAAGTATATACAAAAAAGAAGAGCAGGGAATTTTTATCTACTATTGAAGTGTGAATATATGAAATAATAATGAGATAAAATAAAAATAAAGAAATCTGACTTCAAGTAGCCAAGGAAGTAATCTGGTAAAACTTAAGAAAGGATATGCTTCCTCCTCTTTAGAAATATTTATCATCTATTTAGAAATATTTATCATCTACTGACCCACACTGCAGTAAAGAGTAGATAATAGGAAATGACCACATAATGCCAGAGGACTTAATTCATGGAGAAATAAAAATGAAGTCCCATTTGCTTACCTGATGACCCAGATTTACTGATGTCTCTCTTTACATATGTCTGATCTGGCTAATGAAGAGATATCTGTGAAATCACAAAGGACATAGTTAGGTTGGTATCTTCAAATCAAGCCCAATCTGAATTCTGAATCCTGACCTGGACAAGAGTTTACTTAAATGATCTAGTAGTCTGATTCTTGGATATTCTAAGATGGGAAAAGAACCTCTAAGAACAGAAATACTTTGAGTTTTAACTAAGAGCTTTTTTCAGTCTTTCCAAGGATTTCCCAAATTAATTATGACTCAAAAAAATAATAAAAATTCAGATTAGAAGTCCTTCACCTTGGTACATGGACAGCCCTCAGGAGTCTATGCACTCCTGAATGATATATGAAAAATGTGTGGGTTTATGTAAATGTATATGTCTCTGGGGAGAAGGTCAATAATTTACGAGATTTGCACAGAGGTCTATAATCCAAAAAACTGTGAAGAACCTCTGCTGAGTATAGTCTAAAATCTCAAAGGCAGGTTGGAATGCATATAGATAATCAATCCAGGTTTGGAAAACAATGGAGGTGCACAGACACTTGCAGATCTGGGGTAAACACCTTAAGAACACTACTTTCTGGGAGAACATAACATCAAGTTTAAACTGTTACTTAACTTACACAGCCCTATGTTCTCTGCCTGCCATACACAGTGAAGAGAATGATGGGTGGATATTCTGACTCTCCTGTTCTGTATATATTAAAGTCAGAATCCTTAGGTATATCAATACTGACAGGGTCAGAACTAACAGAGCAACTCATCCAAAAAGAATCCTGTATGACAAGCAAAAAGAAGGAGCTATCAAAGCAGTAAGAAATGTGGCTCCCAAACAGTTTACATAGCACAAAATCACAGGATTAGGCAAACACATCTCCTAAAATAATTATTCAAAACAGTAATCAGAGTCAGAATAACCTACACCAGAATAAAAAACAGGTTGGAGAACCTTCCAGACACCAACTGTGAACAAGATGGGAAAGCATTCACAGCTAGAGAGAGGATCTGGAGCTGAGGTGTCACCAAAACAACAACAACAAACAAACACTGAGAAGACATAAATCAAGGAAAGAGAAAAAAAAAAAACAAAATAACTCGAGATGGCTTATTTCACATAATGACTATAGAGTATATTCTCTCAAAGAAAATAGTGTATTTAGACATTCACCTCCTGAGCATCTCCCTGGCATTGCTCTGGTGCTGGGAATTCATCAGTGAACAAGACAAACAAAGCTTGCCCTGCTGGAGCTTAATTTTGGGGAGGAGAGGAAGGATGATGGGAGACAACTGTATCAGCAACATCATTTCAATGTGTGATACATGAAAGAAAACAAATTAATAAGATGATGTGACCGAGACATGCAAGAACGGCCTACATCTATCTAGTACATCACAGAGATGCTCACTCCAATCCTCAAAGTTAGTCAGGGTCTTAGAGAATTGAGATGGGGGAGGGACTGTAGGGACAGCTAGTCAGACCTCTTCATTTCAGAGACAAAGAATCACAACCTCATTATTTCCGAACATCAAAATACACACACCTGGACTGAGTTAGGATTTTATGATACACGCTCTGTCTTTAGAAGAGAGGATTGAGAACAGGTACTGAACAGCATTCCTGAAAACCTGGCTAAGGATACTGAATACTTCATACCCTTAATATTTAATAAAGAACCACATTCTATCCAAATTCTTGGCAAGTTCCATTCAATTAAAAGAATTTTGTTTTTTGCTTCTACAGACAAATCTGATCAATTTCTGCTGTCAAAAAAGGTTACCCAAGGTCATGTTCTTAGGCCTCAAACCTAGGCAATCTGGCTCCAGGATCCCAAACTCTCATCACTACTTTTTGCAGACTCTACAGAAGTAAAATTTAAAAGAACAAAACAGCCTTAGGTGGCTCCCAATATTCTTAAATTTATACACTCAACTAAGACCAGAAAAAGTCAAATTAAATAAAACCAAGTGTGATGAAAATTTAGAAGCAAAACTAGGTGAGCGGAGGAGAGGATAAGAATGAAATAATGAAAGAAGACACAAAAGAGTCATCTGCTCTGAGCCTAAAGCATCCAAATGAGAATTTCTCAGGAATAGGAAACCATTACCATGTGGACATGAAAACTATATGGGCCTCAGAAATGGGGTATGCCCACTGAGGCCACAGAGGAAAGTCAGGCTTTGATTCATAACCAGGGAAACTTCCAAAGACTTCCATGTAATTCTGCTTCACAAAGCTGTGTGTGTGTGTGTGTGTGTGTGTCTGTGTGCATGCGCGTATGTATGTGGTATGTTAGGGAGATGGATTGGTTCTTAAAAGAATTTCAATGTTTATAAAAAACTTACAGAAATAATTCCTATCTGAATAGGGCTATACAGTCTATATATTTAAATGCAGTTTCACACTTTTTAAAAAAACTTCCAAAATATAAAGCTCACAAGGTAAATATATAAATAAAAACATGGGAAAAAATAAATCTGTGTATTGATTATATATGTATACATATGTCTAGAAGGAGGCACAAAAAAACAATAACACTGGTTCGTGTGTATAAAGAACATGAGTGTTAGGGACTGAGGTATAGGAGGAGAGATTTCATATCCCTCAAAATTATACTTTTTCAATTTGAACCAAGTAAACAGTGATAATTCAAAAGTTTTAAAAACAGGGAACTCTACTCAATACTCCGTAATGATCTATATGGGAAAATAATCTAAAATAGAGTGGATACATGTATATGTATAAGTGATTCACTGTGCTGTACAGCAGAAAGTAACACAACATTGTAAATCAACTATACTCCAATAACAAATTTTTAAAACAGAAATAACAAAAGAAAATTTTAAGAATAGTCTTGAAGTTCAAAAATAAAAATAATATTGAAGACGAAAAGGGTACGGAAATCTATCTATTCATATATATATACATATATATATATATGCATAGAGGGGTCCTTGCTGGTAGAGGAGTTGGGACTTCAGCCTCAGTGAAAGACTCTAGCTTTCCACCTTCACACATCATCATCAACCCTGCCCTCCACACCTCACAGTCCACCACCAGAAATACACAACAAACATGCATACACAGAGGCCATTTCAATTGGTAGATAATGCTGTTCGAATATCCTATCTCTGAGAGCCTAATTGCTTAAAAATATCTAAAAAGACAGACGCACTTTTAAAAAAAGTAAAAAGAATTCTACAAGCTGTCAACATAGAAATATATTTCATATCCTTTTTAAATTAAAATAAAAAGTTGTTTAAGAAAAAAAAATCGGTCAGAGATTCCAAAAGATCAGTGATGCAAAGTTTCCCCAAAGCTAGAAATCTATGACATTATTTGCTTAGCCTATAGTCTCCAACCTAAGAAAGCAACCCTGAGTCCTTTTCTTTTGAATGTGAGCATATTCTATGACATCTGTCATCTCACTGACCAAAAGTGATGCTGCAGACTTCACTGGGCAGCAGTGACCCATTCCTTCCTCCTTGGCCAAGAGAAAGTCTTCCACCCGAAGCTGTAAAGCTGTCAGGGATGTAGTTAAGCCCTTTTCTTTAAACTTCTAACAGGTCAGAACTTTTCACAAAATCTACCCCCAAAAAAGGCTTATTCACATTAATTTGCTTTGTGTTGCCATCATTTATTGTCTTCATTTTTAATTTAGTGGTATTTTTAGCCAAATGAAATGAAATAACGGTCAGTTTTTCTCAATCTGTCTCAGCTCTACTCTTCATCTTCTGGGACCCAATTCATGTGATCCTTTAACAACTATTTATTTCACACCAAACTAGATATCTCCCTAAAGCTTACCAATCTAGCCTCCAGGCATATTTCTTAAATAAAAGCTGTAGATCTTTGTAAACGTAAAATTTGCATACTAAAGGAACAAATCAACTATCAAAAGACCTAGTACTATATAGCTGTTGCTCACCTCTAAGCAGAGTTTAAAATTCATTTCAATTTATTATTTTTTTAAAGAAACAGCTATTGACTTTTTCCCTTTGCAAAATACTGTGTTTAATGGCCTAGTTAAATTAGAGGTGATAGTGTGAAGCAAGTGTTTTAAATTGGTAAATTCTAAACCTTTTAATAAAAGCACATCAGTCAGAAGTTTTAATAAGACTCAGCAGGACAGAGAAGAATTAACAGTCTGTAGGTATCAAAAAGGGGTGATAGACAATGATAACCTTAATCATTTGCATAGGGATTTATAATTTCATTGCTTAAAGGTTAATGAAATTATGTGGTATTTTGCCTACTCTTTTTTTTTGCTATTTTTTTAACATCTTTATTGGAGTATAATTGCTTTACAATGATGTGTTAGTTTCTGCTGTATAACAAAGTGAATCAGCTATACATAAACATATATCCCTATATCTCCTCCCTTGCATCTCCCTCCCACCCTTGCCTACTCTTATCCAGTAATGGATGCCTTGGTTCGTATACATTTATTGACTGAATCATGTAACACAAGAAATGACTGAAATATTACCAATTAATCTGCTGCATTTTTTAAATATACTCCTGGGTGCCCAGCTATCATAATCTGTTCTAACCAATAACTGGGTACCCTAAAATAAAAACATAAGGTTTCCAACAGCATCTCTTCTGAGATGAGAAGAACAAACTCATAATTAGAACTCTAAAAGTACAGTAGGTTGCTAAAGTGATTTTTTAATTAGATACATTCCTTTATTTACTTTGTACTTCAAGTCAACTATTGCTAAATAGTTGCTTCTGCCAAATAGTAACATAAAATACAGATTGATGAGTATATTCAAGACACTGGAGGGTGAAACTGGATGGAGAAATTCAAACAATAGACACAAATAATGAGAAGAGTTGAAGTAATAAAAGAATTCTAGGCTGGAGCAATTGTTTTCAATCATCACGGGACAAAAACAACACACTACAGTGGCCTTGCCTCACTGAGCACCCAAGAGGTTTGTTCAAGGCCAGTGCTTTGCTTGGTACCCAGTTCTAATGGAAAACTGCCAAGAGTCTAGCTTCAGGCAGAGTGGCATTACCTACTCTGGCTGCACAACAGAATCACCTGGAGGGCTTTTTTAAAAAAAAAAAAAAGCTGATACTTAAACCACAGGATCAAAGATTTTGGTTTCATCAACAATTTTTAGAAGCTCCCAGGTGATTTCTTACACGTGCAGCTATGGTTGAGAAATACTGCTAGAGGGCACTGGGTCTCAAAGTGTGGTCCCTGGACCAGCAATGGGAGCAACAGCAGCAGCAGGTGGAAACTTACTGGAAATGCAAATACCCAGGCCCCATCCCAGACCTACTGAACTAGAAACTCCAGGGTGGGGTCAGGCAATCTGTATTCTGATGAGCCCTTCAGGAAATTCTGATGTACACTAATGTTCGAGAAACACTGCTTTAGAGTAAGAAGAATCTGGGCTTCAATCATCTCTCCAGAATTTACTGACTAAATGACCACTGGTCAGCTCTCTAAACCTCACTTTCCTCACCTGCAAAATAACAGAGTTAGCTATGGTTTGTAAACATGTATTACGTGCAGAGAATGTGCTAATAAGCACTTTACATACATTAATTAATTTAACACAAGCTTACCACGTAGATATTAATATCATTTACACCCGTTGAACATTACAAGGCGAGGAGGCAGAACTGAAATTTGAACTCAAGTCTTTCAAATTCCAAAATCACTGCTCTCTCCCTATTCCACAAAATATGCTGGTCTGCCCTCGCTCCCTCTCTCCCTTCCTCCCTCCCTCCCTCCCTTCCTTCTTTCCTTCCTTCCTCCCCCTCCCTCCCTCCATCTTCTCTCCTTCTTTCCTTCACTCCTATCTGTCTCTATTTGTCTGTCTTTCTCACTTTCTCTGGAAATTTATTTTCCTACTACAAAGCTAGAGATTAACTAGCATGTACCGAGTGACTACTGCCATAGGCCAGAAAGAAAAGGATTAAAATTTAAAAAATTTTTAAATCATAGTAATGACATTACTACATGTAGACACACATTTTGCAAAATATAGAAACACATATGATTTAATTCTAAAGTGGTAAGTCAAAAACAGAAGAAACTCAGGAGTTCATGAGACTGGAGCTCAGAGACCATGGCATGATGCCAGGAAGAAGTGCAGCTTATTCTGAAACAGGGTGAAAAGTCTGTCCAGAACAGCAGGAAAAACAAATGGTTAGAGAGAAGTAGAAAACAAAGCTAAGTAAGCTCAATGGGTCCAGATTAAGACTTAGAGTTAAGAAATATTTCACTTTAGTAAATATATAAAATCTTTTTTCACACAATATTTTTGACGCACTGATAGTAAAAAGGTAAAGTCAAATCACAGATACTTATTCTAGAAAAAAATCAACCTAGGATTATACTGGAAAAAAATATACAGAAAAAAAGTCATTTCTATTACAGAAAGTGTTCCATATGATCCACCCTTTATTATAGTGTTTGCATGGGCTATTCATATGCATTGCACAGTATTTTCAATCATTCACTAATCCAACCAACACTGATTGCATTGAGTTAGGCATCAAGCATAAAACAATAAATAAGTTACTGACCCAGGGCACATGGAGCATTTATGTAAGAAACAGACTGCAAATGTTTTATGCAACATGTACATGAAGTTATTAGGAATTCCAAAGGCCACTAAAGACAGACCAATTCTTAGGAATGACTTTTGTGAAATTCCTGAAAGTCAATGAGGTATAAACTAGCCAAAACGTTCTACGTATAACATGCAAAAGTACTTTGTTTGTGATAGCTAGCATCACGGTCATCAGCTTACAAGTGGAGCATCCCAAGTCCCATCCACATTGAGGCTGACTATGGCTAAAAAAGGCAGGCACATGTAAAATCTAGAGGTAAGCTTTTTAACACATCATTCATTTCACTTTTCCTGAGGAACTAATGAAGAAACTACACTCAGAAACCCACTGGAAGAGTCTACCTATGTATTAATGAAGGAAAACGTGAGGCACAATGGGCTGACCGAATTCACTAGCATCTCTGCCAATGATAGTCCAGGGCTGTATAACACCTTCTTTAGTTCTACTCTGACAACTCCACGACACACATTTGTCTCTAAGAACCAGTTTAGGAAGCATGTATATCCACCATACTATGCTTAAATGATGAGGTGCTAGAGTTATTTTGTCTCAGAATAAATCTGAACCAAATTTGCTATGATATTAGAAATTATAGCATTTTTCAAACTAAATATATTTAAGGATCATCAGCAATGGATCTTTAGTGAAACCATTTATTAACAACTTACACAAATATAATAATCAAAGAACTGAATCCCAAAGTTCAAAACTACCCAGTAAACCACTAGTTTTTATCCCACCTAGTATCGAGTATATATATAGTGTTAAAATTAAAACAATGGTATAAAAAGACTTTCCAAGTACTCTGAGTAATAAATTTCTTTGGCCCCAAAATATCCAATTCATATTTACTACTGTATTTTACTAAAATTCAATCACCTATCATCTCATTCTTTAGTAATATAAACTGTATATGACAAAGTGGTAGGATTAAAAGGTTGGTATATGAGAACAGTTCAATTTTGATAAAAGTGGTTGGTATAAAATCATCTTTTAAAATATTCAGGCGATGCCATCCAGATATCCACCTGCACTTGGATCTATAAGCCTTAAAGAACTTGTTTAGATTTATTGAAGCTATACCTGCTGTCGAGAAACAAAAAATTGTGAAGGTTGATCAAACACAACTTTGCCTCTAGGATCATGTTAATGTTTTCCACTAACACCATGCTAAAAGTTAACAGTCAATGTAATCCAAAGGTTTCTCTTTACTTCTATATTTAACTCATCACAGGTTTGATCAAGCGTGCAAATCCCTCTGGGCTCAGGGTTCCCATCAAAATGTCTTATAGGAACATTAAAAATTGAATGGGCATAAACAACTCCAACAGTGCGGAGCTCATGACAGCATCCCTGTGATCTTTGTGTTTCATGTGCAACAACACTGGGGAAGTTTGCAAGGGAATCTGAGCAACTAATTACTAGCTTTTGCTTGAGGGCAGGTGTTTCGATCTCTACAGGTGTCTAGGCCGCAGCGCTCTACCTACTTCATTGCCTCCTGAAGACGTTCACTATAACGACTTGCTGACGCCCTGCAAAACATCTGATAGAATGCTAAACTGTTGGGTGTTCAGGAAGAAACATGTTGTGACTGCTTCTTAAAGATACTGTTAAGGAGAAATAGCAGTTGGAGAGGCTTTACATGGTTTTTGAAAGTATAAGACAGTTAAAAAGTAAATACAAAATTATATCTATCAATCACACACATTAAATGAGGATACCAATGTTGTCTCAATAAGTACAGAAAGTTTTTCAAAGAAAATACTGTTATTTTTTAAACAGGATATAAGAAAGAAAAATCTAGCTAAATAATAATCTTATGGTAGCCCTTTTTTTTTTTCATTCGTGCCAGTGCTGGGTATGCAATTTTGGAAGGATCAAAAAAGATGAGAAGTTATCCACTAAAAGAAATTAGCAAACAAAATAGTCATCTGCTGATTGGAGAGGCATATATACCATTCACATGTGATGCCACTTACAGTATTAACATTCCTTAAGGTCTTTCCCATAATACTTCAAAAGAAATAACGCTTAATAATGAAAAGACACACAAACCAGAGAAAAACACCTCCTGCTCTGCTACTTGCTACATGTGTAATCTTGGGCAAGAAACTTAACCTTTCTGAGCTTCAATTTCCTCATGTAATAATAGATAAGACCCACCTCATCAGGGGGTGTTTTTAAATAACAGAATGTCCCTTAACTATTCGAGCCAGAGCTTGACATACAGTAAGTGCTTAATAAATTGTAATTAGCATCATGAAAATTTCTAAATACATTAGTCTGTTGTTCTTAGCAGAGCACTAGCCAATAAAAAGCATCTTCGAAAGTAAAGATTCATCAGTGGTATGCTATTCAAAAATTCGTTATACGGTGCATCTTTTTAAATAAAAATATTTGGCCTTGCTTTTAAGCAGTCAATCAATAAGCAAATACACAACATTTAACTAATTCTTTTTTTTTAACTTTTTTTTTAAGTAATTTATTTTTGGCTGTGTTGGGTCTTCGTTACTGCACACAGGCTTTCTCTAGTTGCAGAGAGCGGGGGCTACTCTTCGTTGCAGTGCGCGGGCTTCTCATTGCGGTGGGCTTCTCTTGTTGGAGAACACGGGCTCTAGGTGCTCGGTAGTGGGCTCTAGGTGCTCGGTAGTTGTGGTGCACAGGCTTAGTTGCTCCGCGGCATGTGGGATCTCCCCAGACCGGGCTCGAACCCGTGCCCCCTTCATAGGCAGGTGGATTCTTTACCCCTGCGCCACCAAGGAAGTCCCGTTTTTTTAAATATTTATTTTATTTATTTATTTGGTTGCGCCAGGTCTTAGTTGCGGCACACAGCCTTCTTAGTTGCAGCATGCGAACTCTTAGTTGCAGCATGCATGTGGGATCTACTTCCCTGACCTGAGATTGAACCCAGGCCCCCTGCATTGTGAGCTCGGAGTCTTAACCACTGTGCCACCAGGAAAGTCCTTAACTAATTTTTCAGTATCTGAATAATCATTCATCTTGGTGAAAATTCATTATTTTTAATATTGAAATTTTGTGGAGAAACTAGTCATGTTTTATAAGAATAAAGGAACGTTCTAATAATATTTCAAATTTCATCTACTAAAGAATCTTTTTGATAATACTAAGGTTAACATTCTTAGACAATGAATCTGCTAGAATAAGGAAATGGCCATAAATGATAATATATTTTTACCAATTATTTTCATCCAAAATTCTATTCCAAAAACACTATTTAGTGTTTTTCTTTAACCAAATGTAAGTAAGATGGTATTTCAGATCATAATTAATATTAATCAACTGTGTAACCAAAACATCACTGTTTTTTTAATTTTAATAAAATCAAGAGTTAAAATTGTTTCAGACTAGTCTCAAAGGAAACAAAAAGAGAAAAAAGGTTTAAAGCAAAATGTGTACAAAATACATAAAAATAATATAGTATTTCCAAAATTAAGAATGAGACCCCTGGGAATGATCAGAATATAATTGTTGGAAATAATATCCCTCCCACTCTCAGTAGCCTATTACATCAGAGACTTATTTCTTCAAATCTGGACAATGCAATAACCTTCTGTTCTCTCTTCCTTTAAATCCATCTTCCTCCTGTCCATCAGCCAGTTTTCAATGGCATCCCAACCACCAAGAATGTTAAGAACTGACCTGCTGTGCTTTCCTTAACTCAGACCTAATTAATTGTCACACGCTTACACAAAGATATATTCTAATGGGGAAGACAGGCACATAGATACTTAAAACAAGTGTGTGTGTGTGTGTGTGTGTGTGCACGTGCATGCTCACATGTGAGTGTACATGCATGCATGAGTGTGCATGCACAAAGTGTTACGAGAGGATAAACCAGAGGTCAATTCATTTTGCCGACCATAAGTCAAGGAAGAATTCATACAACTGATGGTAGCTGGGTGAAAGAGTACCTACAAAACAGATTCAAAGCTTCAGGCCTTGGGCATCCATTATCAAGTCTCAATCTATCCTATTCCAACTGCTTCCCACACTCTCCTCACGTGGACCTAAATGTCCTCATTCTCTAAACATAGTGGACACTTTGCTGTCACCTGGCCTCTGCCAGTCCCTCTGCCTTATACAGTAGTTAAATGACTATGCAGTTGTTTAAAATGATGTTGCAGAAAAACACTTAATGACATGGAGAAATGTCCATATTATAAAATGAAAAATGACAGGTGAAAATACAGCTAAAGGTAATCCATAGGTAATGGATTGCCTATGAAAACATTAATGGTAATTTAATTTTTTTTTCTTTTTTTCTCAATGCTTCTCTGGTTTTCCAAATTTTCTAAAGTAAATAGTAACTTTGTAAATGGGGGTAAAAATACAAATTTTAATGCAACTCATCACTCTATTTATAAATAGTATCACTTCATGAAGCCTTCCCTGACATCCAAGCCAGAATTATTTTTTCCCTCCCCACTGTACCATTAGATGCCACTATTAGAACACTGGTGCAATCTGCTTTGTGACAGGTAATAGTTTATGTCTCTTCCCCCATTTGATTTAACCTGTTGAAGAGAGGACTATGTGTAAGCCATCACAGTATAGGCTAAATGGAATATGCCTGGGCTTCTGAAGACAATCCCCCAAAATGAGGAAATTTTAAAAGTAGCCTGTGCATTACTTTAAAAAAAAAAAAAAAAAAGAGTATTGACTGACTGGTTTTGAGAAGGATAATCACCATTAAGTTCCCAAGTTGGTTGCTCTTATCTATTGCCGTTTAGTCCCATCCCACACATACTGTCTCTCTGAAACTGACTACTGAAACATTTTTTCTTTGGTCTGAAGGCTTCAGTGAAGCAGTGTTTAAACGGAGATCTTCAAGATTTCTTAACAGATACACATTTATCATTTCAAAATGCCAGTTACTTAAGGATTTGGTTAGTAGAACATCAGTTACGCAAAGTGTTACTGTATTAAATAAGTTTAGAATTATTTGTCTTTATGTGAGTACAAGATTTCCAAATTAACTAGAAATGTAAATACGTTTGGTGGAGCAAAGATGAAAAATCTTTTCATAATGTTTGGCTTTTATTTAGAACTAGTTTCAAAATGACTAATAAATGAAGCAGCATAAATTCTAGAAACAGAACGTTTCTGGGCAAAACCAGAAAACTCCAGCCATTCTAATATGCAAAGGATTCTTAACTCTTTCCTATAAAAAGAGGTAAACGTTTCAGTACATCTGATAAAAAGTCATGAAAGGGTTCTAATATTTCACCTTGGTGGGGCTATTTTCTCCATGAGATCAACTGCTACTTTTCAGCATGCTTTAGAATAGACTACATATGAGTAATAGGTGTCACAAAGAACAGAATGTTATGAAGTAAAGAGCTATTTTATCCACCCTAACTCTCCTATCCCCAGAGGTCCGAGCAGTAGGGCATAAGGACAAGGCAAATGGCCTTTTACACAGCAAGGTTAAACTGTCGATTGAATGACAACTGTATGGAATAAAGAAGGTATTAAATTCTGATAACAACAACAGGATCTGTAGATTTTTATTTCTTGTATTGTTTATCAACTTTTATAAATAAGCAAATGAGGAGATAACAGTATAACTACTAAAGGATAATTTGCTCTACAAAATAACATGTCATGAGTTGGTTTTATATATTAAGCTACATGAAATACAGATTTAAGTTATTACAGAGAGAAGACAAGGTAGAAAAACTTGAAACCCAAAATAAGAGGAATAATACCAACTGAACTTCATTGGAGCATCTCAAAAATTTTAATATAATAAAACATATTGTTCATTTTATAAAAAATCAATTTGCCATCAATTTTTCAAGAACATATCTTCTGCATTTAGCAAAACACACTCCTAAGAATTCTAGAAAATGCAAACCAATCTACAATACAGAAAGCAGATCAGCAATTGACTGGACACTGAGATTGGAGGTAGGGGGGGTTTGACTTCAAGGGGGCACAAGGGAACTTTCTGGGGTTATACAAACATTCCAAATCATAATTGTGGTCATAGTTACACAACTGTGTACTTTTGTCAAAACTCACCACATTGCCCACTTAAAATGGGTACCGTTTACTGTAAGTAGACTGTACCTGAATAAAATTGATATAAAAAAATACATTCTTAGCAGTTGATCATGGCTGACAATCATCCCAATAACCTAATGACTTCTTTGTAAATTCATTGTGTTTCTGACACACAAGGCTAAAGATACCATGAGTAAAAATTAGCTGTGTGATATCACTAGTTTACAGTCACCAGTCACAATAACGTACTACTGAGCTTAACGCACTACCACCCACACTGTGCTTACCACATATTACTTTATATTACTGGTTAGTTTTTTTTTCTCCTGAATAGGTCTCCAGGCAAAAAAATGTGCCATGTATTTATCAGCATCCTGCAAGCTCTAGCTCAATTTGTTTCACAAACTAAAGGGTTTACACATTGATTTACACCATGAAATACTTCAGACAAGTAATGTCATTTCTTCCTAATGCTAAAAAAGCAACAGCTTTCAAAAAAATATAAGAACACCTATATTGATTTCTCATGCTGGACAGTGTTATTTTAGAAGATTAATCCAGACTTTTTAATAATCACATTTAAACTATTATTTCATATTTGAAAAAGTAAATTCTTTAATAGGTATTAAAGAGCCAACAGAACTTATAAAACAAGCTACTGAATAAGAGTATAGTTTCTTTAAAGTAAAAATATTACAATTTTATTTCTTTCCATTATGACAGTGTTTCTACTGTACATAAATTTTACTAAAATGATTACCAATAATGTATCTATTTTTAAAAATAACATATCTCACACTTAATACAAGAAATTGGTTTAAGATAACTTGTTTCACAAATCTTAACAAAAAACACTTAAATAGTTTACTAATTATTATTTTAAAAATTAATTACACAGTAATCAAGCCAGTGTGGTACCAGTGAAAGAACAGACAAATAGATCAAAGGAACAGAAAAGAGAGCCCAGAAATAGACCAACACAAATATAATCAACTGATCTTTGACAAAGGAACAAAGGCAATTCAATGAAGGACAGTTTTTTCTACAGACGGTGATGGAACAACTGGACATCTACAGGTAAAAATTTGAATCTAGATATAGACATTATACCCTTCACAAAAAAATAACTCAAAATGGATCACAGGCCTTAATGTAAAATGCAAAACTATAATACACCTAGAAGATAATACATGAGAAAATGCAGATGACCCTGGTTTGGCCATGACTTTTTAGACACAACACCAAAGGCACAATTGGGGGCGGCTGGGGGGAAGGAAGCTGGTAAGTTGGATTTCATTAAAATTAAAAACTTCCTCTCTGCAAAAGACATGTCAAGAAAATAAGACATGGAAAAAAAAAAAAAAAAGAAAATAAGACAACCCACAGACTGGGCAAAAATATTTGCAAAAGATATACCTAATAAAGGACTCATCCAAAATACACCAAAAATTTAAAAATAAATAAATAAATAAACTCTTAAAACTCAACAATAAACAACCCAATTTTTTAAAATTTATTTTTATTGAAGTATAGTTGAATTACAATCTTGTACTCATTACTACTGTACAGCAAAGTGGCTCAGTTATACATGTATATACATTCTTTTTCATATCTTTTCCATTATGGTTTATCACAGGATATCGAAATATAGTTCCCTGTACCATACAGTAGGACCATGTTGTTTATCCATTCTATATATAACAGTTTGCATCTGCTAATCCCAAACTCCCACTCCTACCCTCTCCCACACCCCTCCCTCTTGGCAACCACCAGTCTATTCTCTGTCCCTGATTTTGTTTCTGTTTCACAGATAGGTTCATTTGTGTCATATTTTAGATTCCACATATAAGTGATATCATATAGTATTGAAAAAACCCAATTTTAGAATGAGCAAAAGATCTGAACAGACACCTCATCAAAGATGATATACAGATGGCAAATAAGCATATGAAAATGCTCAACATCACATGTCATCAGGAAATAGTAAATTAATACACACCTATTAGAACAGCTAAAATCCAAAACATTAACAACACCTGAAATACTGAAGAGTAGGTGGAGCAACAGGAACTCTCCTTCATTTGTAGTGAGACCACAAAATGGTTCAGCCTCTTTTGGAAGACAGTTTGACAGTTTCTTACAAATTAAAACTAAACATATTCTTACCATACAATCCAGCAATCATGCTCCTTGGTACCTACACCCACACAGAAACCTGCACACAAATGTTTACAGCAGCTTTATTCAGAATTGCCAAAACTTGGAAACAGCCAAACTATCCTTCAAAAGGTGACTGGATAAACGGTACATCCAGACAGTGGAATATTATTCAGCACCAAAAAGAAATGAGCTATCAAGCCATGAAAACACATGGAATAGTCTTAAATGCATATTGCTAAGTGAAAGAAGCCAATTTGAAGAGGCTACATACTGCCTGATTCCAACTATAAGATATTCTGGAAAAGGCAAAACTATTGAGACAGTAAAAACATCAGTGGTTTGCCAGGGGATTTACAGGAAAGAGGGAGGGAAGGATGATTAGGTGAATCACAGGGGATTTTTAGGGCAGTGAAGCTATTCTGTATGATATTACAAGGGTGAATACATGTTTCATTATACATTTGTCAAAACCTTTACAATGTCTAACACAAAAAGAGTAAACTTTAATTTAAACTAAGGACTTTTGTTGATAATGATGGATCAATGTTTGTTCATGGATTGTAACAAATGTACCACTCTGGTGGGGATTTGATGGTGGGGGAGGTTAGGGAGGGGAGACCCTCTGTACCTTCCACTCAATTTTTCTAAACCTAAAACTGCTCTAAAAATTAAAGACATTATTTTTAAATTAATTACATAAGAAATTATTTTAAAGTTAATCACCTGAGAAAGTTCTTTCCTTTTTAAAATCCAGATCTTGTGTGTGCAGTTTAACATGGAAATGCAATACAATGGCTCTCCTGCTCATAAACCAAAAGGATCCACCTTTTCTTTAAAACATGTCAGGTCATTTAAAAAGTATCTTTCTCCAAGAGAAGTTCATGGTTTGTGGTTTTATGAGAAATTAACAAGCTTCCCATATTGAGGAGCAGTTCTTATTGTCAAAATCTTAAGTTTTACAATGACAGCATCACTTTTACAAATGATGGTTTCAAAAGATTATGTTCCCAATGCCAATAAAGAAACGTATGCACCAAACAGCTAACATGTACCAGTATGTGTCAACACAAGGGTTTTACCATACTACATACAATTGATTTCTTCACTCAATCTCTTGACATTTATTGCTTTTCTCTCCCAATGTATGAAAAAATTAATGCTTAAGGGCCTCCCAATCCAAAATATAATAATAATTAAGAATTAACAGTATAAAAGTACCACATTAAATATAAAGCAATTTTAATTAAGACATCTAATTTTACAAACAAAAATTAAAATGTAATATAAAGATCTTTTACCACTGGCTTCTTAATATTTTCACAAAGAAACCACCCAACAATGTTGACCATGATATTTTTAAGTCTAGTAAGAGCTGGATCATTTAGGAAACAATCAAAATTTGGGGGAGGGGGAGTTAAACAACAATAAAGTCAACAAAAAGGTTTTAAGTCTGAGGAATGGTATAGTCTTAAACTCTTCATAGATATGTGAACTGAAGAAAAAGAGAAGGCAGGAGTTATAACTATACAAAAAGCTATCATCCAGACAAGGTGATTAGCAGCAAAATATGTGAAATTACCACAAGAGGATTTTAGATTAAGACATTAAAACCATCTTGATATCAGATTTTTATTAAAGCTAAAATTAGCATTCAAAGGATTCGAATCAACATTTTTTTAGAAACTACATATTATATGTGAAGCACTATGACAGATGCCTGCCTCCAATGGACTTACAGTCTCCATGTAAAGACACAATGGACACAAGAGAAATCAATATTAGTCAGAAGGGATAAGTGATCAGTTGAGAGAAGCATGGGAAAGAAAAATTATGGTTGAGTGAGACATCTTTAAGTCTTTTTTTTTTTTTTTTTTTGTGGTACGCAGGCCTCTCACTGTTGTGACCTCTCCCGTTGCGGAGCACAGGCTCCAGACGCGCAGGTTCAGCAGCCATGGCTCACGGGCCCAGCCACTCCGCAGCATGTGGGATCTTCCCGGACCGGGGCCCAAACCCGTGTCCCCTGCATCAGCAGGCAGACTCTCAACCGCTGTGCCACCAGGGAAGCCCTTTAAGTCTTAATAATTTGGGAGAATGAGTTTCCATTAAATGAGGCAGTAAACAGAACCACATTTTGCAAGGAAGATAAACAATTTCATTTTGAATGGGAATTTTGAGGTATTATTAGTATTTAGTAAGCATTTGGAGCTCAGGAGGAGTCAATGCCAAACTGCTAATCCAAAAATCATTAGACTATGAGATGATAGATGATAACTAAACTGATTGTGGTAATCATTTCATAATATATGTAAGTCAAGTCATTATGCTGTACACCTTTAACTTCTACAGTGTTTTTTTCAGATCTCAATAAAGCTGAAAGAAAACCAAAAAAATAATAAAAATTAAACTAGAGGTGAAGATTAATGACACAGGAGTAGACAAAGTCACTCAGGAAGAGAAAACTAACATAGAAAAAAAAATGGACTGAAAATGGGTCTTTGGAAAACCTCCTGATTTAAGGGGTAAGTAGCTACGGGCAGGGGGAGAGGAAGGGTAACAAAAGGGAGGATGAGAGGGAGTGACAGCGAGCACACCAGTGAGCCAGCAGAGACAGTTAAAAAAAAATAAAAAATGACAGTAGGAAGATACTGTTACCCTAGTCTCTACTCCAGAAACAAACCAAAAAAAAAAGAACAAAAAATAATGAATACCTCAACTTCAATGAAACAAAGACACAGCCACAACCACAAACCACAAACTATTTAAAAAAAGAAAGAAAGAAAGAAAGAAAAATGTGATACCTGGAATCAAATGAGGAGTCATGCTGACCACACCCCCTCAGATCTCAGGCAGGATAAAGACTTCCCTAAAGTTGGAACAGTTCTAAACCCCATTCAAGGAAACCCTGATTAGGGCAATGATGTTTAAGCATCAACCTAGGAGAAAATAAAAGAGGTTTCTCCAGAAAATCATGGTCTATACCACAGAAGGACAGAGGAAACATCAACATGTTTTTATTGTCAATGTCTAGTTTCCAAGCTCAGAGATAGTGCCAAATGGGAGGAAAGAAACAGGAAGGAGTTATCACCAAACCATTTCTATGACTCACAGGAACTCAAAGTCACAGTGACCTTCACAGCACTGCAAACTGAGGTGAGACATGTCCCCAGATCAAAGGAACTATCTTGGATGAAGAAGTGTTTAAGTTAAAAAAGTCCATATGGAAGTGCAAACTGATGTCATTTATCCCCTCTCCCTACTACTCAATACTTGCATCTGACCTCATACTTTTTTCAGGTAATACCTGTTTTTAAAGGAATTAAGCCCATTCAAAAATGAGTATGAACTAGAAAGGAATCAGCAAAAAATTTACACAGAACTACTGAGGATTGGAGTGGAAGGATATAAGCCAATGGCAGATGAAAAAAAGATAATGTCTTAGGAAACAGAGGAATTACTCACAAATAATTTTCCACAGTTTAAATTACAGAGAATATGAGCTACCCAATGAAAAGTATGAAATATCTAAGAGAAGATAAGAAAATTAAGAGATGAAACAGCAAACTGTAAGGCTAAAGAAGCTGGAGATTGAGGAAAAAAAAAAAGAAAAAAACCCATAGATTAAAGTCACAAAATAAGCAACAAAAAAAACACAACATGCAATACTGAAACAGTAAGAAAAAGAGAGGATGGGCATTAAAAAAGCACACAAAATGAAAAGTTTTGAAAGATATATAAGAGATGAGATGAGATAATCAATATAGAAGATGAAAGAGATCTAGCCAATACACACTTGACATTCTTGCAAAAGAAACCAGAACAAACGAAACAGAAAAAAAAGCAATATAATAAAAGAAAACCTTCTCTTGGGGGGGGGGGGGGGGGGGGGGATAAAATACTTAAAAAAGAAAACGTTCCAGAAAAACTGGATTCAAAACAATTAATACTAAGACATATCCTCATGAGGTTACAGAATTTAAGAGAGAAAATAAATATAAATTATGTCAGTAAAAAGGCAGAAAAACTAAGAGTGGCCTTAGACTTTTCTATAGCAGCATTCACTATTATCTGGAGATGATAGGGCAATGTCTTCAGAGTTCTAAGGGAAAGATATAACACCCAATTACGTGATGCCCAGCCAAATTGTCCATAAAGCACAAAAGCAACCTACAAACACTTTCAAGCATTCAATTACTCAAGAAATTCAGCAACCATGAGCTCTTCTTGAAAAAATATTTATACATATAGGTAGATATATAAACAGATATAGATAGGCTTAGATGAAACCAAAAAAAAAAACCCTAAAAAGCAAAACAAAACACCTGATAACCAAATTCAGCCAGCCAAGAAATGAGTCAAAATAAAGAATTAAAGAAGAAAGACATGGAGAAATGTGTGGATGTAAATAGACTATATTTATTTTTACAGAATAGAGATAAAACAGGTTCTTTGTCCTCTGAACGAATGGATCTTTACAGAGAAAAGCCATATTCACAGAGTATGATTAAAATACAATGCTGCTTTAATGCTATCTCCCATTATCAAGTGCAAGAAAAGGAGAATAAGAAGGTACAACATATACTAATAGGAGAAAACGGGAAAATTTTTCCAATAGGTACCCCGAAGCAACGGGGCCCTTCCATTTCTGGTCTTCCAGAAATAGAACTTCAGTCAGCAATCTCAGCAAGTATAGCAGAAGTGACATGGGTGACAGCCTCAGAATGCCCTGGGAGATGCTCACTGGACCTCTGCTTTTATAGAACCAACTGGATTTAGTACTAACTCTTTTTGAGAGTGACCCAGGGTTTTAGTTTTCTGGCACAAATAATCCATCAATCTTTTAAAAGTACACAACTAAAAGAAAATAACAAGGGGCAGTATAGGGGTAGGGGGGCAAAAAGGGTTATTATGAGATAATGTGAAATCATGTGTGTGAAGCTCTTGAAAACTGTAAAGCACTATGGAATTTAAAGAATCTTTCAGTTAAAAATAAATAAAAATAAACATTAAAAACGCCATCATTTACTCCTCATTTCCTACAGAGTGAATTCTAAACCAGTTAGATTTTCAAAACCATTTGCATTCTGACCCCAGGATGCCTACAGAGTTGATTTCCTGTTAGGAGCTCTCTTCCTCAATAGCACTGAACCAATAGGTATTCTTTTAGTCCAGTGTATGCTTTTTTGGCTCCATAGTTCTGTTTCTGTTTTCCTTCCTAATGGCATGCACCACCTTCACTAATTCTGTAACATTAAAGGCTATTTACTATGCTAGGGCTGTGTCATATGCAGTGGCCTATATGAACTTTTTAAAGTGACCCTAACATTCCATTTCTACTTCAATTTCATAGAGTCTATTTTTATATAGTTTTTGCTACTTGACCTACACATCAAATTCTTCAAAAAACAAAAAAGAAAATTAAGAAAGAAAAGAAAAAGAAAATAACACTCATATTTCAAGGACTATACTTAAGCTAAATAAGCAAACTATTATTTTATAATCAAGTTGTATGAGCCAAAACTTGATTTTACCCTGCAGGATTCAGTTTCTCCATCTACTGACCAAAGAAATATATTCTCCTTAAAAAAAGAAAAAAATGTGGTACTCGTTTAGGGACATCAGTCCCCGAGAACGGAATTTTCTTAAGGACCACTTCAGAAGACCATCTGTTGTTTAAAAAAAAAGACCAGGAAGTAAGCACTGAATACTGTTAAATACAAAACTAAGACTAAATAACTGAAAACTACAAAACAGAAGGCAAGTGTTACACAAGGTACAAATGCAAGGTACAAATTTAATATAAGTAATAAGAATTAGGAGGTAGGAAAAGGGAAATATGTTAATTTCTTACTTTTCATTGCAGGAAATAAACTGATACAATAATATATATAGTTAATTTTTAAAATATAATGATCCTGATCTGTTACCATTTTTCATAATTTTTTTCTACTTTAGTGAAATCAGATATTTCTTATTATAAGGGATCATCTCTTAATTACTGTAACTCCTTTTGTTTTTAATTTTACTTCTGTAAAAATCAAGTAATATTACTTTTATTTAAGTGAAAGTAGTATGTAGGATGATCCTATCCTTATAATTTATCTCTTATTTCTCCATCTACAAATCTATGTATGTATGTGGGCATGTGTGGGGGGGGTGGTTTTGTGTGCACAGAAGGAGGAAAAAAATGTCTGAAATGAGGTTCCTAATTATAATAATTATTTATTTGTAGAATTAGTTATTTTTAAATTTATTCACCCTTATTTTTTAATATTGAATTTTTATATAGTGAGTACCTAAATCATTTAATGTAAATCTGTATTTTAAGAATTTGGTACGGCAACATCATAGAAATCATGAATCTGACTCAGAAAAGAAAATAATACATGCCTCCACATATTTCTATACTCATTCAGTTATTCCTTCCCTAATTTATTTAACCAGTAGCTGTCTAGTATTCACTATGTAGAAGAAGTAGGACATGAAATTGCCTTAAACGTCTTACGTGCCATCAAATACTTAATAAGAGACAGTTTGTACTAGATAATTATAAAGCATATATAAAGCATGTAATGTTCTAGTAAAAGGCACTGATCATATGAAATTTAAAACCTGAAAGAATAAACACAATACAAATACCCCTAACAAAATTTTAATTCATTCTTAGTGGATTTTTTTTTTGCAATATAGAAGATAAGGGATTTTTGAAAAATAAATAAAAAACAGGATCATCTTAATGCCAATCTTTAATTAAACAGAAAGGAAAATCTAAATAAATAAAAATGCCATCTCAACACAGTGGTTTAGGGTTTGAGCCCTTCTACTTAGAAAAGGGACTATACTTCCCATGCTAAGAAAAACTATTCTCTCTCACTCGGTGTTCTTATTATCCAATACCTTCCACCTCAGGATATTCCGTTGAGTCACCTCCCTCTGTAGAGTCTACCAGTCTAATGCACTTTTTGGCATAAAGAAGAAATTCTAATGCCTTCTTAGCATATTTTCCCCCATGAACACATTTAATCAAATGCCACGGCTCCAATTCCTCATCTCACAATGGTGTTGTTCTTTTTAAGAAACAATCCATAAGAATTTAACTGGACAAGCGAAGTGATGGAAATCACCAGATTATAGTGAACTATTTACCAGAAACATTCTAAATTCCCAGCGGGGAGGTGGTAATATTTTAACAAAAATGATCACTGGCAAAACCTAAAAGGAGGTATATATTCAAAAATATGTACACTGGTTCACATCCTTGGTTTACATCTGGTTTTGCTCTGAAATGGGGGAAAGCCCAGATAACAACTCTTTGAAAAGGTTAAACAAAACTTTCCCCATTTGCTTTTTGAAACCCACATATATAATGACATTTGTTGGCTGAGTCTTCACATGTGCCTTGCAAAAAAATGTGGTAAACAATCTCAAAGATGATGCAAACTGCAGGTATGCAAAAGGAAATGTTAAAAAGTGTGCTATTTATACCGTGTTGAAAGCTCTTAGGGAGATGATTCAAAAGCATTTTTAAATAATTGTTTGAAACTTGAAGTAATTGCATCTAGCATCAAAACACAGATTTTATAAATATAAATGATGAACTTTATATAAGTTATGAATTGCATATATCTTGCTATTTTGAAAAACTGTTTTGCTGGAAGACAAATAATGTGATTACACATCACCTTCTTTTTATATTTTTTGTCCCATTATTCTTCATACCACCACAGAAGAATTCGGGGGGAAAAAAATGAAGTTCATCCATTCAAGTATCTTTGAAACAAGCACATCTAATTTTCTCTCCACACCAAGAGTTAAGAGTGGAGAGAAAAAGGGAAGAAAGGAGGAGCATTAACAAGATGGAAAGTGAGGCTTAGGTAGAAGCAAGAATGAGACATGTGGGCTTATAACATGGTGCTGTTCTCCCACAGAATGGAAAAGGGAACAATGACATAAGATACATATAGAAAAGGTCACAAATATGAGCCACAAACCATGGTTAGAAAATGTGAGATTACTTAGTGAGTCAGACACTGCCACCCAGCTCAGGCACCAACAATCACCTCCTGCCACAGACAATGGGGAATGGCTGCTGGACTTCCCCTCAGTAGAAAGTCAGGTGTGGTACCTGCTAATACAGCTGCTATTCTTGGCTTTGGCTGAGGGCCGTAACAATGAAGCATAATTGTAAGAGCACAGTCATTGTAGTCATGTAGGCCTGGACTCACAACCCACATCTTCTAGTTCTACTTGAAGATTGTTTCACCTCTGTGAGTCTCAGTTTGCTCATGTGGATAACAGTTCACAGGACTGTCACAATAAATAGTTGAGGTGATGAGTGTAAAGCACCTGTACACTGCTTGGCAGGAACACAGAAAGAGTTCAACATGTGAGCTCCTTTCCCTATGTGCCTCTTAATGTGGTTTCCTACATAACACAGTTAGATCTAAAACATTCAAAACTATACTCTTCCAAGCACTAACAAGAAAAGCTGCTAAATTAAGTTTTTAAATAGTGGTTTTGGAGTCTGTACGTTGATACAGTGATCTTTGAGGGTCCCTTTCATCCTTATGGAATACATCTCTCAGCCAAATAGGGAACAAGTGTAGTATGGTGCAAAGGTGGCTGGAACAGACATGACGACATCTGGGTTCTGGCCATGGCTCTACTAGTCGTGCTCTGGCAAATTACAGCAGCCCTGGATCTCCGTTTCCTCATGTAGAAAATGGCAGTACTGAACTAGATTAAGATACCTTCTGGCTCTAAAATAGTATTCTATTGTCTAAGGACTGCTTTAAATTCAACTAGGCTAGGTATTATAAGACGCAAAAGGAGTAAGTATGAGGTCCACCTAAATATAAGGAACTGGTAAGCTGCCTACTGAGAAAAGAGACAGATACATGATAATTAATTAATAAGAGAGCTATTCATGTACATAAGCACCATGATAAAAACATTACATAATAAGATAAAAAAGAACCATTACGTGATAAGATAAAAAGTAGTACCTGTCTTAAAGACTGGGGGATAAAAGAGGAAGTTGTGGAAATAGCTTGAATTAAGAAGCACAATGGGAGTCAGAAACAGAACTTAAGCTCTCAAGCACCTCACATTTAAACTGCAGATATCACCTAATATTTATCTGTCAAAACGTAAGGGGTCTAAGTAAGATCTCTTAAAAATCTTAAGATCTCTTAGAAAGAGCCGTTATCATATGCTCTACAGTAAGATATTAACTGTTTGATGAAGATAATAAAAAATTTTTAATTGAAAGACGACATTGGGAGAAAAAAAGAATTCACAGAGGAAAGAACTGAATTGAGAGGACTCTGAAATTCAAACTCTTTAGTATGGCATCCAAGACCCTTCACAATCTGGTCCCAACTTTCCTTTTGAGCCTCATCTCCAACATCCCACCACCATAAATCTCACACTCTTGGCTTCAGGGTGCTATTCACCATTCCCTGATTTTGGTCCCAAGTGACTGAAAATAAGAAAATGTGATTTAAAATAAAAACAAGATAAATCAAAACAGAGATATGAAAATCCCTCTGTTTCTCCAGCTCTTAAGACTTCTCTGTAACTTGACAGAATGTCTCAACATATCTAAAGGGAGAAAGCATCAAAAAAAAAAAAAAAAAGGGGGGGGGGGCTTCCCTGGTGGCGCAGTGGTTGGGAGTCCGCCTGCCGATGCGGGGGACACGGGTTCGTGCCCCGGTCCAGGAAGATCCCACATGCCACGGAGCGGCTGGGCCCGTGAGCCATGGCCGCTGAGCCTGCGCGTCCGGAGCCTGTGCTCCGCAACGGGAGAGGCCACAGCAGTGAGGGGCCCATGTACCGCAAAAAAAAAAAAAAAAAAAGGAGGAAAGGGGAGGACTGGTCAGCAAAGAAATCAGAAAAGCCATCTAGGCAAATGTTCACAAGATCAAACTAAGCCACAGGAGAGGAAGTCTTGGCTGAGTTGACTAGAATAATCTGGTTTCCTTGGCAATACTCTTCCTAGAGTTGGTAAGATAGCCTTAAGCTAACTCAGCTGAGAGATACTTCTTCAAACAAATATCCCTCCAGGTTCTCTTGCCATGCTCACCAGGTGGTCTGTGGCAACATGGTTCCCATGTATCTTGCCAGAAGAGAGAGAGCATGCTCGTCAGAAATGCTGGGTCAACTTGACAGCTGTATTTCTCAATCATCAATTGACATCCATATTAACAACTTGGCTTCCCAAGAAGCCTGCCTACAGGGAGACAATGCACTGATCTGCTAAATCAAGCAATCCAATCTGCTTGACAGTTTTATCTCTCATTGGAAATTAATCAATTGACAAAGACACAAACATATAGATACAGATATCTGTATATCAGTTTCTAAGAGTATGGCTAACATGGCCCTGCTCCTGAGAGAGGTCCACTCTCAGTAGGCCCAGCATACCAGGTGTCTGAAAGTATAAGGTCAAACACCAGACCAATGACTCCATGAAGGGAAGGCCAGTCACTTGAGGCCCATTGGTGACAACACACCACTTGCATAGCCCTGCAACTTTTAATGTTCACACACCAACATACGGCATACACACTTGTGGTTTTTATCCCTCTATTCATACAATATGTCCTCTTTCCACAAAGCCCACCTCCCTTCCCTTCTCCACCTGGAGAACTCCCCCTCCTCCTTTAAGGCTATAGCCCAAAGGTCAGTTCTTCAGTCCTGTCTTCCCCAACAACTCACGTAAAATTAATCACATCCTCTTGAGTGCTGCCATAGCAACCCATGCACACCTCTCTCTGCTAGGGCTCTCAAATCAGAGTGGGGAATCCAGTCTGGCTCCTCCCATTCCCTGCTCATCTCCCCAACAAGAGCCATGCATTCATCTATATTAGCAACTGCTATCATAGCACCATGCATGCTTTAAGTGCTTACTAAATGTTAGAATGAGGAAAAGGTAAAGAGCTGGCTATGGATAAGTAAAGAGGTGGAGGTGAAATTATTCTACACAGGGAGTAAATAGCATGAGTTAAAGTGATAAAGTGAGCCTAGATAAGGTCTGTGTGAGATGAGAACAAGGTCAAGAGCAGAGGATTCGGGGCTTCCCTGGTGGCGCAGTGGTTGAGAGTCCGCCTGCCGATGCAGGGGACACGGGTTCGTGCCTCGGTCCGGGAAGATCCCACATGCCGCGGAGCGGCTGGGCCCGTGAGCCATGGCCGCTGAGCCTGCGCGTCCGGAGCCTGTGCTCCACAACGGGAGAGGCCACAGCAGTGAGAGGCCCGCAAATCAAAAAAAAAAAAAAAAAAAAAAAAACAGCAGAGGATTCACTGAGGAGGGTTACTGGCGAAAATAAATAGAAAAGAAACTTACCAACAAATTATTGAGGGTCTGGAAGGGTTGATAAAGGGGTACAAATGGGGTTAAGAAGGCAAAAGGAATACACAGTAAGTTCTTAGGAAGAACAGTAACATCAAGAATTTGATAAAGGGCATAATGTGGTTTTAAATAGAACCAGAGCTTGGGAGTCAGTTTCAATCTCCACCCCACCCTGATCCCATCACACAAAATGACTAGCAGCTTCTTTAACTCCTGTAAGCCTCAATTTATTTATCTATAAAATATGGATAACAATATCTACCTTGCACAGCAGTTCTGAGGATTAAACAATATTATCTAGCACAGTGACTGAGACACTGTATCAATCTCTAATAGCTGCTACCTTCACTGGTTTTATAGACATTAATGTAGCATTGCAAGTAAAGTGAATTAAAGGAGAGAAGTGGAAGCTGAAAGATCATTAATAGGAAGTTACAATAGTCACTTGATTTGGGCACAGATATAGACTTAAAATCACATTAGCTTGGCTTTAGTAATAGCTCTCACCTTAACCAGTAATGATATCTCAGACAAGTCACTTCTCTCACTACAAATGTCCTGACCTGCAAATTGGAATAATAAACTCTACCTTTCCTATTTCATAAATGTATTATGTTGGCTATTTTAAATTTTGAAAAAGTACACTGGAAGTGTTACTAACTCTATGAAGTACTTTGGGGAAGATGAGGGAATGAAGTGCACAGGACAAATTTACGAAATATTTTCAAGAAAGACTGAAGAACATAAGAGACATTGGGAGATAAGCGACACCAAATTTAAAATGGCAAGGTATTAAGAGACTGTGACTTTAAAAGAAACTCAGAAATTCAGAGAAGAGAGGCTGAAGGAGATGACTTGAGAAAGATCTGTTCTGAGGCAAAAGGACATCTACCTAAAAGCAGATGGGAGTGCAGGACTAGAGTTTGGGTGATGGGCAATGATGTGAAATGAAGCTCTGAGAATTGCCAGCAATATCCATCACAGTGAGAGTTATGAGAAATGATGATTTATCTATGACACAATGCAAAGCAAGAAGCACTAAAGTGATAAGATTCAAAATGCCATAAGTAAATACCTAGCAAAGGACAAGGTCAAAACCCACCCCACAAAGAAAAGACAGGTATTACAGGAAGAAGCGTGGGCAGCAGAGTTCAAGGCAGAAATCCAAAATAGAGTGCTCATGTAACTGAAAAGCCGAGGTCATATGGCATTATAATGTCAAGGAGATTGAGAACTGAGGGAAAAATTCTACAGATGGCTAGAATGTGGTCACCAGTGACCTTCAAGAGTGCAGTTCCAGTACAGAGGTGGGACCAACGCCAGATTGCAAGGAGTTAATCATAATTCAATGATCCTAACACGAAAAAGCAGTTGCCAGTAAACTGAAGGTGAAATTCACAGATAAGAGGAAAGCACATTTAATAACTGAAAGGGGACAAACTTTATCTGAAGAAAGTTTCTTAGGATTTTTAACACTTCCACAGGAGAAAGAAGACTTTGGTTTTTCAAAAACTCCCAAAAGACATATAAAAGTAGGAAAACACATAGAAGTTAGATTTTGCTGCAACTGAAGGACAAAAAAAGAAAAAAAAGACTTAGCCCTAATAGTGATTTAAACTTTCGATTACAATTAATTCACATACCCTAAACAAGGCATTTTGATAAGTAAGTTATATTAACTACTACAGGCAAGTCACAGTATCCTTTGTGTGAATAAATTACATATTACTAAAAAGGATAGTTAATAACATTACTATGTTTTATGTGACAAGTAAATATTCCTTTCTAATGCCCCAAATTTCCATTTCTTAATCCTATGTTTATCTAAGTAAGACATACAAATGTCTTTTTGTGGTTTCGTTCATAATATACACTAACAGATATTTGCTTTACATAAGTACTCACTTGCGTTTAATTCCATTTAAAAGTATAACACATTCAAAAACATCAGTTAAAAATAATAATCATTATAAAAAAACATAATGGGAGAAAATAAGTAAAATTCTTTCAGGAATCATGAGGCTCCCAACATCAAGCTTGAGGCAGGTCTTCAAAAGGGAAGAGAAGAATAAAATAAACAATCTTAAAATTTGCATGGAGCCACAAAAGACCATGAATAGCCAAAGCAATCTTGAGAAAAAAAGAACAAGGCTGGAGGCACCATGCTTCATGACTTCAAACTATATTACAAAGCCATAGTAACCAAAACGGTATGATATTGGCATAAAAACAGACACAGAAATCAATGGAACCAAATAGACAGCCCAGAAATAAACCTACACATACATGGTCAATTGATTTACAACAAAGAAGCCAAGAATATACAATGGGGAAAGGACAGTCTCTTCAATAAATGGTGTTGGGAAAACTGGACAGCCACATGCAAAGAATGAAACTGGACCTCTATCTTACACCAAACACAAAAATTAACTCAAAATGGATTAAAGACTTAAACATAGAACCTAAAACTGTAAAACTCCTAGAAGAAAACATAGGAAAAAAGCTTGTTGACATTGGTCTTGATAATGATTTGTTGTATTTGACACTGAAAGCAAAGGCAACAAAAGCAAAAATAAATAGATGGGACTATATCAAACTAAACAGTTTCTGCACAGCAAAGGAAGCCATCAGAATAATGAAAAGACAACCTACAGAAAATATTTGCAAATCATGTATCTGATAAGGGGTTAATATCCAAAAATATATAACTCATACAACTCAATAACAACAAATCTAATTAAAAAATTTTTAAATGGGCAGAAGATCCAAATAGACATTTTCCAAGGAAGACATACAGATGGCCAACAGGCACATGAAAAGTGCTCAACATCAGTAATCATCAAAACATTAAAAACAGAACTACCACATGATCCAACAATTCCACTTTTAAATATTTATCCAAAGAAACAAAAACACTAACTCAAAAAGGTATCTAAACCCCCATGTTAATCACAGCATTATTTACAATAGCCAAGACATGGAAACCACCTAAGTGTCCATCAATGGATGAATAAATAAAGGAAATGTGGTATATATACATATACAATGGAATATTATTCCACCATTAAAAAAGAAGGAAATCTTGCCACTTGTGACAATATAAAAGAAACTTGAGGACATTATGTTAAGTGAAATAACTCAAAGACAAATACCATATGATCTCACTTATATGTGGAATTTCAAAACAAAACAAAAACAAAACAAAACAAAAAATTCATGGATACAGAGAACAGATTGGTCGTTATGGGGTGGGGGAGTAGAGCATAGGAGAAATGGGTGAAAGGTGAAGGTGGTCAAGAGGTACGAACTTCCAGTTATTAAACCAACGTAATGGGAAAGTAATGAACATCATGGCAACTACAGTTAATAATACTGTATTGAATATCTGAAAGTTGCTAAGAGAGTATATCTTAAAAGTTCACATCACAAGAAAAAAGAATGTGTAACTGTGTGGTGTTGGATGCTAACTAAACATATTGTGGTGATAATTTTGCAATATACACACACATCAAATCATTATGGTGTAACCTGAAACTAATAATAATATATGTCAATTATATCTTAATTTTTAAAATTTAAAGTTTTTTTTTAAAAAAAGAAGGGAAGGAGGAAGACAGGTCTGCTTGTATCTCAATCACAAAGACTTTGCTGTAATATCAAAAGTACAGATGATATCAAGTTAATTCTTAATTTCTTTTTAAATAATAAAATGTTGCACCAGATTAATAGAGATACAATCAAAAAATGTCATTTGGGTCAAGTTTTATCTTTCTCACTCCCAAATCTACAGTCAAAAGTACTAATTACAAAAAACTGATTTTGTAGAATTGGCTCTTTTTTGCTTTCTAAGGGATGGAAAAATTCTAATGAAACATACCAAAACAAAATGACCAAAGCAAAGAATCAGTGGGCCAGAAAAATCCAAATTTCCCTGATTCTGACTAAGGTCCAGTGGGAAAGAGCACTAAACCAGAAGTCAGGCACCCTAATTTTAGTGCAGCCCTACCCATGAAAAAACAATTTAATTACTAAACTACTCAGTTTTCCTCATTTAGTAAAGAGAAATCTCACCTACTCCACCTACTTCCAAAACCGTTGTGATGATAAAATGAAACAGCATATGTAAGAAATATAAATAATTACATTTGTGGAGAATTATAACTATACACATATACACACAGAGCTTCACAAATATAAGGCAACAATCCATTAATCATTATTTTATAGTACAGATGGATTATTTTAATTAATCCATATATTATCTTTATGCTTAACAAATTTTAATATTATAATACTTCGTTATTTCAATTATTCATTGAACTTTAATAAACATATTTAGTAGTAAATGTCAATAAAGTGAAATCTTGATTATTCAGCCAGTTAGGTCTTCTACATTGTTCATAAGGCAGTTTACCCAGGAAAAAATAATAGCAATTAAATTCAAATCAGATAAAATATATTTCTCAGCTACTCTTTTAAAGATCTGGTAGGAAAGAGAGGCTTAAATAAATGATAAATTTAAGATTATTACGATTAATTTATATTTCATTTAGCAGAGTTCACATTCTCTAAAAAAAATATATCGCAAGTACTCAATATTTTTTCTTCTATGTCTGAAATCACCCCCAGTAAATGTACAACTCTAATTCCTATTAAGTATTGTTCTCCAGGTAGAACAAAACTATTCAACTGTACTTCTTTTTCTTCATAGGATAGACAAACCTTTCAACCTGATTTTCAAAGGGAGAATGAGTGTAAAGATTTTCCTTACATCTTCAAGCAGAGGTCTTCCATTCTGCAAATAAACTCCATGAAAATAGCTCTTAGATAAAATCATCCTGTCATAAAACAGGACAGTCAGTAGTCACGAGCATTTGAAAAGCACTTGAAGTGTGACCCTATTTGCTCACACTCTAGAAATAAACATATAATCCATGCTGCTTTCTTAATCACTGCAATCTAAATATTGAACAGCTTGGCTTTCGATATTATTTTTCCAGCATACAGAAGGAAAGAGACTAGCCATTTTGAGAGTAATCAGTTTAAGAATTAATCCATTTCAGAGGCGTAGGTCTCTCTGAAACCAGTTTTAGGACCAAATGTAATCCTAGAGTAAAGAAATTTTGCCTGAGTAACTTTCCAACATAAAGACTGAGAAATCACCTGTAAAAAATATAAGTATTTCAGAGTAGGCAATAATATAAATGCCTACATTTAACCTAAGTCTGGAGGAAGTGAGCAGAACTGGGATGAAGTTTGAAAAACATTTCAATACCTTTTTCTGCAGGGCTTTTTCCAGAATCTACGACCCTCTAACCCCCTTACCCCTAGCTTTTCCCTTAATCTCTTCCAATTTACCTGCCTACCTTTAAGAAACTGTACAGAACAAGCCAGGAAATAACTGGAAGAAAGGAAGACAAAACCAACTATTCCACTACCTTTGCCCCAACTTGAATCTCTGATTTCAAAATCTCTGACAACCTATAAATCTTGGCTAAAAAAAACTTAACAATTGAACCTTCTCTGTTCCCCTCCCTGATCCCACTTCCCTCCCTCTTTCCCAGAGGTAACCACTTTGCAGACATGTGTGTCTATCATTCCTATCATTGACTATTTAAACATCATCTACATATGATTGCTTTTATAGAATTAAACTCCACAAGCCCACAGGCTGTGCCTGATATTGCCTTCTGTATAGCATCTAGTAATCAGCATACTCTAATCATTTAAAAGCTACAAATATCTCTAAAGAAAATTAATAAATATTTAGTAAAACTAAACAAAACCATACATTGTCAGAATAGTGAAAAAGAAACAAATTTCTTCCCTATTTATGAAATTCAGCTAGGTGTCTATTATGTAAAGATGATCCAAAAATTCAAATTATTGAAAAATTGGGTTTTGGACTTCCCTGGTGGCACAGTGGTTAAGAATCTGCCTGCCAGACTTCCCTGGTGGCGCAGTGGTTAAGAATCCGCCTGCCAATGCAGGAGACATGAGTTCGAGCCCCGGTCCAGGAAGATTCCACGTGCCATGGAGCAACTAAGCCCATGCGCCACAACTACTGAGCCTGCGCTCTAGAGCCTGCAAACCACAACTTCTGAGCCCGTGCACCACAACTACTGAAGCCCGCGCAGCTAACGCCCATGCTCCGGAACGAGAAGCCACCACAATGAGGAGTCCGCGTACTGCAAAGAAGAGTAGCCCCCGCTCGCCACAACTAAAGAAAGCCCGTGCCCAGCAACGAAGACCCAACACACCAAAAATAAAAATAAAATAAATTTTAAAAAAGAATCCACCTGCCAATGCAGGGGACATGGGTTCGAGCCCTGGTCTGGGAAGATACCACATGCGATGGAGCAACTGAGCCTGTGTGCCACAACTACTGAGCCTGAACTCTAGAGCCCGTGCTCCGCAACAAGAGAAGCCACCGCAATGAGAAGCCCGCGCACCACAATGAAGAGTAGCCCCTGCTCACCACAACTAGAGAAAGCCCATGCGCAGCAAGGAAGACCCAATGCAGCCAATAAATTACTTAATTAAATAAATAACAAATAAAAAATAACAAAAAAAGATATATTCATCCCCATATTCACTGAAGCATTAAAAAAAAAAAGAAGTTGGGTTTTAATTTAAAAGACTGATTAAATAAAATGTAAAAGACCAAACAAAATTTAGGTTGGAAAAAATGTATTTTCACCCAAATAATTCCCTATAAACTCAACAATTACAATTTATTCTGATTTTTTTTGTTGTTGTTTTACCACATTAGAAGTTATTTTTCTGTATTCCCTAGGCAGCAACAAATAACACCATGCATGAGGACTGATATAATTACATGCCAAAAAAGACAGACCAGCACCCTCACACTCCAAACTCCCCTCTGTGGCTCCTTCATGCCCCATATGTTGCTAATAAAACTGTTTCAATCATACCTATGAGACAGTTTTACTGACATAATAGCGGGCCTCTTGGTTCTTCACAAGGCAAACCATACCACCAAAACTGTTACAAATGCAAATTTTAAGACTGAAGCAAGTAGAAATCTATATTACATCTGTGTGTGTGTGTGTGTGTGTGTGTGTGTGTGTGTGTGTGTGTGTGTACATAGATACATATATATTTTGGAGTACAGAAACCTGCATTAAAACTACAATTCCACTACTTGATTCTGTAAACTTTAAAATGCCCATGCTAGCTATACAGACATATAGAAGGTTCTGAGATCTGACAACAGTATGCCGTCGAGAAACTGTAACCATAGCATTATCCTTTTATATTGTTAAAATGATCAAATCAAATATCTAACTGGTAGAAAATAATGACTGTCAGAATTACTAGTAATAATCATATTTTTTTATGTTAGTTTCAGGTTTACAACATAGTGATTCGATATTTTTATAGACTATAATAGGGTATGTTCCATGTGCACCTGAAAAGAATGCAAATTCTGCTGGTTTTGGATGGAAAGTTCTACGAATATCTATTAAATCCATTTGGCCTAATGTGTCATTTAAGGGTACTGTCTCCTTATTGATTTTCTGTTTAGATGATCTATCCATTGATGTAAGCGGGGTATTAAAGTCCCTTACTATTATTGTATTACTGTCAATTTCTCTGTTAATATTTACTTTATAAATTTAGGTGCTCCTATATTAGGTGCATATATGTTTATGACTGTTATATCCTCTTTTGGATTGACCCCTTTATCATTATATAATGTCTTTCTCTGCTTTATTTTTTTAATAGACTTTGTTTTAAGCTCTAAGTAGTCTGATATAAGTATTGCTACCCCAGCTTTCTTCTGATTTCCATCTGCCTGTAATATATTAGTAATTTTATAATTTTATAATTATTAGTAATAATTATAAAAAGATCCAAAAAGGAAGGGAAAACAATGGAACACTGAAGCAACAATTAGAAATTTTACAAACCTACTAAACTGATAAATGATCTGGTGTTCATGTGCCTCTCTATTTCAGGAAACTAAAACACTTCCATCACATGTATGGTTAATTTCACCATATGTAAAGTTTTCTCATAAAACATGAATGCTGAAATTATTTAACAAAAAGGTTTTTTTTTTTAATCCTGCTATTATAGGAAACGCTCAGTTAGATCAAGATAAATGCATTTCTCAATTTTTTCCAGAAAACTTCTCTAGGGGACCCTCCCTAAGATGTTTCAACATGATCTCAATTAGTAAATCCTCTGGGGACAAGACTCCTTTTAATAAGTCAGCCTAAGAACAAAGGGGTATATGATGAATTCTAGTCTCCTTTGAGCTGTGATGACAACAAATAGGAAACAGGAAGCAGGGGTGGTAGTTCAAGTACAAATCTTTCACAGGACCGTATGACCATTATCTCAGGGCTCAAAAGCCCCAATCAACACCACCACGCAGAGGAGGGAAAAGGGCCTAAGCTGAGAAGGCCTGGAGAAGTGGTCAAAAGGACCGATCTTCTAGGGAGTGATCAAGCCTAGAAAACATACCAACTCTAGAACACAATAGCTTAGCCTACAGGGATGAACTTCTAGCACTGACATAAGCAACTGGAGGGCACCCTATTTGTTGAAAGATGAATTACTGCATTTGAAATCATAGAATTCTAGAGTGGGCAGGAATCTGTGGATCATCCATGCTTCCTTCCACTAAATGCAAGAAGGCTTCATGTAGCATTCTAATCAGGTAGATAATGACCCAGTCTCTTCGGGAAAACTCACAATCATGGGGAGCTTAAAAGCAACTGTTGACCCATTCCTTTAGGCTTTGCTTGCATACGAGTGTGTCATTTCAAGCCTAAGCCTTCTTGCTCATCAATGACGTTGGCCTGCCTACTTAGACTTCAGATCTGACCTGCTCCATCAGACCCAGACCCAGACTTTGACTTCGTCCAGTTTCTGGACTCCCAGTATCCACATACAGGTCAGACATTCTAAATGGAATTATGACCCTAGTCTATCACTACCTTAGGCCAGTTCCCATGTATAGCTCCCGTGGTCTGCCCTCCTCTATGAAAGAGCACTGCTACCACCACCCCTAAGTCTGCCCACTGCTCAGTCCTAACAACCCTATGATCACAGATAAGCTTAATACTAGAGGAATCCATCTTGGCCCCTCCAATCCAACAATCTTCTCTGTCCCATTGCCTTTGGCTAGTTATTAACATTCTACCAGGGCCCAAGAGCATCTGGAGTTCTAATAAAAACTATAGATCTTCTCCGAAAAAGGCCCAATTGCATACATAATATTGTACATAATTTCAGAGGGTTCCCATGAACTGCAAGTTAAGAATCCCTGCTATCTATAACAGGGGTTCTTATATTTTAAAAATTAAATACAGATTCCACATACACTGACACACTAAAGGGTACTTTTGCTAGACTCCCTTGCAACTTGAGATCTGCATGTGCCCTAGGTTTCCCAAGGAGGAACACTCCTAGGAGAACAAAAGGAGAAAGAAACAAGGAAAGGTAGCAACCAAGGACAGTCAGATCAGCCCATCCAGCAATGATGGCAGGCAAGACAATGATTCTTCTGGGGCCAGCAGCAAAAGCCAAGCCTCCTCATTCACCAGCTTCCAAACCTGAACAGGGGAGCATGGCTCTGAGACCAGAGACGGCTGTGGCTCCCTTAGCAAGCCAGATGAGACCAGAGACGGCTGTGGCTCCCTTAGCAAGCCAGATGAGAAGTGTGGTTCCAGGAGCTGTTCCCATAAGCTCAGCCTACAGTCCATTCTCTCTGCTCCTCTACTCCTCAAAGATTCTATAAACTATTACAACTTAATAAACCCCCTTCTGCTTAAACCAGCTATAATGATTCTGTTATCTGTCACTAAGAGAGTCCTTTCCAATATATGGACCAACCAAACGGAACACATGAAATAAATATTCAAATACAGTACCAAAACTAGGCTTGAAAATATAGGCCTATGGTTGCATAACAATGCGAATGTACTTAGTGCCACTGATCTATGCACTTAAAATGGTGAAAATGGTAAATTTTATGTTATATATATTTTATCTCAATTTTTAAAAATATGATTTTTATAAACACCCCCCCAAAATCTATATTTCAGCCCAGGAATCAAGAACTCTTAGATAACCTTGATTTAGTTAACTTATTCCTGTTCCAATAGTATCAAGCAAGCAAGTCACTTAGCCTCTTAGTCTAGCCTCTTGGTCTCCTAAGTGTAAAAAGTGGAAGAAATCTCAACATATATTAGGGATAAGTCAGACACTAAAATTCTGCAATGGGTCAAGTGGAGGGTGGGAAAGGAGCAAGGCAATATTTGTTGCAAACTTACTATGTGAGTTTGCAACATGCTTTCCATATATGCTTTCCATATATCCTCATTTAATCCACACAATAATAACACCCACACAACCCCATTCATAATAATGCTTCAAGGTAGTTGTTACAATCCTTTTCTTACTTATGAGAAAGTGGAGGAAGAAAAGCTAAGCAACTCACCCAAGGTGCACAGCTACTACTGACTGCTGGAGTAATGACAGATCAAGATCTGTCTGACGCCAAGGCCCTGGCTCTTTCTATACCACATTTCTCTTACTGACTGCCACAGCCACAGTGCTCAGCAGGCAAGGGCTAATTAAATTATCCACAGTGATGGAACCATCGCCCAGCCAGGAAAGCAATTCCTGAAAAGCGTCACCTAGACCATTAATATAGTATGCCCTGTAGAGTCAAGTGTGATGTTCAAATACAGAAATGACTAGATGATGATGATTATAATGATAATAGCATCCAGCTACCATTTACTGAGTGCCTATTATGCTTTAAGTGCTTCATATACACTACTTCATTTAATCCCCTGAACATCCTAGTAAGAAATGCACAGTAGGTGTTACCTTCATTTTACAACAGAATAAAATGAGATGCAGAGTTAAATTAAGAACTCTGTCAAAGATTACACTGCAAGTCAAGTTCAGAGCCAGAATCTGAACCCAAGTCTTATAAAGCCCAAATACATGTGTGGGGACCACAACGTGTATTTCCTTTTCTCTTCTAAAGAGCCAGACATGGGCCTTATACCCATAAACATTCAATAAACCAGTGGTTTTACTTTGAAATTAGGGACACCAAATGCAGACCAAGAGGTTACACAAATTTAGCAGTTTAGTGCTGACATGTACGGAAAAGACATGAAGGAAGAAATGATAATGAAGAGTCCATCCCTGAAGGTCAATATATGTTTGCCAGTGAAAGGATCAGAGTCCCCTTACTTCACACTCTTTCAGCCTAGCCCATCTCTCACTTCTCCCCACCACAAGGGAAAAAAAGAGCTATAGACAAGCAACAAGACTTGCTCTATCAACCCTAGCACACTGTTAGAAATTAAACAGACTACATTGTCCTAAGAGAACTGTATGAAAGGAAGGAAATCACCGGGAAGGCATCTGATTCAGCAGGTCTGAGGTGGGGCCTGAGAATTTGCAGATCTAACAAGCTCCCAGGTGATAATGCCCCAGACCACACAAGTTTCATCTAGTATCATCCTAAAGCTTCTTTTTGTCCACCAAGTTCAGCCACCAAAGAGTAACTAATGACAGTTAGGAAGACGATGTTTATCTCTCTTTGATACAGCAAGGCTTTAAATGGAGATATAATTAACAAGCTGGAAAAGAGCCAAAGGGTTGGCAGGGTAGAAGCTAGGGAGGCGACCACACCATCTAAATCCAGATATCAATGGGCTCTCAATGAATCCAGTAAATTTCTAAAACTATCAATGACACATGTAATATGTATTTGTTAGAAGTTATAGGGTGGGGTGTGGGGGAAGAGGAAAGGGAATAAAATTTTAATAAGTGAAATAAAATTTAAATAAAGGGAATAAGATTATAAATTATATAACCAACATGCGGAAGCTCAGCACCAAGAGAAAATGTTGCCCTAGCCCGGTACAAAACTTTTATCTTTTGATAAAAAATAGGCCTAACTTTTAGTAAAATAACTTTGTTTCCCAAATAAACTGTAGCAGCATAAAAAGTTGACAGCAATAGGAATTCAGTGTTTTCCCAGATGATAATAATGAGCTGCAAAGGTCAAGAAAACTCAAGACAGAACATACACAATGATGGAGTCACTGTTCTCTTTTATTTACAAACGGAGAAAGGAACTTATTTATTTAGTATCATTATGACAGACCCACCCATATATGGAAATAGTAGCTTGTGTAGTTAACTCAGAATATGGTCCAAAACCACATGTTCTGGACTACAAGGAAAATCCAGTCTCATAAAGCAAAAACACCACTATTTAAAATTACATGCTAGCAAAATTAACAGCTTATAGAGTACAGCCTTCTATTAAACAAAATCCAGGACATGATTTTGGTTTTGCTTGTTTCAATTCAACTGACATCAGGACACTTAAAGTCTACCAAGATACCATATCAAAAATAAATAAAAACTGAAAAAGCAATTATAAAGAAAAAGAAACTGATATAGTGGAACTGACATAGTAGGGAAAAAATGGAAAATAATCTAAATGTCCATCAACAGCAAAAAAGATAAATGGTGTTATAATCATAAAACTGAATATAATACAGCTCTAAAATTCACTGAACTATATAGCAGGGTATTATGGGCTGAACTGTACCTCCCCAAAATTCATATCTTGAAGCCCTAACCTCCAATGCCTCAGAATGTGACTATATTTGGAGATAGGGCCTTTAAAGAGGTAATTAAATTAAAATGAGTCTAATAAGGTGGGCCCTAATCCAATATGACCAGTGTCCTTATAAGAAGAGGGAATTTGTACACAAAGAAACACCAGAGATATACACCCACTCACCATGTGAGGACAGAGCATATAAGGTGCCCAGCAAGAAGATGGTCACCTGCAAGCCAAGGAGACCTCAAAAGGAAGCAAATCTGCCAACACCTTGATCTTGAATTCCCAGCCTCCAGAACTGTGAGAAAATGAATTTCAGTTGTTTCTACCACCCAGTCTATGGTATTTTGTTATGTCGGCCCAGGAGAATACAAATGATCTCAAACTCAAATATTCATAAGAATCACCTGGAAGCCTTATTAGAACACAGACTGCCAGGCTCTACTCTCAGAATTTCTGTTCAGTGGGTCTGGAATGAGGCCTGAAACAGAGCTAGCCTCATGGATGCACAAACATGCTTACAAGGGCCCCACTCTTGGTGTAATGTTTTGACATTACCATCTCCAAATTATTAATAGTTTGAACAAGGGTTCTAACATTTTCATTTTGCACTGGACTGCACAAATGTATCCAGTCCTGGCCTGAGAATTTTTATTTCCAACAAATTCCCAAGTGATGCTGAAGCTGCTGATCAGGTACCACATTCTGAGAGTCACTGAACCACAGCAACGTCTATCAACCCAGTTAAGTCTAAAAACATAATATTGGGCAAAAAAGATCAAGCTACAGAAGAACAAGGATAGACGGCATTTATATAAGGTTTTTGTTATGGGTACGCATATATTAAAGTATGAAAACAAGCATGGCAATGTAAACACCAAACTGAGAATCCTTGCTAACTCTGAGGCCAGGGAAAAGAGAACGGAACTAGTGATCGGCACCACAGAAAGCCTCAGCTCTGTCTACAAAGTTCTACTTCTCAAACAAGTTAAAAATTGAAGTAAACATGGCAAAAAGGTTCAGTTTTGACACAGCTGAGAAAGAGTTACATTGTGTTACTCTCTTTATACCTTTTTGTACTTTTCTATAAAATTTTTCAAAGAAAAAAGAACCTTAACTTTTATAGAATCTGAGTAATTTGGTATCACCCACAATCTGGAATCTAAAATATTCCATTCAAAATTTTTAAATTTGCCAGTTGGAAGAATAATTCTACTTATGAAAAAAAAACTCTTCACAAGAACCAAGATATAAAGTTATTTGAAGTCTGAGAATCATAATTTAAAAGAATAAATAGATATAAATCCACTTTAAATAAACAACACATCTAAAAAATAACTAACATACTATGTAAATTAAGAACACTAAGAATGAGAACTACTATCCCTTAGAAATAATAATAGCTGCAACATTCAGGTTAGTTTGACTCTAGTATGTCTTTTGCATGCAATGACAAATTTTAAGCTGTTTAGTGAAACACAAATAAAACATAATAGGTGGTGACATTTTACCAAACCTAGAGAAATATGAAAAGGTTATATCTCTAACAAATAGAAAATCCATGCAAATTAAAATGAAAGGAATAAAAATAAATATTAGAAAGAAGTTTTCAATCTAAAAAATATAGAATAAATACAAATTTCATAAATAATAACTTAACTATAAAATTAACCAATTTGTATAAAAAATGAATAATCAGTGCTATTTTGATTTTACTGGGAATATGAAATGGAAAAACTTTCCAGAAAGCAATTTAAAAACATAAATCAAGGGCCTTAAAAATATTCACTCCCTTTGATGCAATAATTTTCTTTCTAGGAATATATCCTATGGAAAAAATCAAAATTATGAAAACATTCATACACAGATATATTCATCATAATATTATGTACTATAGAAAAAAATTACAAAACACTAAATAAATCATGATACATGCATATGATAGATGAAATTTTAATGATTTGTGGGAATTGATTATGATATAAAATTAAATAAAAAGGAAGATTATAAAGTTACACATACAATGATCCTAACTATGGAAAACTATAAAATTTCAAGGAAAAAAAAAATGAAAGGAAATACACAATATGAAAGGAAATACACAATATTAACAGTCTGCCTCTGGATAACAGGATCATGGGTGATTTGTTTCCTTAGCTTCTTTTCTATAACATATATGTATTATTTTCACATTTAAAAAAATAAAAACTAAAAAATATTAGCACTTTTCACTAAATATAAAACATTTCAATCTAAGGTATTAGAGCATTTAATAAAGTACCTTAACTGTTAGTTTAATAAATCTTTGAGGGCTTCCCTGGTGGCGCAGTGGTTGAGAGTCCGCCTGCCGATGCAGGGGACACGGGTTCGTGCCCCGGTCCGGGAAGATCCCACATGCCGCAGAGCGGCTGGGCCCGTGAGCCATGGCCGCTGGGCCTGCGCGTCCGGAGCCTGTGCTCCGCAACGGAGAGGCCACAACAGTGAGAGGCCCGTGTACCGCAAAAAAAAAAAAAAAAAAAGAATAAATCTTTGAAACATTCATTCCAGTAAAAAGCTGATTATATCTGAGAAGATATAATATACTTTTCAAACTACAGACATTCTTTAAGAAGTTATTCATAGTTTTTCTTCTATTCTAATTCCTTTCAGTCAAAGGCACCTACGGTTCTTCTAGCATCAAAGTATCTATTACATATCTTAAATTGGTTTCCTAATCTATCATTCTAGAACACAATCAATGTAACATTCTAAATCACACATTTTCATCAACCTGCCTAAGGATAATGGCTGAGACCCCAATACCTCCCAGTCTCTGAGCTGTCCCTGTACCTATAATATCTCTATTTTACAAACCAGCTCTATAAGGAAAGTATCATTACCTTGACTTTGTAGATGTATGAACTCAGAGAGGCTAAGCAATTGTCCCAACATCACACAGCTAGAAAGTAGCAGAACTGGGACTTAAACCCTGGTCATTCAACTGCAGTACATCACAGCACCTTTCAATAGAGCTGTCATAACATAAAATCCTGGTTTGTTTGGTTTTTGTTGTTTTTGTTGCAATTTTAACCCTGCCTCCTATGGACAAACAAGGACAGCGTTCCAGAAAAAGATACAATTACAAAAAAATGTAATTAAAGGAGATAGCTATTAATCATAGAAAAGGATTTCAATCTGTATCCTTATCACCTACTTTGTACACTTACCTGCTGAACACTGACCTCACACACCTGAATCACTCGGCCAGAGATGAGAGAATACAGGTAACCAGGTAGAGCTGTGACAGGCTATATTTTCCAAAAACAGCCACAGCAATATTTCCAGTCCCACATGCCCTTTCAGTCACTTGCCACTCCCTCACCCAAAGGCAGGAACAATTAATTTCCCCTTCAGCTTATGTTGAGCTTTGTATCAAGGAATAAAATGCCTGAGAAGTAATACTGTGTGATTCCTAAAGGTAACCTATAAAAGGCAATACAGTTGTCCCTCCGTATCCGCAGCTTCCACATTCTCAGATTCTACCAACCACAGATCAAAAACATTCGGGAAAAAAAAAAAAGAAATTCCAGAAAATTGTGAAAAGCAAAACTTGAATTTGCCACACACGGGGCAACTATTAACATGGTATTTACATTGTAGTTACAACCATTTACATAGCATTTACCTTGTATTAATTATAATTGTATAATTATAATTGATAATTATAAGTAATCTAGAGATGATTTGAAGTATATAGGAGGATGAAAATACTACACCATTTTAAATACAGGATTGATCATCCCCCGACTGTGGTATCCTGGGGAGATACCAAGGACAACTGTATAGGTTCTTTCTCTCTCTCTCTCACTCTGGCTCTAACTTGCTCTCTTCTCCCTCCCTCCCATTTTCCTCTCCCGCTCTATTTTCTCTCCCTTGTCCCCCTCTTCCCTCCCTCTCACCCTTCCAACCTAGTCACCATACTGTAAGGAAGCCCAGGTGACACGCAAAGGCTACAAATAGGTGCTCTAACCCAGATTCCCAGTTGTAATCTCAGCTGACAGCCAGCATCGCCCAGCAGACATGTTCCTGAACAAACCTTCACATGATTCTGGCCCTCCCCTTTGAGCCACACAGCTGACACAAAGTGTAGCAAAGACAAACTATGCCAAATGGACCATTCCAAATCACAGACTCCTGAGCAAAATAAATGTTTTTAAGCCACTAAGTTTTACAGTGGTTTGTCAAGTAGTAAGGGTCACCAAAACAGATATTTGGGGCTGTATTCACAGCAAGTTAAAGAGTTTTGTGATCATTCCATTCAAACTTGTATGATAACTTTCTGCAATTATCCTCTTTAAAGTAGCTAAACCATAGCCAGCCCATATAGCTCCTTTGACTTCGATTGGTCTTTGGAAACCTGAACCTTCAGGGCTGCTTGATTCTCCTTTTAGAGTCAAACTGTATACCTTGTTGAAATAAAGTTTCACTTTAAAGGTTGGTGTGAGGTGTCACATCCTTTCAGGGTGCAGTTCTAAGCAAGGATGCCAAGAAACTCCCCTCTAGAAGACAGTCGTGGCACCCGTGTTTTAGCTGATACCACAAAAGACACTTGTAGAAAGTTATCATCAAGTACCAATGATCTCTAGAGTACAGTAGTTCCACAAAATATTTTTAAGTATAGAGAATGCAGAGTAAAACAGTGCAGAGTGAAACACAGACAGATTTGAGTAGAAAGGGAAAAAAGAATGACAAAGCATTGCACTTCTTATGCAGACACTCTGTACTCTGCAGATTTGTCTACCAATTTAGGCCAGTGTACTGTTTATTGACTGCCTTGACTTTTCATTTTTTATATAGCTTCAAATGCAAGTTCTAATCAAATAAGCTGAAATAAGTTAAAAACTTCTCCTTTTTCGTATAAATATAATTTTACCAGCTACAAAACATTTCAGTGATGAGGTGTGCATGAAGCCAACTAAATGTAAATAGAACAGAAACCTTGAAATCAGTTTACTTCATAGCTTTTAGGAAGGAATTTTAGAATGGTAGTGGCAAGTATCACATTAAAAATTTAACCAAAGTTAGTTATTTGTAGAGATAAATGATCAAATGATATGATCATAACATGTTCCTTGATGATAAAATACATCAGGTTGGTAATCAAATACAAACTCCGTGAAGATGAGCCCCCCAAAAAAAGCTTTTGTTTTAGGCATAGTTTTCACTAGCACAAGACCTTTTTTTTTTTAAGACCTTTTTGACAGTATAATGAAGACCAAACCTTTTTCTGCTGTTAAACCTAGGTCTCTCACAGCTCTAACCTCCCAATAAAATCTTATTGCAGCTCACACAGTATAGGAAATACTAACACCACTGGAAAAGTAAAATTCTTCTGTTCTTCTTCATTAACTTTTGAGGGTGTGGTTTATGTTCATCAGATTGTTAAGGAACCATTGACTGAAACCGCCCCCCGTGGCCAGGCACGATGATCACCACCTGCATGAGTTGTCTTGCAACAGGAGGTCCCAACACGGAACATGGTGCTGCAGCCGAAATGTAACCAGGAGGATTCAGGAGGGGCCAAGAGGAGGGAGGAGACGCCAGTCCTTATGTCCTGCCAACCTCCCAGAAAACTTCGCACTGGAATCCATCTTGGCTGAGAAATGCACACACCACCAAGAAGGACCCTGAGTCAAACCAAATATGGGCCCAGCAAGATGATTGGCCAGAGACAACCCAGAAACTAACCCCATTACCATAAAACTTGAGACTGCGAGCCATGTGGCAGAGCAGTTCTCCTGCTGCTCCTCACTCGAGCACCCCTTCCCCATAAAGTCTTTTGCTTTGTCAGCCCATGTGCCTCCTCGGACAATTCATTTCCGAGTATTAGACAAGAGCCACTCTTGGGCTCTGGAAGGGCTCCTCCTTCCTGCAAAAACATGAGTTGCTAAAATATATGTCATATATAATGGACACAGGGTTCATTGCCAAAACAATTTATATCCAATCCTTTGATGGAAATAATATTCTTCAAATACCTAAACTTCAGATTGAAAAGAAAGAAAATGAATCCAAAAGTTTATCTGTTATCCCTCCTTCTTTTGAGGGGGGAAAAAAACTGTACAAAAGAAATTACAATCTATAAACCTACAAAACTATAGAGAACAGTGAAAAACAAGGTGAAGGTTTACAAATATTTATGCTTTTTGAAATAAAATGTTAAGATGAATTTATCCTTTGTAGTCCATATCTGTTGTGTAAAACACTAAGGAATCTAATAAGTTTTAAGGGTTGGTTTGATATAATGGGAACTAAACAGTTGAAAATACTCAAAACTTTAAAGCACACTGGTTACTGGAGCAGGTTTTCAAGACTGATTGGGTAAACTAACCTATACAAACCTAAAAACAGGAAGCGACAAGTGAAGGTTTGTTAAGAATTTGCAACAATTCCTACTAAAGAGAAGGTTTTCATTACAAAAGAAATGATCCATGGCCTGCAGACCTCTTTTGTTTTAATCTCAATGAGAATACCCTTGGAATTGGCTATAGATCCTACCATGCCCTATGGTGCATTCCTGGATATTCCAATGCTCCTTTAAGAATCTGAGTTAGGGCTTCCCTGGTGAAGCAGTGGTTAAGAATCCGCCTGCCAATGCAGGGGACACAGGTTCGAGCCCTGGTCTGGGAAGATCCCACATGCCGCAGAGCAACTAAGTCCGTGCACCACAACTACTGAGCCTGCGCTCTACAACCCACGAGCCACAACTACTGAAGCCCTTGCGCCTTGAGCCCATGCTCCGCAACAAGAGAAGCCACTGCAATGAGAAGCCCGCACACCACAACGAAGAGCAGCCCCCACTCACCGCAACTAGAGAAAGCCCGCGCTCAGAAACAAAGACCCAACTCAGCCAAAAATACATAAATAAATAGATAGATTAAAAAAAAAAAAAAAGAATCTGAGTTAGTGAAATCTACTTTAGACCCTAAGACTTAGGAAGAGACCATCTGATTTATACATAACAATATCTCAAGCCCCTGGTAGAGCACATACATTCAAAATATATTTGTTGAATGAATTAGAAAGAGGGATACAGGTAAGGAAAGAACAAAAGAGGAAGGAAGAGAGGGAACAGATGCCCTGCTACAAACATGAATAACAAAAGGTTCAAACTGTACAAGAAAATGTAATTGTTTCCCAAGAAAAAAATTCCCAATAAAAATGTATGCTTAGATTCTTGCTAAAAATCCTTGCTTTGGAAATTCTTGCTGTTTTACCCTTTGACCATAGCAGTTGTTCCAAAATCTTTTCCTCTTTTTGAAAGTTCTCAACACCACTTCTGCCTATTCACTCTTAGTAGATGACCGCTCTTTTCCTTCAATAAACTTTCTAAGTCATTTAACATGAGTAACTAAACTCTTCCTATAAATTATAAGCAGACACTCATCCTGGAACAGGAGGGAAGGGGGCAGGGCACAACCTTTGCAAGAATGACACAGCCATAGGACATGACAAAAACTGATTAGAACCAACTAGATCCAAGCTAGGGAAAGATTCGACTTCCAGTGGACCTTGAGCCCCATATGCGCTCACTGTAATACACTACCATGCTAAGTGACAACCCCCCCACACCCGACCAGCACCATGACATTTCTGAGGCCAACCATAAAAGATCAAAGAGTGGGCAGTGGCCCAATTCCTAGAAATCCCTGCCCCTTCCCCAGAAATAGTTGGAATAGTCCTCCCACTCATTAGCCCTATGAAATGACCCAGCCCATAAAAACTAACCACCACATTCTGGGGGACCTCTTGCCTTCTGAGATGACCCACACTCTCTGTGGAGTGTGTTTCTCTCTAAATAAATCCACTTCTTACCTATCACTTTGTCTCTCACTAAATTCTTTCTGCGATGAGACATCAAGAACCTGAGCTTCATTAAGTCCTGAGGCCAGGTGTGTGATTTCAGTTAGAAGACCGTGGGCTCAAGTCCCAATCTGGGTTTAGGCTGGGTTCCAGTCCTGGCACGTGGGTTCAAGTCCTATCTTAGTTGCACAGTGTCAATCCCACATATTTTATTTCCCTGCCAACTCATAAAGAAAAAAAATCCTTTTTCTCTCAAAGTTTAGCCCACATACCTGTGTTAAACATGCCCACTATCCTTTAATTAAGACCATGAACCACCAATCACTCCCTCTCTAAAAGCTTCAATCCCTTTCTTACCACCTATGCCTTTGTAGCTTTTGACAAATTAATCCATTTGCCTCAATCATTAAAATCCTTTGCCTTAATCCTTTATCATTTCAACTCTGTCCACTAAATTTTTCACCAGAGTCTATTCCACTGTCTCCACATCAGTGAAGACATATAGTTGTGTATCTTCAAGCTCACTCTTCAATCCTTTATTTGGTTTCTAATCATACTACCCTGCCAAAGTTGCCCTCAAGAGCCTCCAGTGGTCACCAAACACCAAATGAGCTTCACTTGGTCCCCATGTAATTGAACAAAGTTTGTGTGCCAAGGCACAGTGAGGCCAAATAAACTTGAAGTCGGAGTTTGGAGCAGAGAAAGGTTTACTGCAGGACCAAGCAAGGAGAACGGGTGGCTCATGCTCAAAAACCCCGAACTCCCTGATGGTTCTGGGGGAAAAGGTTTTATAGGCAAAATTTAGGGTGAGCGCTGCAGACTGATTGGTTGGTGGTGAGGTAGCAGGGCGGTGCTGAAGGAACCTTGTGCTCAGCCTGAAGTTGCCATCCTCCACCTGGGTGGGGCTTTAGTTCTGCAGAAGAACTTCAGATAAGATGTTATGTATATTCCTTGGAGGAGGAACCAGGCAGCCCCAAGTCTGCACTACTGTTTCTTAAATGCTCCTCCCTTGCCTCTGCATCCCCTCCCTTCCCTCTGCATCCCCTCCCTTCCCTGATTAGGAACTGTTTGAACCTGCCCTTTGGAACTCAGGGAAGGTCATGGAGGCTAAGTGAAGCCAATTTTCTACAAACAATAAACAGAGGACAGGGAAAGGACTTGTACCTGGGAGCCCCACAAGGTCCTGGTCTGCTTCACTCATGTACCTTCAAGTCTACATAGTATTTAACGTAGTTCATTACCCCATCTTTGAAACTTTCTTGTTTTGACTTCCATAATAGTATACTCTTCTGGTTCTCTGTTTTCTTTCCATTTCTCACAGGCTTCCCTGTACCTCCTAAATGTGAAACTGGAGGGAAGGGGGCAGGGCACAACCTTTGAAGAATGACAAAGCCCCAGGACATGACATAAACTGATTAGAACCAAATGGGTCCAAAATATTGGACAAGTCGACTTCCACTAGACCTTGAGCCTCAGTACAGTTCATTGTAAGACATCAGCAAGCTAAATGACACACCCACAGGCGCCATGAGAGTTCCAAGGCCAGCTATAAGAATCAAAAAGTGGGCGGTGGCCCAATTCCCGGAAATCCTCACCCCTTCCCCCCCAACCTGAAATAGTTGGAATAATCCTCCCACTCATTAGCCTATGAAATTACTCACCCCTATAAAAACTGACAACCCCAGACTTCCCTGGTGGCACAGTGGCTAAGAATCCGCCTGCCAATGCAGGGGACACAGGTTCAAGCCCTGGTCCGGGAAGATCCCACATGCTGCGGAGCAACTAAGCCCATGTGCCACAACTACTGAAGCCTGCATGCCACAACTACTGAAGCCCACATGCCACAACTACTGAAGCCCATGCGCCTAGAGCCTGTGCTCCACAACAAGAGAGGCCACCAGAATGAGAAGCCTGTGTGCCGCAACAAAGAATAGCCCCTGCTCGCCGCAACTAGAGAAAGCCCGCGTGCAGCATGAAGACCCAACACGGCTAAAGATAAATAAATTAAATAAATAAATTTTTTTTAAAAACTGACAACCCCATACCTGGGGCCACTCTTGCCTTCTGAGATGGCCCACACCCTGTCTGTGGAGTGTTTTTCTCTCTAAATAAATCCACTTCTTACCTATCATTTTGTCCCTCACTTGAATTCTTGAGACATCAAGAACCTGAGCTTCATTAAGTTCTGAAACCAGGTGTGTGATCTCACTTGGGTTTTGGCGGGGTTCCAGTCCCAGCACGTGGATTCAAGTCCCAATCTGAGGTGCACGGTTGCAAATGTATGCATTCTTAATTAGCCAGACTTGACAATTCTGCCTCCTTAATCTCATATACAAACTCTCTTTTTCATTCCTATTGTATTACCACTTGTCTGAAACACTAAAATAGACTCCCAATTGGGCACCATGCCTCTCCAGTATTACACCCTCATCCAAGAAACCAACTGCTTTGGTAACATTCCTGAAGTTTAGCCTGCCTCATTCTTCCACTTAAAAGACAGAAAACACACAGATTCAAAAAAACATTTGGTTTGAATCCTAGCTCTGACAATTATTTGTCAAGAGACCTTGGGTAAGTCACTGAACTCTTCTGGTCCTCGGTTTTTCTTTTCTTTAAAATAAACATTGTAATATCTATTAAACAAGAGTTGTTATAAATAAATCAGAAGACCTGTTCAGATCTGACACATAAGAGGTGTTCTATAACCTTCAAGGGCTGTCCAATGCCTAACAAGTAAGATCTATATATGCTTACACAGTTAAACCCAATTATTCTAGTCCAACAGCCAATTGCTCCCTGTCTGCTCCCTATGTAGGACCATAAGACACCCTTCAATGATACACTCTGTACCTTTTGCCTGTTATGTGATCAGCCTGAAATACCCTTTCCCCAAATCTCCCCCTGCCAATTTTCTACCAGTTAAAGTCCAGCTCAAGTATCACACCTTTTAAGAAATGCCTAACATGAAATCATCTTTTTTTCTCTGAATTTTATTTGTACCTCTCTTACACTATGTATTCCATTGAAGTTATTTATACACTAGCCTTTCTTTCTTATTAGAATATAAACTCTCTGAGGGCCAGAATTATATATTTTAACCACTGCATTGTTCAGTACCCTATTCTACAAACAGAAGCATTAAAAGAAGTGACACTTTGAATTGTGAAATTGATTTTCAGTACTATTTATAAAATTTATCCCAAATAATTTACATAGCCACCTATCTTGTCTATATGCTCACTATGAAAATCAAAGTAAAATGTTCAATAAACTGGGGCATGTCTAAAGGGAGATATGATTTCTTTGATTATGTAATTGAACACAAAGAAGAAATAAGACTTTTGTAAGTCTGTTTTACAGAGAATAATATGATTTTAATAAGTTACATCCAATCAATTCAAAAGGATAAACCTTGTCATTTTATTTTATTTTTAAAGATAATTTACACAAATTATCAAATAATTTCATTTTAGAAACACTCAAACATAACAAATGACCATATGCATGAACAAAATGCAGCATAAAGCCGTGTCAATGAAATTGCCAAGGTATTTTACAAAAAGTAATCTGAGTTGACCATTTTTGCTAGAATATATATGTAATTCCTGAATACTAAGCAAAGAAATAAACAAGCAAATCATACATAAAAAGAGTGATCAAATAGTCAACTACAATATTCAAGCACCAAGTGACATTAAGAATGAATAAAAAAGACTACATTACAGCTTTTTTTTTTTTTTTTTTTTTTTTTGCGGTACGCGGGCCTCTCACTGTTGTGGCCTCTCCCGTTGCGGAGCACAAGCTCCGGACGCGCAGGCTCAGCGGCCATGGCTCACGGGTCCAGCCGCTCCGCGGCATGTGGGATCTTCCCGGACCGGGGCACGAACCGTGTCCCCTGCATCGGCAAGCGGACTTTCAACCACTGCGCCACCAGGGAAGCCCTACATTACAGCTTTTTTATCACACATCTATTCCAGAACCTATAGAACCTAAACCATAGAGATGCCTATAGTATACAGAGTGTGCAAGCAAGTACAACGTGAAAAAACAGAAGCAAAGATTAGAGAGAATGGGAAAGCACATGCTTCCAACTGTCTAGTATATACAGTAAATAGTACCTGCTTCCTTGGATAGAAAAGCTCTAAGAGGAAATTGCACCACTGCACTAGTGTGTGTGCAAGTATATGCTTATGCTCTCACGTAGTTGTACCAAAAGACATTACTTGGGTTGCAAAATTAAGCAAGAGCAAATCTGGGTAAGTATCAAGATAAACATTAATGATGCACCCTTGGTAAGGTTCAACAAAGAAGAATAGATCTGAGCACAACTCTTAACACTCTTCAGTCTTCCTGTGTTCACACAACTTGCTTTTCAAACTGGACTAAGCGAGGACCCTAACTAACACTGTCTGGGGAAAGAAGCAGTATTTTTACTTTGGATATGATATCATCTCTCCAGTTGTTGAATCCCTGGCCTCTGGGTAAAACGACTAAACCAATTATTTCATATTTTAAGATACATAATCTATATCTATCTACATAACTGATTTCTCAGCTGTAAGAAGAGTACAAATACTTATTTTCCTATCTATTTCCAACAATAAACATTACTTGCAGTTGACTAAACATCTGTCTCTGAGTATCTTGGTTTTTCAACCCTCATGAGGGTTTAAGTTGACCATTAAGAAATCCTTAACTACTGCCAAATCCAATTCCTTTATAAGGGACTATGGAATGGCCCTATTTTGTATCATAGACCTCTGAGGTCTGATGAAAACTAAGGGCCCTCTCCACAGAAATACCTACTTAAGTACATATAGACAAGATTTTACATGCCACTGGGGGCGGTATTTTAGACTTTCCTAATGTCTGGTGAACTTTGACTTAACTTGCTCACTTTCTCCAAGACTCCCTTAGAAGTGTTTCCAGAGGCTAAATTTGTATACTAATCTCCATCCCAACACCCCTCCAGTTCTACTACCTATCAGCAAGATAAAGCTCCTTTCCTGTACTTTTTTTTCATAATCCCGTAATTCTCTTGCAAATCAGATGACTGTATGCATCATGCTGTACTATTTTAACTGATTTTATTTTCTTCTCCATTGGAATGTGAGCTTCTTAAGGCCAGAAACCATGTCAGGTCCTATTCTATAGCTCCAACAACTAGTACCACACCATGTACAAAGAAAATACTCATTCCAATGTCTTTCAAATAAAGCCATGAGTTGATAATTGCTGAAGACGGGCAATGGGTACATGCAGAATAAGGCAGGAAGGGTGCTTCATTCTACTAGTCTGTCTCCTTTTGTATATATTCCAAGTTTTTCAAATATTAAGGGGAAAAGTCTAGAAAAAAAGAGGCTTGTAGCTATACATCAGTAGCCTCCACATACATGAATGCATCTAAAAACAAACTGAGACTTGTTCATTTTGCCTCAGAGAACTAGAATCAATGAGTAGAAAACAAAATTCTGGCTTCACAAAAGTAAGAACTCTAATAATTAAAGGTGTCTAAAAATGAAGCTGCCACTGGGCTAGGTACAGGCATACCTCAGAGATACTGCAGTTTCAGTTCCAGACCATCACAATAAAGCGAACATGGCAATAAACTGAGTCAAACAAATTTTTTGGTTTCCCAGAGCATATAAAAGTTATGTTTACACTGTAGTCTACTGTGTATGCAACAGCATTATGTCTAAAAAGATAATGTACATACCTTAATTTAAAAATACTTTGCTAAAAAGTACTAAACATCATCTGACACCAGAGGGTTGCCACAAACCTTCAATTTGTAAAAAAAGCACAGTGTCTATGAAGCACAATAAAGAGAAGTGCAACAAAACAAGGTATACCTGTATATTCAAGCAGGAGTTGGCCATTCAGAATGGATTACTATTTGGGGGAAAATGGGAAAAATGAATTCTAAGGGAACTTCAAATCTGTATCTGAAAACACAGTTTATTATTTTAAAACAGATACACAGAAGTCAATATAAAGGTTAACTGTTGATTTCATAAAACATCTACAAAGAATGAAGTCCTTTCTCAAAACCAATTTCCTCGCAAGCCTCATTTTGCAGGCGTGCACTCTCTGGACATCAGCTTCCCCAGCCTTCTGTCAGGTCCTTAATGTGCCCTGCAGCCTCCACTGCACATGCTGCTCCTACTGGAATACTCTTCAGATAGCAGCTAACGCACACTTCTTCGGGGAAGCCCTTCCTACCTGACCAGATCATGCTCTCTGACAACTACCATTCTTTTCTAGAAAGCAGAGACACCGTGTTTTTGCTCACCATTGTATCCCCAGGGCCTGTCACAGAGCCTGGCATGTTGTAAGTGCTCAATAAATATTTGTTGAATGAATGAATGAATACAACATTCCCTATGACCCTAGCATTTTCATAAATTATGATCTAAACTGAATACAAGTCAACTTGCCAAAATATAACCAAGCTATTTCTTTATCACAAGTGATTAAACTACCTCCCTAGAGGCTAAGGACAATAAAAAAAGTTAGCTAGCTCCCAAGGCAATCTTTTTATACTTGTTTTATTATGAAAATATAACACATTTTCAATAACTTTTGGCTTCACAATAAACACAAAAAATTTATTTCCTAGAACTCTAAGATTTTGACAAGCCAAATGATTCTCAAGTCAAACTGTGGGTTATTAAGCTGAAAGAATATACTGTATGAATGTGAAGTTTAATGAGGACATTTAGGTAATGAAGAAGCAGTGAGAGCTTCAGGACAGAGGGACAACCATCAGGGCATATATTTTCAAATGTGTGTTTATAAGAAATATATGAAAATGCCCAGCACAGGAATACTTTCTGTTGCTCAAAAACACTGAACACTGATGACTAAATTCTCTCTTACAAAGGTCAACAACAATCGTCTCATTTATCAGTGCAATTCCTTTAATTATTCATTCTTAAAACCTTCACATAATATACTAAGCAAAAAGGAAGACATAAATTGTGTTTAACACTCAGAAATCACTAATAGGGCTTCCCTGGTGGCGCAGTGGTTGAGAGTCTGCCTGCTGATGCAGGGGGAAGATCCCACATGTCGCTGAGTGGCTGGGCCCGTGAGCCGTGGCCGCTGAGCCTGTGCGTGCAGAGCCTGTGCTCCACAATGGGAGAGGCCACAACAGTGAGAGGCCCGTGTACCGCAAAAAAAAAAAAAAAGAAAGAAATCACTAATATATCTAATGTATACAGAGACAGAGTGGTATTTTATTGACTTCCATCAAAACTGTTTTTTAGGATAAAGTTACAAGATCCTACCTTTAGTATTAAGATTGTGAGAACAAAATTTATTAAATTATTAAAAAGTATAAAAAAATTCTATCCACACCAAAACTATCACTATGGCTAATACACAAAATATTTGAAACTCTAAATAAATTCTAACAAAGCTAAACACTAGGTTTTAGGACTATTTTATTTTTAGTTGCGAGAAATTACCCACTGCCATCTTATTCAGAATTGTGTATTACCTGATAAATTTGAGTTAGAGCCAGCACTGCAATATGTTGAAATCCCTTAGACTCAACCCTGCTTCTTATAACCTTTAGCTTCAATTCTGAACCCAACATGAACCTTCACCCAGGTCATCCACTCCATTATTAGCACCAATCCTGGGCTCAGTCCCTCCTCCACTTCAGAGAGAAATGACAAACTAAGGAAAAGATTAAGGTAAACCTTCAAACTGAGTAATGAACTCCAAAGAATGATTGTTTTTCAATGAAATAAATAAAATTTACCTTGGAGATGCTGGAATGTGAACGTGGAACATGTAAAAGATTTAGCCTAATTCCTGACATTTATTAAATACTCAAAAATTGGAACTAAATATTATTACCACTGTGTTTTAATTTTATAAATTGATTTCCTCTGATATTAATAGTGTAACATAATACATGATTTTCTAACATTCCAAATCTACAAATTAGAAAAAACAAGACTCTAAAAATCCTTTAACTTTTTATTATGAAAACTTTCAAACACACACAGCAGTAGAGATAAGAGTTTAATGAACCATACCACCTGGCTCAACAATTATTGTCACTCTGACAATTTTGTTTCATCTATAGGAAATCTATTCTTGAACAATGCAAAAGTACAGTGAATTGAGATACCCTTTCAAAAGTGTACCCAACATGTTGACCACACAGAAATGATGGGTTTCATGCAAAAACGTTATTTTTGTCTCTTACTGGTCTATTAAACCTGTTCAGCAGTAAACTAACCTCTGCCTTAGGGAAAAAAACTCAAGTAATCCTCATAACTTTCTGGTTCCTAATAAGTAACAGAAAATCATATGATCACTTGAAATGGTAGGTCTCAGTTCAGTAACTTAAAATAACTAGTCTCAGACAGACAACTGGGGAAATTTGAATATGGACTATACATTATATAACTTTATTGTACCAATGGTAAATCTTGGGTGTGATAATGGCACTGTGTAGGAGAATATCTTAATTTTTCAGAGAGAAAAGCTAAAGTATTTAAGAGTAAAGTGTCATTTTCAAATGGTTCATCCCCATCCCACTGGCCAAAAAAGTATACCGTATATATAATCTATACTCGTACCTAACGTTGTTACCTGGTAAAAGGTATGAGGTGTTTATTAGATTACTATTTCACCATTTCTGTAGGCTTAAAATTTTTCAAAATTTAAAGACTACATCCAAATAACAGTCAAAACTCCAAAGTACAGTTAACATTACATCTCATGTTCTCTTTTCAGCTAAGGCCTGCCAAGAGCTGGCCACTGTCAGTGAGGGAGATCCTCACTTCTCAAGATCCCTCTCTTCTCACCAAGAAGCTTCTCTTCTGCCATCTTCCAAGTTTTCTGAGCCCACCAGGATCAAGGTCAGGGAGTCGAGAAGAGCTCAGGCGTCACAGAACAGTTCTTATTTGTCTGCTACTGTACCAAAATGACCTAGCGTTATACGAATATGGCAGGTGTTTAAAGCTGATTTTCCTTCTCTTGGGAAGTGCATATGCATTCTTCCATGGGTATGAGCCTCCAAGTGCAAAATTCCTGCCAGGAGCAGCGCTCTCCTTTAGCTAACAGTTCCCTCCCAGTGTCCCCTCAGCTTCTGACCTCTGGCCGTATACCCCACAACTCTACTGCAGGGATCTTCTTTCCCTGGCAAAAAACTTCCTTGGGCAGGATTCCTTTTCAAATAACACCAGGTTGATATTCATATTCTGGGATACATACATACACTTCTGACCTGCTGGAAGAAAGCAGTGCAATTACTTCTCAAGCCCAGCCCTACTGCCACAGAACACTTAGGCTTTCTCAGGCATGAGTCGAGCATCAGTCCCTTGTGACCTCAGCTGCGGACCATGTACTACAGTTGACACTCCTCTCACTAGGTTTCATGAAAGATTCAGATGCCTAACTTGTGAAAGGCAGGACTAAAACACACAGCACTCCAATGACATTCTAGAGAAATTAGCCTAATGAAGTCTTTCCCTCTTTTGATATCCTCTATGTGAGTGAAGGGATTCAAAGGTCACAAAACTAGCTTTCCACAAATCTGTATATGTTACAGTACTTCCTTGGGATATAGAAGCATTTGTTGAATACTGATGCCTCAAATGAAAGTTCCACTCCTCCAGGAGGCAGGTCTTTTTTATTTTAGTGCCAGCACTAGCATCCAGCGCATCATGGCTCCTCAAGAAAATGTTTTTTGAAGGGATGATCTCAGCAAACGACAGTAGGTATAAATAAATGGAAGAGTATATAAAACTAGGCAATGACGGATGACTTTCAGTATCTGAAGAACTATCTGAAAATAGACTGCTCAGTCAGTAAACGTTGGGCTAAGCAAAGCACATTTGGTCCTCCCCAATTTATACACCTAGATATAGGCCCATGAGAACCTAAAAGGGCAACCAAACATCCAAGTATTCCTCTTCTGTTCTACCATGATACCCATCTCCGCGCTTACTCATGGCATAAAGAAAATATCCATGTGTCTACCATTTGTATACAGGTCATTGAGGGCTTAGTTGGTTCACCCTTGCACCATAAATAGTACCTGTCCTCAATAAAAAATCATGTTGACCAACACAGGTTAAATTAAAGGACTGTCATAAAAGAAGAGAGAAAGATACAGATTATATCAGAGGATGGGTAATTGCCCACAGCAGTCCTCCAACTTTACTGGGTGAACACTATTTAGATGAAATAATGGCCCCTTTATTTCTTTCTGCTCCCTACTCTAAAACTATAGCTGTGCGAAAAGACCTATTTGGGGGGCAGCATGATGCCTGTAGCAAGTAGTATACTCTTACATATCTGCTTATTCACTCAACAAGCCACACTGGAGATCTAATACTTTAAGGTACCCTAAAGGCTTTCTATTTTAAAGATTTTTTTATGTAAATGTTCAATAAATATTTACAGAACATTAACTATGTGCCATGCTCTGGGCTAGTGAGGCACTATGGGAGGATCAACGATGAGTAAAGCAGTCAATGAGCTTACAATTTAATAAGAAGGATGTGACAAATATTTAAAGGACTGTAATATCCTAGTAAGAAAAGCACCACCATAAAGAAATGAGAGACTTTGAAAAATGATTAGGATTTTAAAAGGGAGAGGTGAAGAAGGGCTTTCAGCAAAGGAAAGAGTATTATCAAAGAAAAGGAGGTAAATATAGAAATACTGACCAGGACCCTGGAGTACTTGTTAGGTATAAAAAAAGGAGAAAATAAAGGTAGAAAAAGTAGACTAAAGCCTAACTGGAGAGGGCCTTAGGTGCCAAGGTTAAATATTAAAATGCCCTTTCATGAGTAACAAGAACAACAAAAAATAAATTAAAAATAAAACATAGTTTCAAGGACATGGTAATGGAAAGGATTTCGAGGGCATAAACAATTTCAAAAAAGAACAAAGTTAGACAACTTATACTACTTATTTCAAGACTTAGTATTAAACAGTGTGGTGTTGGCATGTTAGACATATAGATCAATACATAATAGAGTCTAGGAAAAGATTCACAAATATATGATTAGTTGATTTTTAACAAAAGTTTCAAGATAACTCAAAGGAGAAAAGACAGTTTTTTCCACAAGTGATCCTTGGAAAACTCGATACAGAAAAGAATGGACCTTGATCCTTACCTCACACTCTACACAAAAATTAATTCAAAATGGACAAGAGACTGAATGTAAAAGGTAAAACTATAAAACTTCTAGAAGAAAACACAGGAGAAAATCTTTACAACCTAGAATTAATCAATGATTTCTTGGAAAGAACCAAAAAAGGAAGGGAGGGAGGGAGGGAGGAGAAGACACTGATAAAATGGATTTATTAAAAAATTGAAACTTCTGCTCTTCAAAAGACACCATCAATCAAAGAAAAAGGACAATCTACAGACCAAAAGAAAATGTTTGACTGTATCCAGATACATAAAGAACTCTTAAAGCTGAATGACAAGAAAACAAACAATCCAATTTTTTAAAATGGCCAAAAGATTTGAACAGATACTTCACAGAAAAAGATAAAATGGTCAATAAATACATGAAAAGATCAATGTCACTGGTAAACAAAGAAATGCAAATTAAAACCACAATGAGATACCACCACACACCCACTAGAATGTCAGAATTTAAAAGAATGATAACATCAAGTGCTGGCCAGAATGTGAAGCAACTAGAACTTTCATACATTTGGGGAGAATATGGTACAATCACTTTGAAAACAGTTTGGCAGTTTCTTATGAAGTTAAACATACACTTATCAAATGTCACTACAATTCTACCTCTGGGTATCTAACCTAGAAAAATTAAAGCATAAGACACAAAGACTTGAACATGAGCATTCATGGTAGCTTATTCCTTACAGGCAAAACAGAAACACCCCAAATGTCCACGATCAGGTAAGTGGATAAGCAAGTTGTGGCACAGTTATACAATGAACACTACTCTGCAGTGAAAAGGACCTAATTACTAAGACATACAATAACATAGGAAGAAGCTTCAAACACATCATGCTGAAAAGAGTACATAGTATGTGATTCTATTTATATGAAAATTTAGAGCAGGGAAAACTAGTGACAAAAATCAGATTACTAGTTGCCTGGAAATGAGCATGAGGGAGGGAGGGAGAAGTGACTGCAAAAGGACACAGGGGAACTTTTTGAGGTGATGGAAATATTCTATACCTTGACCATAATAGTAGTTACATAGGTGTATATATCTATCAAAATTCATTGAACATTACATTTAAAGTGCCTTTTATTTTATGTCAATTACACCCCTAATACATTTGATTTAAAAATGTAAAAGGAAAAGTAATATTCAGACGTTTGGAAATAGCATCATTGCCCAAAGACGCCAATAAGTGTACATCAGGTTTTACTACAGGTTTAACCCCCATATAATAAATTTTTATTGTCTTTTATTTATTCAATAATTATGTATTCAAGTACGAACTATGTGCCAAGAATGATTCTAAATGGGGTGGTACAGTAGTAAACAAAACAAAATCCCCTGCCCTCATCAAGCTTTCATCCTAAAAAGACTGACCAGAAAAAAAGTAAAAGTAAAATATACAATTAGTTTAGGAAAGTGCTAACCAGAAAAATAACGCAACTGGAAGGAGGGGGATGTTTTAAATAAAATGGTTAAGGAAGGTCTCACTAGGAAAGTACCATTTCAAAAAAGACCCAAGAAAAGCTAGGGAATAAGCTAAGCAGCTATCTAGGGGAAAGAGCATTCCAGACAAAGGGAAGAACAAGTGCAAAGGCCCTGAGGCCAGCTATTCCAGGAACAATAGTCAGGTTGTGAATGGGGGTTAGTCAACACAGTCAAAGGATGAGATTGCAGATGGGGCAAGATCATGTAGAACCTTATAGGCTACTACAAAGACTTTAGTTTTTACAGTGAATGAGAAAGGAAACAATTGAAGTTTTGAATTGAACAAAGACAACATTTGACGTATGTTTTAATTGTGATTATTTTGGCTACTGCACTGAGACTAGACTGAAGTGCTGGGTTACACATTGAGCTGAGGATTGTAAGAGGAAGCTAGGAGACCAGTTAGGAGACTATTAAAATAATCCAAGTAGGGACTTCCCTGGTGGTCCAGTGGTTTAAGACTCTGCGCTTCCACTGCAGGGGGTACAGGTTTGATCCCTAGTCCAGGAACTAAGATCCTGCATGCCACTCAGCGCAGCTAAAAAAAAAAAAAAAAAAAAAAAAATGCAAGAGATGATAATAGGTTGATGAAGGCAGTAGTGGAGGTGGTGAGAGGTGGTCAGATTCAAATTCTAGATGTATTCTGATGAAGAGTCAACATGAACTACTGACAGATGAAGTGTAGATATAAGACAGAAGAGTCAGAGATGACTCCAAGGTTTCTGGTCAGAGTAACATGGGTGGAATTGTCATTAACTTAGATGAGGAAGACTAAAGACGAAACAAGTTTGGGTAAAAAGATCAATTCAGTTTTGAGTATTTTAAATACCTTTAACTAACCATATGCAGGTACCACAAGACAATTGGGTATGTGTCTGCAGTTCAGAGAAAAAAAGCTCTTACAATTTTTTTTTTTTTGCAAAGTTAATCACTGGGTATCACACTGTGTGCGTGTGTGTGTGCATGTGTGTGTGTATAAAACTTTTAGGAAATAATCCATACTTGAATTTAATACATTAAGGCCTCAGCACTAATGGATTGTGTGTTTTCTGATTTACATAAATCCATACAAGTCTGTTAGGCACTTCACACCTTTATTTTTACTTTCACATCTGAAGTACAGCAATATGGATAGATAAGGTGTGTATTTAAGATAACAACGTGAACAGACACATTCCTGGAACTATAGCTATTTAAAAGTGACACTAGCATCAAGATACTCATTCTTATTCTGGGAAGGCTTTAAAAAACGATCACTTGTTATGAAACTAATTGCACTGCCAAATGCTCAAGATCATATGTAAAAATCATCATCTTCTCTACATTTTACTGTTTTAAATCAAGGAAAGTAATAGACTTTATGATCAGACTTAGAAGTTTGGTTTTGATGCTTATAACCATCTAGGTTACATGGGCAAACACGTTTAACTGGTGATGGAAACCATTTCTTAAAAAGTAAAATGTTCAGTGTGGATAAGCATTATTTCCTCCCAGCCATCTGTTCATTCCCAATCCCGTGCCTTCGACTCTTCCCTCACGCCAGAATGCCCTTCTTCCCAGCTGTTACCATTCTCTTCCTTCAAGGCCCAGCCCAAACTCTGCCTCCTCTACAAAACCTGCCCTGAACCCCAGGGGTATTCACTTCTTTCCACATCCCCACAGCATTGCCACTTATAGGTCTAGAGCACCTATGTTGCTCTGTCATGGATTAAGTTTACCTATTTACACTAAAGCGGAAACCCCCTGAGGACAGAAAATCTTCCTCATCTTTGCCTGCCCTAAAATGCTTAACTGAGTACCTTACAGATCAGATTGTAGGTACTTACTAAAGGTTTGTTCAATGAAATTAAAATCCTATTAAACTAAGAAAATGATCAAATACAATGAACTCAATGGGATATATGCTCTAATTTCCTTTCATCACTTCAAATATACTTCTCTGGATCTCACTTCCCCCTCTCTCCATAACATCCCAGATAAAAATCCTGCTGCTTCTCAGTCATTTTCAAGTACTGCAAAATATAACCTAGCCAATTTATACCTTCAGTTTCATATCTTATTCAAACAGTACCCATACCCTGCCTCAGCCCAGGACAGCCAAGAGAAAGAACAGAATCAGTTTCTTTCAAAATCCTTGCTGGCTCTTTCACCTTTCTCCACTTCCTTTTTCACTTCCTCATTCCTCCAGATCAGGATAGGCAGAGGAAGAGGGACAAGTATTCCATGTGCCCACTTCCACGGGGGTTTACTCGACAGCCATGAAACAGGATGATCTGCTATACTTTTGTAATTATTGATAGCTACCTCCTCTCATTCTCAAAGCCCAGCTTGGACAGTACATTTCAGGTCTTCCCAGCAGGGGCGCCTTAAGTTACAGCAAGCAAAGAGGCTGGATCTTCCACGCTGAATAGTTCCCTGGTGTGCGGGATGCACTCTCAGGCTGACCTCTTACTATCCCACCCAAAATTCCCTCATAGGGCAAGCAGCCTTCCTTGTCAGGATCCATTAAGATTACTCAAGCCTGGTTACTTCCCATGGCATCCACTTGGTCCACAAAAAAAACTTATGCCTTCTTACTACGCTAGATGCAAATGTCAACTCTTTCCACTACTGCTCTCTCACTCAACATGCCATCTCACTGGCTTCCGTCACTCTCCTTCCCTCCAGAAACAAGTCAGTTCAGGAATGCCCCCAAACTCTAGGAAACGTATGCCATGCTCTCTCAAGAACCCTTTGCAAGTTGCCATTGCGGTATCAAGAAACACGATTCTGGGGCTTCCCTGGTGGTGCAGTGGTTGAGAATCTGCCTGCTAATGCAGGGGACACGGGTTCGGGCCGTGGTCTGGGAAGATCCCACATGCCGCGGAGCAACTGTGCCCGTGAGCCACAACTACTGAGCCTGTGCATCTGGAGCCTGTGCTCCGCAACAAGAGAGGCCGCGATAGTGAGAGGCCCGCGCACCGCGATGAAGAGTAGCCCCCGCTTGCCACAACTAGAGAAAGCCCTTGCACAGAAACAAAGACCCAACACAGCCAAAAAAATAAATAAACAAATGTGGGGTTTAAAAAAAAAAAGAATTTAAAATTAATGAATACAATCATAAATAGCATGTAGGTCAAATAATAAAGCATAATTTTTAAAAAAAAGAAACACGATTCTGTAGCTGATTAAACAACCAAACATGAAAGTAAATACCAATCTACCCTCCTGGAAGACATAGTCAAATCCTGGACTGGAAATAAAAGGTACTTTTGGAAAGAACAAGGGAAATATCACAGAACTAACTCTCCACTAGATTAACAATTCTTCACTTGAATGACAGTTTTAAAACCCCTCTTCTAATTTCACTTATGTATGGGAAGTGGATGCTGCAATCCTGTTCTTCTTAACTAAGCCCCACATTCCTCTTTAGAATATAAGGATGCTTACTACCCTTTATTTTCAGTGTTGGAGCTTCAGCTGAAATCCTGAAACAAAGAAGTCTTAGTCATCATCCTATCATCTTATGACAGGTGTGATTCCCCTGCATTACATGTACTGCTTACCTATAATAAGGGACCCTTCATTTTAAGCAACTCAATATGAAATAAAAATTTACCAAAGGGCTTCCCTGGTGGCGCAGTGGTTGAGAGTCCGCCTGCCGATGCAGGGGACACGGGTTCATGCCCTGGTCCGGGAAGATCCCACATGCCGCGGAGCGGCTGGGCCCGTGAGCCATGGCCACTGAGCCTGCGCATCCGGAGCCTTTGCTCCACAACGGGAGAGGCCACAACAGTGGCCTTTTTTGCGTACCGCAAAAAAAAAAAAAAAAAAATTTACCAGAAAAGGGGAGTGGGGAGCTACTGACTAAACATCAAGGGAAAGAAAAAAGGGAGATTCCTCATTTGGTCAAACAAATTTTATCTTAGTAAATTAGTATGTTATTTATACTCAAAACACTTCATTTAATTATAAATACATTTAGTGAAGAGTCACTACACAAAATGGAGAATTCCCACTTTAAAATTCAGATTAAAATATATGGTATCTACAACTAAACATTCTGTACAACATTATAAATCAACTACACTCCAATATAAAAACATGTTTTTAATTCTCTACAGTAAATAGTACAAGGTAATAACAAATGAACTCTATTCTACTGATATCCTTACTCTAGCACCCTTGTCCATCCAAAAAAGGAGTGCTTATCTATGATCTTATCACCTAACACATTTACCATCTCATTCTCTCTTTTGCAATCCACTCATTTCCTGATGTCTACAATAGCCTCAATATCTCCATTCACAAAGTTACCTCCCATTCGCCTCAAGGAAAAGCAGCTTTAACCAGTGACTACGACCTTGGGGAAAAGGAAATGGGAAAAGAATCCACCTAAATAGTCACTGCTCTACTAAAATAATCACAGGAATGTATGCCTACTACATTTTACCTTACAGTAATCTTTCTTCAGAAGTCTTTTTTGGAGTCTATGAAAGTCAGGTTCACTGTCTTTCTTATCTCCTATAAATATGACTAAAGAAGTCCTATGTAAAACATAGTTTGGGGACAAAAAGATGTAATTGATGAATTCTCAAGACCCTATAAATCCCAATGTTTCGTCATCTCAAAAATCAATTCATAAGACCTCACCACATGGCAGGATGAGGGAAGATAAAAGAAAATATTCTTCTGACCACTGACAGAAAACTAGTTTTAAATACCTGGATTTTGGACTTCGCTGGTGGTGCAGTGATTAAGAATCTGCCTGCCGAGCTTCCCTGGTTGCGCAGTGGTTGAGAGTCCGCCTGCCAATGCAGGGGACATGGGTTCGTGCCCTGGTCTGGGAAGATCCCACATACCGCGGAGCGGCTGGGCCCGTGAGCCATGGCCGCGGAGCACAGGCTCCGGACGCGCAGGCTCAGCGGCCAT